>NC_090023.1:153495752-153796662 GCF_037176765.1 Anolis sagrei
CTTAAGCCAGATTGCCCAGGGAGGGGTCAAAGATTTTCCTTGTAGAAGGAAGAAACAGTTTATGAAGAAAGTTGCCTGTCCCTTGTGGATAAGGTTTAAGCAAGCCACCAGTTGATTCAAAGCCTTGAAATATTTGTTTGATTTAGTGAAGATTTAAGCAACAATAAAAACTTTGTTGAACTTTCTAAGTCTTTAAAAGAACTTTGTGTGGGGAAATCCGAAAGGCCTCCTGGCCGAGGCACCCCCAGCATCCCATTGGGCATTCAGAAAACATGTCCTGTCTACAGACTCTTTCACAGGCCCAGCGCGTGACAGCACAGCTCCCATCTTTATTTAGTCTGCTTGAATAAATTTTCCTTCTACACAAAATTATGTTGGCCCTTTGGCAATTTGTTGAATTTTCCGCCTTTTAATTTGAAGTGCATCTGTGAGTGCAACTACATTGTGGAATTAATACTCTCTGACATCACTTTAACTGTCATGACTCAGTGCTATGGAATTGTGGGAGTTGTAGTTTTACAATGTCTTTAGCCTTCCTTGCCAAAGAGTGGTGGTCCCTCAGCAAACTACAGATCCCAGGATTCCATAGCATTGGACCAAAACAGTTAATGTCATGTCAAACTTAATTACTTATTATACATTTCAGAGCCAGACTGGGTGGGGATGCGGTATGTGTATTTGAGTGCTGAATGCTGATTTTTCTGCAATAGATTAACAAAGCTGCATTTATGGACTCATTCTGTTTTGGAAAGTAGGTAGATCACGCTTATCCACATCTTTATGTCAAAGTTGACAGCAACATGAGAGAACCAGCTAGGATTTCTAACCACTGTTGGGAAGACCAGATGGGGCATACGAAAATCACCACACTGCCCTCTATTGTTGATAATGCTGATAGTGAATGCTATAAACATCATTGTGGGAGATATCAAATCTTTGTCATGCTTTGATTAATTGTGATGGAACATTCTAACAGTGGCTTGGATATCATTAATAACTATCAGTTTTGTGGCTTGTCTGAATAACCACAAACCTCTCTTCCCTTCAAACACACATTAATATACGAGGGGTATTTTTTAAGTAAGGTCCGTTGGAACATAAGTACACAATGAAAGTTTATTTCAAAAAAGTAAATTTATTTTCAGAAAGTACATACTTCACTCTATTTTTTGACATAGTTGCCAAGTTTGTTCAAACACTTATCATATCTCTGAACCAATTTTAAAATACCCTCTTTACGAATCCTTACTTCAACTGAAGCCACCAAATCATCTATAATCAAAGAAGGGCGATCGGAGCGGTCCTCATCATGGACGTTGTCACGGCCATCTTTGAATTGTCGTACCCACTTACGCACTTTGCTTTCACTCATAACAGTATCACCGTACACTTCACAAATTTGTCGATGAATTTCTGCAGCAGGCAGGTTCCTTGCTGACAAAAACCGTATCACTGAGCAAATCTCACATGCGGAGGGTGAGTTGATAGTCTTAAACATTTTTAAAGCACAGAACAGAACCGTACAGGTTAGCTACAGAGCGGAAACTGAACACAGTTGTTCCCGAGGCATGTCGGTACACAACACATGCGCTCGTTGCGGTATGCGCGCGAACTACTAGTGTCTACAACAAAATGGACCTTACTTTAAAAATACCCCTCGTATTTGGTGCTACCATATATTGATTCAGGCTATGGTTCTTTTGTGCTATAGAGATCAGATTCCCCCAGCCAGCAGGAGCATGTGGACAGTACTTATCTAAACTCCTTTCAAGCTCTTTCTGACTTGATTCGTCTAGCTCAGTATTTTTGTAGTTCAGATGCAAGTGGACCTCTGGCACTTGTCTGAGAGTGTTCCCATTTCCACTGTTGAGACCTCATGCCTATTTTAAATATGACTTGGCATCAGAATTGGAATTTTACAAAAGCAAAGTGTGCATTCGACTACGGAGATGAGCCCTGATCCCAAGGATTGCTGTACTATACAAGCTTCATGCCTCTGGTAACTAGTTCATTCTTGAACAGAACCCCAATATTTGTTTCTATGGAGTTAACAGGCCTCTGATTCCCAAGCTGTTTGATACACTGCAGGTACTATATTTTTTCCCATTAGCTTCATTTTTTCCTATCTTTCCTGGAAACTCCCTCAGGAACTACCAACAGTTCATGAACCACTGCATTAAATAGCAGTATTGTAGACCCCACTGAAATGCATCACTCCCCACAATGAATGATCTGTGCTGCTACATAGCTCAAATACTGCAAAATAATAATTAACTCTTAAATGTGCATTCTCTGGTGTGGTTTACTTATTGTAGCCATGGAAATCATATTGCTGTCATATTTATTTATTTATTTATTTTAATGTATTGTCGAATGCAATACATTAAAATAAATAAATAAATAAATAAATATGGCATTGATCAAATTGGTCAACAGTCGCCTTCTATTTATTTATTTATTTATTTATTTATTTATTTACAGTATTTATATTCCACCCTTCTCACCTCGCAGGGGACTCAGGGTGGATTACAATGTACATATGCATGGCAAACATTTAATGCCATAGGCACACAACATATATAGACAGAGACACAGAGGCTATTTAACTTTTCAGCTTTCATGAGGGTATTCTGGCCACCAGGGGAGCTGTCACTTCACCGACCATTTGTGACACTGATGGAGTACTTCCTCATTCTTTTGCTTGCTTGCTGGAGATTTTATGGCATAGTAAATTAGTTAAATTAGCCTCTCCACATAAGCGGTACCTAAATTTCCTACTTGACAGATGCAAATGTCTTTCGGGCTGCAAAGGTCGACAGCAAGCTACACAATAGATGGAAGCTCACTCTGCAGGTGAAATCTAGGTACAGAGTCAATTCCCCCTCTCTTTCTCATGCTAATTTTGGGTCATAACATCACTCTAGCTCTCTTTTTTTTCTTTTTAGGGATGAGAGCAAAGTAAGGAAACTAGATGCTCCTCCACACTGTGAACGCCATTGCTCTAAAGATGGGCCTGTCAGAAATGGTCACATTGGTCAACAGCCACCTTCTATCAACCCAGAGAGACTGAAAGATTTTGGCGAGGAAGATTCCCTAAATGGGGGAGTGAAGACGTGGGAAATGAAGATAATTGGTCGTAATGAAGAATTGCTAAGGGACTCAGTCATCCGCCCAGATAGGATTAGCCAACCGGACTACAATAAATCTATTAGATTTGAAGATATCAGCGCGGCAGCTTTCAAAATTCAGTGTGGAGTGCAGAAAACACCTTGTATGGTATGGTATTTGTTTCACAGTGAATATTGGCTGAGAAAATATTATAGTATTGTTTTGACCAGAGGCAAAAAGCTGCAGAATCTTTTAGGTCAATTCATAACTAAGAGAAGGAAAGATGTATAAGCACATCCAGACAGAGCCTAAAACACATGCCCACTAGGATTTTTGCATGGGGCATACAAATGATGCCCCACATAAAAACAAATGCATTCAGGGCAAAGCAGGAAAACCCTGCTTTGTCCCAAAGTACTTTGATAATGGAAAGACCCAGACCTTCCTGAAAGACCCGGGTCGAACCCGGTATGGTCGCTGTCTGGATTGCCCCCTTGGAAGTTCTGCGAGTTCAGAGGGGGCCGTCCATATAGCTCTCTTGTGTTTTCTGGATGAAATCAGCCTGGAACACCCAAGAGAGCTTGCACCTCCCCTTCAAAACCCCTCAATAATGGGGGTGGGTGGGTGGGTAAAATAATGTATTCAGCCACCATTAAACTGCTGCAATGACACACCAGGAGAAGGGGGAGCCAGGAACAATATTCCTTCTTCCCCATTTTAAGGGGTTTTGAGGAGGGGGTGTGAGTGTCTCCTTGTCCTCTGGGAAGGTTCTGGGAGGGCATCTGAACACACATACCCCCAAGAAATTGTGGGTGTTCAAAGATGGTGTGTGGGCTTTAACCAGGATGCCGTTGGGTTTAAAGTTAAGTGTGGAACTGCTCCCAGAATCTTTAAAAACAGTTTGAGCCTGAACTTATAAAATTTTCTAAATATTTCTTGATCTGTAGAAGACGTGAGCCAACATACATCTTTCATTGTTTAAGAGCTGAAATTATTGAATACTAGCTGTCCCCTGCCACGCATTGCTGTGGTCCACATGGGGGTTCTGTGTGGGAGGTTTGGCCCAGTTCTATCATTGGTGGGGTTCAGAATGCTCTTGATTGTAGGTGAACTATAAATCCCAGCAACTACAACTCCTAAATGTCAAGATTCTATTTTCCCCAAACTCCACCAGTGTTTACATTTGGGCATATTGAGTATCCTTGTAGTTTGGTCCAGATCCATCATTGTTTGAGTCCACAGTGATCTCTGGATGTAGGTGAACTACAACTCCAAAACCAAAGGACACTAGCCTCCAAACCCTTCCAGTATTTTCTGTTGGTCATGGAAGAACTGTGTGCCAAGTTCGGTTCAATTTCATTGTTGGTGGGGTTCAGAATGATTTTTGATTGTAGGTGAACTATGAATCCCAGAAACTACAACTCCCAAATGACAAAATATTTTTTTTCTGAGTGAAGGACATACATTGGGTTGTTAGGTGTCTTGTGTTCAAATTTGGTGTCAATTCGTCCAGTGGTTTTTGAGTTCTGTTAATCCCACAAACGAACGTTGCATTTTTATTTATATAGATGTGTCTCCTAGATACCTAATTTAGCCAAAACACTAGACACATCTGGTAACATGTATGTATGTATGTTACCAAATGTGTCTAGTGTTTTGGCTAAATTAGGTGTGTGTGTGTGTGTATATAATTGTTTTAAATTGTTGTTCTAAAATATTGTAAATTTTCCTGAAGTTTTAAAAGACAGTCAAATGCAGAAGCAGGGTAGAATGAATATTGCTAAACTGATGGATTTGTTGATCTTCTGGTCATTTCTCTTTTCCTTTCAACTGCAGATTATGTATTTAGTGTAAGTGTTGTGTATAATGGGCTGAACAGTATAACTCAGTACCATCCCATTGTTTTCAGTATTCTAGGCTTTCAAAGCAGTATGGAGTGGACATATATCTTAAAAAAGAGTACCTTCAATACACCGGATCTGTGAAAGAACGGGGTGTGCTTTACCTTCTAATGTCTTTACAACAGGTGAGAACACGAGTGGAGCAAAATTTCAGCACCAGAGAGAGAACTGGCTGTTTGCTAAATTTTATATCAAATGCATGAGATAACTGGCCTGAGTGATGATCCCTAACATCATCCCCAGATTTGTCACTTTGCCATGACATTGTCAAAACTCAGAATGAGATTTTCAGTGCCTCCTGATACTTTACAGTTCAGCAGGATTTCCACAAGTAAAGCTCCACTGCCATGCTCTGAACCATTCAGGTAGATTCTTCAGGACTTGAGTAGAAACTGGAAATGTGTGTCCTAATGAAGAAGATAACCAAAATGATCCAATGGGTTGAGCATTGGAGTTAGACTGCAAGGGACCGGGGTTATAATCCTTGCTCAGCCATGAAAACCCATTGTATGACATGGGACAAGTCACATTCTCTCCAGCCTTAAGGAAAGCCATTGACAGACATCCTTTGAATAAATCTTGCCAAGAAAATATTAGGATAATAAATATTAAGATTGTGCATGAACTAAGGACTATTAGTTCACCAATTTTAATGTACCTCTTGAATTCTTCATAGGTCAAGTGTATGAAACGATGTACTTTCACGTTCTCTGCTGCCTTATAGTGATCCCATGAATTCCATAGTGTTTTCTTAGGCAAATAATATTCAGATATAGTTTGGCTATTCCTTCCTCTGAAATGTAGCCTATAAGACCTTATATAATCTTTGATTCATGTACAGATTTCAGATGGTGTGTTTTTTTTAACAATTGATTTTAATTTTTGTATGTTTTTTTAATTTTATATTTTAATGTATATGTTTATTTTTATTATATGTCTGTTTTATGTGGCATTGAATAATTGCCTATTGTAAGGCCACACTGAGTCGCTTTCGAGGTGAGAAGGGTGGGGTATAAATACAGTAAATGAATAAATAAAATACTGGTCAGGGCTGACCTCACTAAGCTCCCAAGATCAGACAGAATCTGTTCAGCAAAACATATCCTGAAAGCATCTCTTTATAGTTATAGACTATACTAATGATTATATTCATATATTATTATTATTTTTTTTATTTAGTTTACTACGCTTCTATACCGCCATTCTCAGCTCAAGGGCGACTCATGGCAGTTTACAAAATGGCACAGTTCAATGCCCACAACAGTACAAAAATAGTTGAAACATTAAAAACATTTAACATAGATTTAAAAATTCATTACAATTAACATCAATAAACATAATAAAAAACCATAAGTCCTCCGCATTTCATTAATCAGTCATTATCCAGTCACATTGTCCAACTGTTCCGAGATCAGAATTTCATAGCTACACTGCGTTTGGGAAGGCCTGCTCATATAGCCAGGTTTTAACTTTTTTTGAGAAACGTTAAGAGGGTGGGGGCTGATCTAATGTCCCTGGGGAGGGCATTCCACAACCGAGGGGCCACCGCTGAGAAGGCCCTATCCCTCATCCCCGCCAATCGAGCCTGTGAAGATGGCAGGGCCGAGAGCAGGGCCTCCCCAGAAGATCTTAAATTCCTAGAGGGTTCGTAAGGAGAGATATGTTCGGACAGGTAAGCAGGGCCAGAACCGTGATTAGCATCATGTACAGCTCAAAAATATTATTATCCTATATGATATATCATTTATATTTGTGTATGTGTGTGTGTATGATGATCTTGTTATGGGTCAATGAAAATCCAGGAAAAAACTGTACAGAAAGCATTGCTTTCTGTGCAAAAGATTTTTTCATATAATGGGCCAAAATGGTGTGGAGGTGTAGGATCCCACAGTGATTGACATGTCATGCTGTGAACAGCCCCATTAAATGCAACTTTAAGGTTTTTCATTTGGTCTTTCTTTCTTCCTTCCTTCCTTCCTTCCTTTTTTTCTTTTATGATTCTCTCACATGCAGGCCCGTAGGCAGGATTTTGATTTGGGGGTGCTGAGTTTGATTCGGGGGGGGGGGGAGGGCTGAGTTTGATTCAAGGGGGGCTGAGGATCTACCCTAGCAAACCTTTTGTATCATTATCCCAGTAGCCCCATGCATATGAGATATATTTAGCATGGTGATCAGATCATGATATGAATAAACGTAACAGTTTAAATAATGTACCAGTAAGGCCTTCTCGTGGACCACCCTGACAATTTCGGGGGGGGGGGTGAAGCCTCTCAAGCTACATGCCTGCTCACATGAATCAGCAGCTTACAGTCTTCAACTCAGACCTGTATATTTAGGGGTAGATTTTGTTCTACACTTACCAACCCAGAGACAAAAAGGATCTATGGAAGGAGTGGTAGCTGTAGGCCCATTTTACGAATTGGCCTTGTCCTCAAAGTACCATCCAATGTATTAATTTATTAAACTAATATATTGTATTTTGGTCATTCGTGTCTTGCAGGATCAGCAAAGAAAAGGTGTAATTGTTGCTTCGGACAATAATTTTTCCATGGCGGTAGCATACCATGCCTCGGAGCATCAGATTCCTGTGTTTGTCATCATGTCCACCAATACCTTGCCAGCTAGAGTTAAAATGTGTCGCGAATACGGGGCCATGGTCATTTCCTATGGCTCTACAACAAGAGATTCCCAGCTCCATGCTAGGAGGCTAGCGCAAGAAAATGGTTATCTGTACCTCGAAGAGTAAGTGGACATTTTAACCCTTGTTTTTATTGAATATTGCACAAAATCACCATTAGCTTGAATTGTGCTTTCTGCTTCCACACATCATCATCTTAGCATGAAGAGACCATAGACTTCTGGGGACATAAAGCAAAGCTTTAATAGTATGTGAATGATCTTATGCCTTTTTTCCCTACGTAGATAGAGAAAAGTTGTTTTGGTTCTGGATTTTTCAAGTGGAAAATGTAACACATGCATTCGTCACAATAACAATCAGAGTTTTTTTTCCATGCCTTGGAATTTAATAATATTTTCCTTCAGCAAACCATGAACTTTAAGTGATAAATATCCAAACCTTGACATGGTTTATCTATTTGATGAAGAAAATGGATTAAACAGTTTCCAAATGCCATTTTGTACAAAAATTCCACTGATCTGTCATACTTCATGATTTTATAAATAGTTCCTAATTTTCCAACTTGATATAGCCATTCCCACTTTAGACTCTTGTTTCATTGTGTTTTTCCATGATCTACTTATTGAAATTGTTTTACCAGTTAAGAGGCTGCCTGAAAATTTCCTCACAGTAATGTCCTCCAGATTAGCGGTGAAGGTACCAGATTTGGGCTCTGAACAGAGTAAATAAAAACGTAAACTATTTTGGTCATTTCAACTACCCCTTCCCATTCCAAACTTGGTGGCACTGTGGGTTAAACTGCTGAGCTGCTGAACTTGCTGACCGAAAGATTGGAAGTTCAAATCCAGAGAATGGGGTGAGCTCTTGCTGTTAGCCCCAGCTTCTGCCAACCTAGCAGTCAGAAAACAAGCAAAGTAGACCAATAGGTACCACTTTGGCGGGAAGGTAATGGTGCTCCATGTAGTCATGCCGGCCACATGACGTCTTTCAGTGTGAATGTGCTCACGTATCCTTCCAATAATCACCATAGTTTATTTAAACTATACATTTTGGGGGAAGTACTGTGTGTATATGAATAAGAAAAAGTGAAAAGACTGGCATGGGAAAGGTGTGGGAAGAAGGACTGGAAATGTGAAAACATTGGAATGGGATAAAGCTAAAGGTTTCCCCTTGACATAGCATTTAGTTGTGTCTGCCTCTGGGGGGTGGTGTTCATCTCCATTTCTAAGCAGAAGAGCTGGCATTGTCCGTATACGCCTCATGTGGCCGGCATGATTGCATGGAGTGCCATTACCTTCCTGCAGAAGGGGTACCTATTGATCTACTCACATATGAATGTTTTCGAACTGCTAGGTTGGCAGAAGCTCAGACTAACAACAGGAGCTCACTCGATCCCGTGGATTCAAATCCCTGACTTTCCGGTCAGCATGTTCTCTAGCTTAGCAGTTTAACCCGCTGCACCACTGCCATCATGTTACATAGAGTCACCATTATATCTTATATGTTTTATGCAAGAAAGTCTTTAGAACTCTGTATTAAATTGCTGTTTTAAAAAGAGAGAGCTGTTCAACAAGTAGAGATGAAAACCGATCACAGGAGATTAACAGAATTGTTCGACTACTATTCTTTACCTGATTTGACATAACCAGTGACGCAGTTGAAATGGATTTGAAATTTGGGAGGAGAAATGCTGAAGATTTTGTAGGACCCCTTGGAGACTAATATGAAGTGGTATAAATTAAAAATGGCTAAAGTGGCAGAGGAATAAATTGATTTTTTTGTTGCTGATGGTCATTCTCTGGTGGTCTTCATTCAGGTTAGTGTAACAAGTCTATCAGCTGCTGTACAGAATGAGAACTTGAAAAGTTTGAATAAGCTATATGAAAAATTAGTAAAGTATGAAAAAAGCTAATGTCTGAACAAAATATCCAATAAAGCCTTGTATTGACCAGAGAGTTAACGATTATCAGTGTAGATATAGAGAACTAGGTGAAGCAGAAAGTATTGACGTCCTGTGAGCTCAATTCACCACAAAGGAATAGGAAAATGGAAATAAAGGATCATGTTGATATAATGCAGATGGAACACAGTTAATGCTTCACTGTATCATGGAGGCATCCAGAATAAAATAATTACTAGCTGCATCTTATAAAATATGACTGACTTCTAAGTAGTTTCCCTGAATTTCAGGGTTTTTTTTGGCTCCATTATAAAAATAACACATCATATTATGAGCTATGAGAGGACTGAATACAGATACCACATGTCTCCAGGAAATAGCCCCATAGCCATCAATATAATGTTGTCATAATCCAGGATGGGAGAGAACTTTTTTGAAGTTGACCCCGCTGAAGGTTTGGAAGGTTGACCTGGTAAAGTAATAACTCACAATGTGTGATTTCTTTGAGGATGAGAACCCCACCCTGCAGAGATTAGAATCCGAGTCATTATCTAAATAATATTAAAGTAATAATATATTACTTTACTTTTTAATTTTTTTAAAAAGTAAAGTAATCTATTCCCCCACAATAATGGAAAACAATATGAGATATGATATTTCATTTTTAATGTTGTTAGCCCCTTCACTGACTAATTCACATACTGAGAACCTATCAGTGTAAGCAATAAGAGTTCTATTTTTAAAATTGAGTATCTCTAGAATGTTATAAAAGAGGAACCAGTACTTAATTTTCGAATACGGGTGTCATTCCAGTGTTTTCTGTGTATATTGAGAGTTGGCAGTAGCATATATCATTGCCCCACTTTTTCACTCATCAACAAAATATACAAAAATATAAATGATACTGATATTTCCCTAGTATGAAAAAATGCATCAAATATTTAAGATGTTTCATAGCCTTAAAAAATTGACAGCATGCACACATTGCTTAACTTGTAATATATTTTAGAAAAATATAATTCATGTGTCTTGCTGATGAGCAAATCTTATTTGTGTCTTTCTGCTTGCTTTTGCAGACAGGACAGTGCCATCTATTTGTCAGGCTTGGGGACCACGGGACTGGAAATCTATGAGCAAGTGCCAAAACTGGATGCAGTGATACTCCCAGCAGGGGCTCAGTGTGGATTGTTAGCAGGCTCCGCTGCTGCACTGAAACATTTGAATCCACGTATTGCTGTGATTGTAAGTATCTGTGTTCTTTTGTTCTCGTTTGTGTGTATTACGAACACTGTGGATATCATATTACCCACTCAAAAAAATCTATTAGTATTATAGTAAACTAACTAAAGAGAAAGATGACATCTAGATGAAACCGCTGGGAGACTTCATCCGGAGTTTTGGAGTTGGGTGCCATCTCTACGCGGATGACACCCAACTCTACTACTCTTTTCCACCGGAATCCAAGGAAGCCCCTCGGATATTAGACCAGTGCCTGGTTGCTGTGTCGATCTGGATGAGGGCGGACAAGCTGAAGATCAATCTCAACAAGACAGAGGCCCTCCAGGTCAGTTGTACGTCTGACCGGGGTATAGGGTGACAACGTTGTGCTTGACGGGATTACACTCCCCCTGAAGACACAGGTCCTCCTGGACTCAGCGCTGATGCTTGATGCGCAGGTGTCAGTGGTGGCTGGGAGGGCCTTTGCACAATTAAAACTTGTGCACCAGCTGACTTGACCACGCCTTAGTTACCTCTAGACTGGGCTATTGCAATGCACTCTATGTGGGGCTTCCCTTGAAGATGGCCCGGAAACTCCAATTGGTCCAATGTTTGACAGCCAGATTACTAACTGGGGTGAATTACAGGGAGCGATCAACCCCCCTATTCAAGGAGTTCCATTGGCTGCCATTCATCTTCCAGTCCCAATTCAAGATGCGGGTTAAAGCCCTGAATGGTTTGGGACCCACCTACCTCTGTGACCTCATCCGCTACCACAAACCTGCACAATCTCTTCAATCTTCTGGAGAGGCTCTCCTTTCACCCCTTCCTCTATCACAGGCACGACTTGTGGGAATGAGGGAGAGAGCCTTCTCCACTGTGGCTCCCCGGCTTTGGAACTCGCTACCTGCTGAGATTAGGCAAGCCTCCACCCTAGCAGCCTTTAAGAAAGATCTAAAAACTTGACTCTTTCGATGTGCCTTCAAAGAGTGACCATTTAACCTGTTTACAGTTGTCCTCATGATGCACTTTCCCCTATCCTTAATGAAGGCCAAACACCACTATTCCTCCTTCTTGGCTCCTCCCTCACAAATACAAAATTCAAGACATATGAAATATGGATAAAAACTTACATTCCTGATCTCCAAAAATAAAGAAAACCCTAGGAAAGAAACTGATTGGAACCAAGTCGCAGAATATTTTAAAAGAGATAAAAAGAAAATATTGATTTAAGGAGGAAAGGAATATATACCAGGACTGAAAGAGGAAAGGAAGATGGGAGAGGGGGAAAAAAAGAAAGAGAGAGAATGAGGGAAAAGAGGAAACCTTTAGGAAGATACCCAGGAGTCAAAATACTTTTTTTCCTTTTGTTTTGTTTTGTTTCATTGCTGTTCCCCTTGCCTTAAGAATTTTAAATGATTTTAAATAAAATCTTCAACAAAGATTTTTTTAAAAAAAAGAAAAGAAAAGAAAATGAAGGTTCTTTATGTCGAGAAGAGGCTTCTCACTTCAGAAAACAGCAATGTGTACTAGAAGGGAAATGAGGATGAACTTGAAGTTTGCTTGCTTGTTGTTGTTGCTGTTCCTTCTGAAGGACTTCATCATAAAGGCCAGGCAAAATGTATTGCTTTACCTGATATCCAGGAGGAAAGAGAAGGGCTGCAGGGTAAATATATCACCCCACGAGCAGCTCCCTCTCAATGACACTTTCCCTACCACATGGAGTCAGCACAATGCAGGAAGCCTCCTGTGTTGGGGTGAAAGTGTCCAGCGATGCTTTCACCCTGGTTGGGAGTGGGGCCTGCCAAAAGTCATACGATGTCGTGTAATGTCTGGCATAGGGCTCCATCCTATAGACTGGGTGAAAGTATCCTAGGATGCTAAATTCGCCCTGTCTGATGAGGCTGTATGTGTTACTGAACATTTAATAAAAATGTTTGAACAGCACTACAACAATGAGGATCAATAGGAACCAGAACTGGATTCAAATCCAATCTGAGCCTGTGATTCCTAGGGCCCATTAACATTTCAGAATCATAGTGTTATTATTTTACTTGAACTGCTATGGTTCTATTCTGTGGAATTCTGGGGTTTGTAAATTGTTGTGGTGCTAGAACTCCCTGGCCGAGACTGTGAAATGCTCCTCCCTTAATCGCCAATCCCAAAGCATGAGATGAAACTAAGGGCCCTTCCAGGCAGACCATTTATCCCAGATTTTTCCCAGTTTTTAAATACCCACATTTGCATATACATACATAATGAAATATCTTGAAGGTGGGACCCAAGTCTAAACACAAAACTCAGGGCCCTTCCAGACAGGCCTTATATCCCAGGATCTGATCCCAAGTTTTCGTCTTTAAACTTGATTATATGAGTCCACAGTGCCAGGTAATCAGGGATAATTTATTTTATTTATTTATTTACTATATTTGTATACCGCCCTTCTCAGCCCTTAGGATAAACAGAAAACCTGGGATCAGATCCTGGGATATAGGGCCTGTCTGGAAGAGCTCTAAGGCAGTTAGAGTGGAATAATAAGGCTATAGTCCCTCATCTGATACTCATGTAGAAACCTCAGGGACTTCCTTAGGTGCTAGAAAAGGTTACTGATGGACTCCTAATCTAATTCAGCAGAGTTCTCAAGTTTTATGCTTATGATAATGTGTGGTTTCTGCAATATCAGTGTGAAGAATCCAAACTATACAATGAGCAGATTTGCAAGGGTCATTGGCTATATCACTGCAGCAGAGCTGGATGAGTGAGCATTTAAATGAACTCCAATATATATTTTTATCCATCTCCCCCAAACACACATTTTGCAATTGAAGTGATGCAATCTAACATCAGGAAAGCTGACCATATTGCTCAGCTTTTGAGGACCGAAAGATGTGAAGAACAGAACAAGCACTGTTATAACAGAGGGATAGCATCCTGGTGTCTTCCAGTTTTTTAAGGCTACAACTTGTATAAATGCTTATCAACCTCTGCAAGCAAAGTTCCTTAGTCTTAGTATATACCCCACAGCTATTTTCACCTGCCAAGTTCTGTAACAGTCTGTAACCACTGACAGTGGTTCCCTGAATATAGAAAATTGAAAAATCAGTGAAGGACATGAAGACTGGGTTGCTGCAAATTGTCTGGGAGCAACACACACCTACACATGGTATCACTTTGAGCCACAATTCCAGGAATGCTCCATTATAAGATGTGGGCAGTATGTACCCCCCCCCCCCCGGTGGTGTGTTTCGTTCAAGAATCACATTCCCCAAAGGCTTCCAAACTTGCAGTTCCAGGGTTAGCTGTGTCACACTATTCCCACACTTGAAATAATAACATTAAAGTTTTTTTGTGGAAATGTAGCGATTAACTGAACCCTAACACTAAACCTTTGTGTTGTGCACTCTTTTTCAGGGTGTGGAATCAGAGGGTTTCCCTGTATTGCAGCAGTCCTTAAAGACTGGGCGCTCTGTTGAAGACCAGAGCCACAGTAACTGTCAGTTCTACAAAGGTAAGAACATCTTTGGTAGCATTTGTGCTCCGTGACTATTTCAAGGAACAAGAGTGGTTCAGGTATCCTGTTCTTTTATGATGTCCACTATCTAAAAAACATTTGTTGTTATGTGTCATCAAGCCAAACTTATGGTGACTCTACCAAAATGGAATTGTTGGGAGTGGCTTATTCAAAGGCGGATAGCTTTTTCCTTCCTTTAGGGCTACAAGAATGTGCTTTGTCCAAGGCCAACCCAGTAGGTTCTTATGCTGATCAGGGATTATAAGCCTGGTCTCCCAGAATGCTAGGACCTTATCAGACACAGTCTTCTCTGCATCTTCTTCACATTGCCGAAATGGAGTCCCACTTGATGCAGGGCAACTTCCAGGAGGACTCTGTGAGGCTCTGTTTCAGCAGCATGGAGAAATGGAGCCCAGAGTGCCTTTGGATGAGTTGGGTATTCCTGACTCCTAATTGGAGAACAGAAGATGAAGCAGGGAAAGGATGGGGAAACATGTAGGATGGGAATCCATCCCAGAAGCCAGAGAAAGATATTAGGGAATGAAGGAGGACGGTTACCCCCTCTTTCCCCGCTTTCCCCTTGCCCATCTGATGAGTACTCTAGTCTAACACTTGGACCACTATACCACACGGGGTCTTTCTATTCTAATATGTTTTTGGATGCCAGATTCTAGGGGCTTACAAACTGGAAAGATCTTGCTTCATTGATATTACAGGAAGCACAAACAAGATTAAAAATTAGATGAAAAGATAGCATATAATTAATAGCAATGTATAATCCAGTATTTGCATCCTGATATTGTCCCAGTTAGGAGCCCCCAGTGGCACAGTGGGTTAAAGCGCTGAGCTGCTGAGCTTGTTGATTGAAAGGTCACAGGTTCAATGCCGGGGAGCGGCGCAAGCTTCCGCTGTCACCCCCAGCTTCTGCCAACCTAGCAGTTCGAAAACATGCAAATGTGAGTAGATCAATAGGTACCGCTCCAGTGGGAAGATAATGGCATTCCATGCAGTCATGCAAGCCACGGACATTGCCAGCTCTTCGGCTTAGAAATGGCGATGAGCACCACACCCCAGAGTTGGACACGACTGGACTTAATGTCAGGGGAAATCTTTACCTTACAGTCCCAGTTAAAACTATTAGGTTTAAAAAGAGAGAGGTGTATTTTGCAGTGACTTCAGTGTCTTGAAACTAAGAGATAGTGTTAAGCGCTATTGTTTAGAGAAACATTTCTCTACAAGAACTAGATCAGGAGATTTCTAACTATTCCATTATATGTGACCTGGGATACCTTTTCTTTTTTTATCACACCAAATTTTAAAAGCAAAAAAAAAAAAGTACATGTGAGAATTGGGAAAGTAAAAAGGTAGTCCAGACAGTCCGCAAGTTATGAACAAGATAGCTTCTGTAGGTTTGTTCTTAAGTTGAATTTGCATGTAAGTTGGAACAGGTACCTTAGATAGATAGATAGATAGATAGATAGATAGATAGATAGATAGATGGCATAGGAAAGGGTTAAGACTTGTTCCAGGCCTCTTCCTTCTCCAGTTCTCTATTTCTAGTAGTTTTCTTTCATAGGTCCTTCTGTAGAATGTGAGTAGATGAACCAGTGAAGCCAGGCTCCATCCTCATCCATTGTCCAACTATGACATCAAAGCAGTTTAGCCAATCACTACCACTGGTTTCATTACCACTATAGAAATACTTTCTTCTTCATAGTCTGTGCTTCACAAAAATAGGTATCCACACCTAATCAGAATATCATAGAGCTGAGTGGCCTGGTGAGAACCATGCCTACTACACTATAGATTTTATTTCTATTAACATGCAATGAGAAAATTAATTATTGCTTATTATTTGATTTCTTTGTTTACAAATTGATCTTTCAGATGTGAGTGGACCTTGTTTTGGCACCAACTCCTTGCAGTTGACTGGAAAATTTGTTGATAAAGTTGTCACAGTACGGTAGGTACAGACATAATTTCATGAAAGCTTTAACCTTGTTTGGTCACTCCTTTGTGCAGTGTCAAGGGATTTTAGGAACCACATCCTAAAATGTGTGAATTTAATTAGAACACCAAAAAATGCAGAAGACTGCAGTTGTGTTGCATCATATGTGTCCAGTGGCTGCCACATCTATAAAGAGAAATACTGTATAGATGGCAACAAAAGCTAAGCCTTTACTGGGTGGGACTCAAGAAGGAATCATAACGTGGTCTCACGATTCCCCCAAGTGGGATTGGCCTAAGTCGTTTTGCAGCACTGTGTCTTATATACATTTTAAGTGTCCAGATAATTTTGCTTTGCAATGTATATAGACAGGCCAACCTCCCACTCCTTTTAAAATTATCTCTCCGGTATAAACAAAAGGGGAATTTTCCACCAAACATGGGCATGCCATTTCCAATTTATTGGATTGCTTCGTACAATTTATGGTACTCTTGCATCTAAATATTAAGTGAAAGCTAGGTTCTTGGTTACGACTACAACACTTTACCCACAGTTTTTTTTTTTGTCATAATCACAAACTAAACGTACAGGTTGCTTTGGTGCAAATCCTGCCTGTTCACATGGATAATGTTTTGTCAGTAATTATCAGAGCTTCCTGAAAAAGGAAAAAAGACAACACGTCTTTTGCTCTTACATTTTATATACTTCTGTTCATGCTAAATGATATTCTGGATGTGCCCTTAGGATATTCTTCGCGTATACTGTGTGCATGTATATGCAAAGAATGAATCAAGTTGATTTAGCTTGTTGAAACTAAAATAGATCATAAAGATTGACAGAAATATGCATAACTTGTGCTTTTTAATATGCTTGATTGTAAGGGGTTTCAAAAATACATTTGAAATTGTTCTCTAGCACGTTTTAATCTAGCTAAGCTGAATAACTCAATTAATATTAAGCAAGTTCATTTCTGCTACTCTTTTTTTAAATTTAAGGAATATAATTAAAGATATTGGTTGGTAACTGAGTAGTTACCAAACCTAATTACTAGAAATTTTAACAATCAAATCCTATATATGCCTGCTCAAAAGTAAATTCCTTTATATTCTGTTATGCTTACTAAAAATTAAATAGATATAAGATTGCATGCTGAATGTTTCTTTAGTATATAATTTATGTTAATCATTTGTTTATATTCGCACAACATGATTGGCGTAACAATTTTTGCTGGTAATAAAAATTCTTAACAAAATAAATAAAATTTCCATCTTTTCAGTATATTCCCAACTTTGTCTCACTCTGGCAAATGGTTGGGCCACCAGTGCAGCACAAACCAGCAGCCTATATATGTGAAAAATCCATTTGAGAGCTAACAAGCCTTGTACTTCCATCATGCAGGGCTGCACCAAAATAATTTCATCTCAGAATTGGCTTTGGAAGTGCAACATAGCAAAGTAAAGCCAACTATCAAAACAGAATAAACCCCTTCTTTACTACTGAACATAGCTGTCATTTTGATTCAGCACCCAATTGCTTTTCTGGACACTGTTCCAATCTCCAGTTTGTCCATCTTATGGAGAAACGGATTGGCCATAGCAACCTACAACATTTAGAATACTTTGACATCACAGGAAAAGTCATGACAGTTTCCACTGTTTTTTCCTTTTCATGTCAGGAGCAACTTGAGTAACTGCAAGTCGCTTCTGGTGTGAGAAAACTGGCCATCTGCAAGGATGTTGCCCAGGGAATACCTGGATGTTTTACCATCCTGTGTGTGGCTTATCTCATGTTCCTGCATGGGAAGCTGGAACTGACAGATGGAAGCTCAGCCTACTTCCCAGATTCGAACCGCTGATCTTTCAGTCAACAGTCCTGCCTGAACAAGGGTTTAACCCATTGTGCCACTGGGGGCTCCACTGGTAATAGGATTCAGTGGTAGAGAGGGGCAATTTGGTCAAGAATTCTTATGCCAATGGAGTAAAATGCCACTGGGATTAAGAATATTGTAGCTGCTTGAACAAGAAATAAATAACAAAACAAATGAGTGCAGGTGATATTTTGTGGCATTTTTAAAGGGCAAAAAGTAACTTGTTTAAGGTTAGAAGTTTTTGCATATCACCTGTTATCTCTTGAATAGTCATGTGAGAAATCAAGTGACATTCATCCACATTAGATATTCCTCTTACTGTTCAGGGAACAGGACATTCTGATTTCCATGCTGAGGTTGCTGGAGTATGAACGTGCCATTGTGGATGCTGAAGGAGCCATTTGTCTTGCAGCACTGGTCTCTGGGAAGCTATTGGAACTAAAGGGCAAAAGGTACAGAAACGTTGAAGTAACCAGAAACAGAGAACTATGGCAGAGGTTATAAACGTGCATGGTAGGACGAAAGTGGAGAAGTAGGTATCAGCAGCTGAACTGTAAAATACATTCATTCCTGCAAGGAGCAGTGGCAGCAGCCAACTTGGATGACCAAGATGTTGCTGATAATTTGTGATACTAGCAGTATAGCTATTGTATCATATGCTAAGGTATAAAACCAGGAATCTGCTCTTACTTTCAAGTTCCATTGGTATACTTCCCATGTACAAATTGGTTGGTCACAGTGTAAATAGAGTGCTGGAATAAGTAGACCTTTGCTCTGATCTGGCTAAAGTTTCGAAAGTGTAACTCCAATTAGAGTCTCTCTCTCTCTCTCTCTCTCTCTCTCTGTGTGTGTGTGTGTGTGTGTGTGTGTATATATAGAGAGAGAATGTTGTGGAAACAAGGATTGGATTTTGTTTTTGTTTTTTTTGTTTTTTTTCCATGTCAGGAGCAACTTGAGAAATTGCAAGTTGCTTCTGGTGTGAGAGAATTGGCCGTCTGCAAGGACGTTGCCCAGGGGACGCCCGAATGTTTTGATGTTTTACCATCCTTGTGGGAGGCTTCTCTCATGCCCCTGCATGGGAAGCTGGAGCTGACAGAGAGAGCTCACCCCACTTCCTGGACCTTTTGGTCAGCAGTCCTGCTGGCACAAGGGTTTAACCCATTACGCCACTAGGGCTTCACAAGGATTGGTGATAAAACTTCAGTTGATACATCTTTCCCCCACAACAACTTTTTCAGGAGCAAATTTCCCTTCTTAGGGAAATTTCTCTCACTTCCCGTTGTCTCACCTTTGTTCTTAACTGTGAGTCATTTGTAAGTCAGATGTTTGTAACTTGGTGACTTTGTGTACTGTATAGATTTAATAGATAAAAGCAGGTGAAGTAGGCAACAAAGAGGTATAAGATGGTATATTCAATAGTTTATTATGCTAGCATTAATTCTGATTTTGATTCTGATTCTGATTCTGATTCTGATCCTGATTATTATTATTATTATTATTATTATTATTATTATTATTATTATTAAACACCTCAGAGTTTAAGATCTTCTGGGGAGACCCTGCTCTTGGCCCCACCTCTGGCACAAACATGCTTGGCTGGGACAAGGGACAGGGCCTTCTCAGTGGTGGCCCCTGCCTGTGGAACTCGCTCCCCAGCGAAATCAGATCAACTAAATCCCTCCTCTCCTTCAGGAGGAAATTGAAAATGCGGTTGTGCGACCAGGCTTTCGGGTAGCACGCAGATAATAACAATGATGATAATGCTATGGAAAATGGACTATGGATAGGCTTGCGATTGTGTTGTGTTTGCAGAATTCAATTCTAAATAAGACTAGACAGTCAGTATGATTGTAAATTGCTTTTTAATTTTAAACTAATTTTAAACTAATTTAATGTATCATTCATATGTAATTACTGTATGTATTATTTTGTAGGTAGGGGCATCAAATTGTGCCGGTTGTAAGCTGCCCTGAGTCCCCTTACAGGGGTTGAGAAGGGCGGGGTACAAAGGTTGAAATAAATAAATAAATAAATAAATAAATAAATAAATAAATGATGCTAGTGTTAAATCTTCTGAGATACACTCATGGGTGGCAGGGAGGATATCTGCTTATCTCATTACTTTCTCCCATTTTCAGGGTGGCTGTTGCTGTATGCAGCGGGAACCTGGAGCTTCCTCTGATGCGGCAATGCATAGATCGTGCTCTGACCCTTGACAACAGAGTGTGCAAATTCTCCATCCTCGTCTCCGACTGCCCAGGAGATATTTCAAAGCTGCTGGAAATTTTGGCTCGGGAGGAAGTCAGGTAGTTTAGAATGAGAATCATGCATAGCTGAAATATGAGAGATTGGAAAACAATCCTTTGCGCTGCTGACTGTCATTTATTATTTTGTACATCTTGGAAATGCTACATTGAAAGCTATAAGAGTAGAATTACTTATATTATTGATCATTTTCTCTGCCACTTGCCCAGCAAAGCTCAGGGAGGAATACAAATACATCAAGTTTATTATAGATAATTAAAAAAATTAAAAATCCTAATAATTGGAAATGATAAACCATTCGAGTGGCAGAAAATAGAGAAACACCAGGAATCTCCAAAGCTTTGTTGGAAGCGTTAATTGGTACTCACACAGAGCCAGCCTTAAGAAATGGGGCTACAAAGTGGAGTCCACAACATGCGAGTGAGGAGAAGAGCAAACCACAGGTCACCTATTACAATTCACATGCACAATGGAGGACCTTCTTATAGCAAAACCAGAGGCACTCCAAGTGGCCAGATAGTGGTCAAAGGACATTTAATAGAATGCCAAGTTTTCAAACTTTGTGTTTTTTAAAAAAAAAACAATAAAACTGTTTGGTTCGCTCCTGATACAATAAATAAATAGACTTGTAAAGATGGTGGGATTGAAGGAAGAGCTTCTCCTGAGCATCTCAACATGCAGACATGCTTATATGGAGACATATGGTCTGTGCTGATAAAAACCACACACAATGGAAGAAGATTTTATTGTACCATTTAGTACTATAAAGGGATAGGACTCAACTAATATATTTTCAGAAGCTGGGATGGTGGTGGTAAGACCTGTGATATGGCTTTTAGGGGCCCAAATGAAGTAAATGACAAAATACTGGAGTTTTTGTAGGACAGATTCCCAAAATGTTTCCCAGGTTTCGGCCCTTCTGTCTTCTAACTAGCAGATACTGACTTACACAAATATTGCCTCCCTCGCCTCCCCTGACCCATTTACTCTCCACAGACAGACAGACCATGTGTAACTGTGACTCGATCTCCTGTGATCTCACAAACCATTTTCTTTTTCCAGAATATTGGACATCAAACAGGAACACATGTACATGGCATCTGATTTGTTCACCAGTGAGGTAAGAAAAAGCCTGCAACTGGATTTCATTTTTAATTTCTGCATAAACTGATTGTTAAAAACTAATGTTGGCCATGGAATTGCAGACACGTTTTTATAGCCCTGACACCTGAGATTCTTTTAACTAGTCTGCCAAGGACCACACTCACATTTAACCTATCAGAGTGGTTTAAAAAAATGTGTCACTGTGTGTGTTGATGTGCCTTCAAGTCACCTCCAGAATGATGTGGAGTCCTTGTATCCTTGTCTATGGGAGTACTTTCAAGACTTTCATTTCTAAAGATCTTACATTTGTCCTTGTTGTAATTCATTTTGTTTTTGGTTAGTTTTTGAAATTTTGTTAGTTTTGATCCAGCTCTCAATTCTCTTAAGGTCATTTTGAATTCCAGTCGTGTCCTTTGGAGTATTAGCTATCCCTCCTAATTTGGTGTTATCTGCAAACTTGATAAGCATACCCTCTAAACCTTGAGCCAAGTCATTGATAAAGCACTGGGCCCAGGACTGATCCCCGTGGCATTCTATTGGTCACTTCTTTTCAGGATTAAGAGGAACCAATAGTGAGCACCTTTTGGGTTTGGTCACAAACACAGATCCACTTAATCATAGTATTGCCTAGTCCACATTTGACTTGTTTGTTTGCAAGAAGGTAATGGGGAGTCTTGTTGAAGACCTTACCAAAATCAAGATATGCTACATCCACAGCATTCCCTGCATCTACCAAGCTTGTAACCCTGTCGAAAAAAGAGATAAGATTAGTCTAGCATGAGTAGCATTTGAGAAATCCATGTTGACTTTTAGTAAACACAGCATGCCTTTCTAAGTGATTGCAGACTGCCCCCTTAATTATCTGCTCCAAAATCTTTCCTGGTTTTGTTGTCAGGCTGACAGGATGGCAATTGTTTGGGTCCTCTTTTTTTCCCTTGTTAAAGATAGGGACAACATTTGCCCTCCTCCAGTCTGCTGGGACTTCTCCTGTTCTCCAAGAATTCTCCAGTAGTTCTGAAATTACTTCTGCTAGTTCCAGTACTCTTGGATGTAGTTCATGTGGTTCATCTAATTTCTATTTGAAGCACTTTGAGTAGTCAACTGAGCTCTAACACAATCTGTCCTACCTCCCTTCTTCATGTCCCTGTATATTTCATGGCACACTTTAAAACTGATGGGACAGTAGCTGGGCAGACTGAGACATGCACAGTTGGTAGGATAGGCCAGGTTGGTTGCCAAGCCATTCAAGGCCGGAACATTTTATTTGGGGTCTCTGTAGAGACACAAAACCCATGTGTGTAGGGCATTGATGACCACTTAAAGCAAGTAAAGGTAACCAATCTGTTCTTCCTAGGACAATTGCAAGAAATCATGACTATTATAGTGATACTACCGTAGATATATAGAGTGATAGTAATGTGTAGTGATGCTGCAGACCAAATGTGGAGAATTGCAATAGGTTGACTTTGGGAGAGTGCACTAGTTTGGGAGAGTGCACCATACAGCCTCTGCTTAAAAGCCCCCAAAGAAGGAGCCTCCACCACACTCTGGGGCAGAGAGTTCCACTGCTGAACAGCTCTCACGGTTAGGAAGTTCTTCCTAATGTTCAGATGGAATTTCCTTTTCTGTAATTTGAAGCCATTGTTCTGCATCCTAGTGTCCAGGGCAGCAGAAAACAAGCTTGCTCCCTCTTTCCTATGACTTCTCCTCAAATATATACATGGCCATCAGGTCTCCTCTCAACTCTTCTGCAGGTTAAACATGCCCAGCTCTTTAAGCCATTTCTCATAGGACATGTTCTCCAGAAGGTGCTAGGATGCCCAGAAAAAGCTTTAGAATTACATGGGCTCCACGCATTCATTTCATTCTTCTCTTGCCCCAAAGGTCGACCCCACCCTCATTAACACTGATGCACAGTAACACGTAAATTATTGTAGCTGGGTTTAGTGAGTCTTATCCCCACATTAAGAGTCCCCGGTGGTTCAGTGGGTTAAACCCCTGTGCCGACAGGACTGAAGACCGACAGGTCGCAGGTTCAAATCCGGGGAGAGGCGGATGAGCTCCCTCTTACAGCTCCAGCTCTTCATGGGGGACATGAGAGAAGCCTCCCACAAGGATGATAAAACATCAAAAATCATCCGGGCATCCCCTGGGCAACGTCCTTGCAGATGGCCAATTCTCTCACACCAGGAGTGATTTGCATTTTCTCAAGTCGCTCCTGACACAACAAAAAAAATCCCCACATGGCATGTTGCAGCTTCATACTTTACACCAGCAGTTGCATTTGCTATAGGCACATCAGTGTGTTTGCCAATGTTTTCTGCGGTAAACGTGCAATGTGAATGAAGCAGGATCAGCTCAAGATTTTTATTTCCTAAAGGGAGACACACACACACCCACCCTTGCCAGCCAAGATGCAGAAAGCCCAAAGCCAGGCAAGTAATTTTGATACCTATGGTAAAAAAATATCCCACAAGTACCTCTACTTTAAAGTACTTTGGCCACATCATGAGGAGACAGCAAAGTCTAGAGAAGACAATTATGCTGGGGAAAGTGGAAGGTAAAAGGAAGAGGGACCGACCAAGGGCAAGATGGATGGATGGCATCCTTGAAGTGAACAGGCAAGTAATTTTGATACCTATGGTAAAAAAATATCCCACAAGTACCTCTACTTTAAAGTACTTTGGCCACATCATGAGGAGACAGCAAAGTCTAGAGAAGACAATTATGCTGGGGAAAGTGGAAGGTAAAAGGAAGAGGGACCGACCAAGGGCAAGATGGATGGATGGCATCCTTGAAGTGAACAGGCAAGTAATTTTGATACCTATGGTAAAAAAATATCCCACAAGTACCTCTACTTTAAAGTACTTTGGCCACATCATGAGGAGACAGCAAAGTCTAGAGAAGACAATTATGCTGGGGAAAGTGGAAGGTAAAAGGAAGAGGGACCGACCAAGGGCAAGATGGATGGATGGCATCCTTGAAGTGATTGGACTGACCTTGAAGGAGCTGGGAGTGGTGACGGCTGACAGGGAGCTCTGGTGTGGGCTGGTCCATGAGGCCACGAAGAGTCGGAGACGACTGAATGAGTGAACAACAACCTCTAATTTTGCTAGCAGTAAAAAAACCCCAATAAAAATAATTGTTTGTGACATGTAATATATGAAGCAAGTTCCTAATTGATAAGATCAGCCCAGCTGAGAGGACAATTTTCAAATGGATTGTGGAGTATATGCCTGACATTAATGGCCAAACAGGGTTCCCCAGAGTGAGTTCCTAATTGTTTAGGAATGTGTATCTGTTCATCATCCTTGACAAAAATGTATGTGGAATACACTGATTTAGACATGACAACTGAACTACTCCATAAAGTATGACCTTTTTGAGAATGAAGAGTGTCGTCTACCAAGCACTGCTGTGCAGTCATTTAATTGAATGGGAAATGAGCATCAGCAATGATTTATATTCACTCCAAATCTTAGTTTCCCTCTGGCCATGCAACTGAAATTCATAACTCATTTTGCTTGAGCATTATACTGTACATTCATCCATGGAAAGCTGTGCATTTCCTGGCTCACATGGGTGGTTGGCGCAGTAACAATGAAAATATTATATTTTATTTTGCATCGTATTTATTCAAGAGCCATTAAGGCATTTTGGCCAGCTCTGTACAATTTAAAGTATTCCCAATGAGCCAATTTTATTTTGTTGGTAAAATGCCATGCAAAAATATTTATAGCAGGAGTTCTCAATTGGTTCCAGATTTCTGGAGTTTTCCTAGCCATCAGGAATACATGCAATACATGAAAACATATGTTGGAAATTCACTTCACTTGCTGCAAAATTGGCCTTTTGGAAAAACAAACAGTATGCCATTTCAAGAACACAAAAAGACTTTTACCTTATACTTATCCCATGGTGACTTTTCATATTGTGTATTTTGCTTTTAAAAGGAAGTCTTTTAAATTGAGTATCACAAAAAAAGATTTGTTATGCTTTTTGAAAAAGGTTGAATGAATGAATGGTTTATTGTACTAGCCATAGGCCATGACATAAAATATACAACCTTTAAAGGTACAGTAAGCACTTTCCAATACAAGTATTAAAACAAGTTCCATATACTAGCTCTTTAACATTATAGTAGTGACACAATAACAATTTGAAATAGGAGTGTTTTCAGTTTTGGCTGCAGATCTTGATAAGTGATGAAAATATAAAACGCTTGAGCTGAGTTTTTGGTAATTCACCTGGTTGAAGAGCATTGGATATTGTCGTTTGTTGCTGATGAAGCCTGCCTAAATGAAAGCAACTAGCCATTGTGATATATTGCTGGTGAGGTCTGACTGAGGGAGAGGAATTGGCCATTGTGACATCCAGTTGGTGAGACCTGGCTGAAGGAGAGAGGACTTAGTGATGAGACCTGGCTGAATCAGAGGGACTTGACACTGGGAGATCTTCCTGCTGGGTCCTTGCTGAAGGAAAGATACTGATCATTGTGACCTCTTGTTGATGAGGTCTGGCTGAAGGACCTCACTGGCTATTGTGAGATCTTGCTGGTCTGACCTAGCTAAGCAAGTGCGACTGGCTATTGGGAAATCTTGCCAGTGAGACCTAGACATTGCAAATTGTTGCTGATGAGAACTGGTTATTTATTTATTTCATATCAAAAACAATCCATAAATTAGTATAAAACTGAAAAAATGGAAGGAGCACAAGTAGCTAAATATCTTTTGACCAAAAACAGGCAACAGCAATGGCATTGTCTGTAGCCTCCAACAATTCTTCCTCTGTACATGAAGCAGGGCATAGTGGACAAGCATACCGATGTAGAGTTGTCTGTTCTGCTCCACAGTCACACAAGGTGTGGGATTCTTTTAGGTAGTGCTATTTTGCCAGCTTGTCTTTTGATCTGCCCACTCCACTTCTGAATCTGTTTAGGGACTTCCAAGTTGCCCATTCTTGGTTTGCACGGAGAAAGATCCTCGTGGGGGGCCATCCAGTTGGGATTTCCAGGTTTAGCTGCCCAGAGGGACACCCTTGCTGTTGCTGGGGGGATGCCAAGAGGAGAAGTTTTTCCTTGATTTGAGTATACTGAGGCTGGTAGCCATGTAGTGAGTGGCTTTCACAGTGTTCAACCTTATTTATCTCACATTTAGCAGCAACTTCCCATCACACATCAAGGGAGGCAATGCCAGCTAGCTTGTAGAGTTTATCAACAGGTGTAGGTTTAAGACATCCTGTGATTATTCTGCATGCTTCGTTCAATACCATTTTCACCAGCTTTGCATGGACAAACTTATGCCAAACAGAGCAGGCATACTCGGCAGTTGAGTAAGACAAGGCTAGGGCTGATGCTCTTATTAATTTTGGGTCTGCCATCCATATGCTGTCAGTAAGTTTCCGCAGGATGTTATTGTGTGCAGCTACTTTGTGTTTAGTGTTCAAGCAGTATTTCCTATATGCTAGTGCTCAATCTAAGGTGAACTGGTTGAAGGAGAGGGACTGGCCATTATGAATTCTTAGTGATTGAACTTGGTTTCAAGGACTAGCCATTGTGATGTATTGCTGATAAGGGCTGGCTGAAGGAAAGAGACTAGCCATTGGGATATGGGTGAAAGAAAGCAACTGGTCATTGGGACCTTTTGCTGATAAGACCACGCTGAAAAAAGGACCAGACATTGGGGCCTCCTGCTGAGCTCACAGTACCGGTCTCTCTCCTTCAGCCAGACCACAACAAGAAGAAGACCCCATACCCAGTCCCTTTATTTCATTGTGGTCTGATCAGCAAGAGGTCAAAATGGCCACTAACTCTCCCTCATTCAGATCTCAAGACAAGAGGTATGGCTGAAAAAGTTACTGGCCAGCAGCATTATTTTAAGCCAAATAGCAGACTGAGTCTTCTATAGCCCACAGAGAGTACATGTGTGACATCTGGATGATTTCTTTTTGCAAGATAGATGGATGAGGTTGTGATATTCTGAAGTTCTGTACAAAAATGTTGTTGTGGTTGTGTGTTGTGGAGAAATTAAAGTATGGTTAATGAGGTGATATATAGTATACATAATAAGATAAGTGATCTATTGGGATGGGGATTGAACATGCAATGGGTTGTTGTAGGTTTTTTCGGGCTATATGGCCATGGTCGAGGCATTCTCTCCTGACATTTTGCCTGCATCTATGACAAGCATCCTCATAGATGCAGGCGAAATGTTAGGAGAGAATGCCTCTAGACCATGGCCATATAGCCCAAAAAAACCTACAACAACCCAGTGATTCCGGCCATGAAAGCCTTCGACAATACATTGAACATGCAATGTTTGGTGATTGACTAAATGTGTGATGGAATGTTCAAAAGGCTGGTGTGTGGAACAAGTAGCTGGACTGTGAGATATGAGTCAGTTAGAACCTTGATGGAGAAACCCTGTGTTAGACTTCATTAAAGATAAAGATGTAACAGTGGAGTGGATGATGAGACAATGAAAGGAAAGAGTTTGTGCTCTGGGATCAGTTAGAACAGTTAGGTTTGGGAAGAGGTGGAAAAACAATGAAAGCATTAGAGTCAATTAGGGTTTAGATGAATCAAGTAAGTAACAATAACATTAAAACCTTTCAAAGCTTTTCCCATACTTGAAGGCACACAACAATAACAACAACTGATTTTTGTGTGTTGTTATCCTTTTCAGTGAAATTCTTGCATCTTGTCTTCCAGGTCACCTGCATTGTAGAGACCAGAGACAAGATCCACACTGCTCAGCTGAGAAATGCCCTTGTAGATCGTTATCCCATGATGACATGGATGGAACGGTGATGAGCACATCTAAATTGAAAACTTTCAGGATGCATCCATCTTTTTTCTTTTTTTAAAAAAGTTTACAGATCTAAACATACTGTTATTTTCATTACTACTTCCTTTTGTAGCATCAGCTATCTCTGTGGTGCTTTACAATGAACAAGTTTGACAGCTTGCTGGCTCGAGGTGGTAACAGTCTAAAATGGCATTACAATCATTTCAGGATTATTTTGGAACCTTGCAAAATAAGAAGTTAGCCAACAATTAGAGGGTTTCCCCCCCTTTCCTTTCAACATCCTATCTTTCAGAATAATATGACGCACATATCCTTTAATAAAGATGAATAAATGTTTAGATTAGATTAGAACTTCTTCATACCATCTGTAGGATGGCTGTTCTTTGCCTTCTGTTGTGTATTAGTTTAGCATGATTTTCTTTTATAACTTTCACCCCCAGTTGCTTTCAGCATTATGTCTCTAAAACACACCAGAAGTTTTGCTGCTGGACTTCCTAGAATATTTCACAAATTTTAGGATGTGACTTCTCTATGTGATAGTAAAATCTTCCTTCATCTCCATGTCTAGAACGACTGTAGATAATGGATGTTGCTTCTGATGACCATTTATTTTTAACTGCTATGCTTCTTCTACCCATGCCTTTCAAGCCAAAGCCATTTCTTCCAGCCTTGCAAATAAGTCCACTGAAATGTGCACCATCCTGCCCATGCTTTTCATTATTTGTGATATATTGACAACCAGAGAGGGAGGCAACACATGCTCTTCTAGTTCCAAGTTATTAAACTGCCCCCTGGAGGTTAATTGTTATTTATCATAGGTTACTTGGCATGTAGTTTTATACATTTTATATTTTGTCTTGATGGTTTTGTGCATCTAGATCAGTGTTTCTCAACCTGGGGGTCGGGACCCCTGAGGGGGTCGCGAGGGGGTGTCAGAGGGGTCGCCAAAGACCATAAGAAAACATAGCATTTTCTGATGGTCATGGGGATTTCATATGGGAAGTTTGAGCCAATTCTATGGTTGGTGGAATTCAGAATGTTCTTTGATTGTAATGAACTATAAATCCCAGCAACTACAACTCCCAAATGTCAAGATCTATTTTCCCCAGACTCTACCAGTGTTCACATTTGGGCATATTGAGTATTCATGCCAAGTTTGGTCCAGATCCACCATTGCATGAGTCCACAGTGCTCTCTGGATATAGGTGAACTACAACTCCCAAACTCAAGGTCAATGCCCATCAAACCCTTCCAATGTTTTCTATTGGTCATGGGAGCCAAGTTTGGTTCCAATCCATCGCTGGTGGAGTTCGGAATGCTCTTTGATTATAAGTGAACTATAAATCCTAGCAACTACAACTCCCAAATTACAAAATCAATCCTCGCTCAGCCCCACTAGCATTCACATTTGGGTGTATTGGGTATTTGTGCCCAGTTTGGTCCAGTGAATGAAAATGCATCCTGCATATCAGATATTTACATTATGATTTATAACAGTAGTAAAATGACTGTTATGAAGTAGCAATGAAAACAATATTATGGTTGGGGGGTCACCACAACATGGGGGACTGTATTCAGGGGTCACGCCATTAGGAAGGTTGAGAACCACTGATCTAGATAGCAATATAGAGATCTAGTGTATCCCCATCTCAAAATGCTGTTGTAAAATTAAGATTTTTTTGGAAATAGTGTTCTCCAAATTGGATTGCAGCACACCTCCAAGTATTCCAATATCAAGTTAATTAAATGCAAAACTGTGACAGTTTAAAAGCACATTTTGTCCCAAAGAAAGGGAGTCCAGGCTATGCAGATGTGAGCAGCGTGCTTCACAAAAGATTACAAAGAAGCATGACACACAAAGATGACATTGGTTTTTAAATATCACGAGAGATATTTAGTTTGGACATCACTATGCCTCGTAAGCTCACATTTCATGGCAGGTCTAGACATGATTCTTGTCTGTTTGTAATCCTTATTTTCCTGAATTTTTTTGAGTCCTTTTATTTTAAATATGCAGAAATGAGACATTTTAGAGGATAAAAAGGTAGCCTATGCTCCAAAAGTGATGACTGGTACTGCCTCCTTTCCTCTCTTTGAAAGAGCTATGGGTTATTCAGCAAAGATCCATTGTATCTTTGTGTTATCTAACACTTTATAACAGCGGTTCCCAACCTGTGGTCTGTGGACCACCAGTGGTCCACAAAAACTAAAAAAAAATTCATGTCAGGAACAAATTGAAAAACTGCAAGTTGCTTCTGATGTGAGAGAATTGGCCATCTGAAAGGATGTTGCCCAGGGGGTGCCTGGAAGTTTTACCAACCTGTAAAAGGCTTCTCTCATGTCCCCACACAGGAAGCTGGAGCTGACAGATGGGAGCTCACTCTGTTCCCCGGATTCAAACTGTCAGTCCTGCTGACACAAGGATTTAACTCATTGTGCCACCAGGGACTCCTATAAAGTAAAATACGGTCCGCAGCCTCACCATTACTACACCATTGTAGAAAAAAGTGTGTTGGTGAATTAATTTAAAGCAGTGGTTCCCAGCCAGTGGTCCACAAGAACTAAAATATGGTCTGCGGCCTCACCATTACTACACTGTTGCAACAAGAGCAACTGTTCTCACAAAACTCTTTTATAATGCTTATTAAATATGGTTTTCTGTGAGCGAGCAGATGGTGGCTACATGATGACATATGTTTTGTATCAGAAACTAGAGCTGATGTGGTCTATCCAATGCAATTTTCTGAATCAGCACCCCAAATAACCAAACCGAATCTAAAGTTGACCAAAAACTGATCCATAACCCTTTTCGTACTAATGTTGGAGAGTGGTCCCTGGGCAAAGTGGTCCCTGGTCAAAAAAGGGCTGGGAACCACTGCTTTATAATCATGTAAATTTCAATTGATCTTTTTGTTTCTGCTACAATGTTGTGAAATACAGGTCTGTGATACGTTAGTGATAATTTAAAAGAATTAAAACATTCCAGGCAGCATTCCATCCATCCACAAACCCACTACTTCAGTCTATGATCCTAAGCCTATGTGAATAGTCATCTCTCAACTATATTAATGGATATTCAGATTGGGGAAAAAACATATTTAGTGCTAAATAAATAATTGGGCTTTTAAAAGATGCTCTCAGACTTTTGGTTTTGGTTTTTTTTTCAAATGTGCATTTGAGTGAACTAAACCTTCCCACCCTTAGCCGCGATGTCATGGTTGATTAGTAGGACATGATGGGGTGAACACAGGCAAAAAGTCTCCCAAACAATATAGAAAGGATGCTACAGTTTAGCTGGTAATATTCCATGGAAAAGCAATGATATCTTGGTTGCACAAGGAGCCATCTGTGTGGAAACCATCCAAGGCTGTACATCAGCTTAGTTTATTGATAGCTCTGTACTCTAAATGCCACAACTGTAAGTTTTACAATTTGTCTCTGTCCAATTATATGGTGGGTGCAAAATATGGGACAGAATTGCATTGCATCTGATCGTTGTTTATGATACCCTTAAGGAGAATTCCCCATCATTTTCTGAAATGTATACATCTACACCGTTAAAAATTAAAAACAACATTGATCTAGTTGATTAAAATTCCTTTACTCTTTGTCATTACTGATTTTCTTTTGTGCTCAGTTGCTCAACATCCTCAAATCATAGATCAATATTATTTCAATTTTACAGACGAAAGTCAGAGTGTGTATGTGAGAGTAATTTGCTTGATTTTATTTATTTGTAGTGTCAGGAGCGAACCTAACAGTTGTATTGCATTAAAAACAAACAAACAAACAAACAAACAAGACACAAAGTTTGCAAGCTTGGTAGTTGATTAAATGTCCTTTGACCAGTAGCTGGCCACTTGGAGTGCCTCCGATGTTGCTGCAAGAAGGTCCTCCTTTGTGCATGTGGCAGGGCTCAAGTTGCACTGCAGCAGGTGGTCTGTGGTTTGCTCTTCTCCACACTTGCATGTCGTGGATTCCACTTTGTAGCCCCATTTCTTGAGGTTGGCTCTGCATCTCGTGGTGTCAGAGCGCAGTCTGTTCAGCGCCTTCCAAGTTGGCCAGTTTTCTGTGTACCCAGGAGGGAGTCTCACATTTGGTATCAGCTATTGATTGAGGTTCTGGGTTTGAGCCTGCCACTTTTGAACTCTTGCTTGCTGAGGTGTTCCAGCAAGTGTCTCTATAGATCTTAGAAAACTATTTATTGATTTAAGTCATTGGTGTGCTGGCTGATACCCAAACAGGGGGTGGGCTGGAGATGTCACTGCCTTGGTCCTTTCACTATAGGTTGCTACTTCCCAATAGATGTCAGGTGGTGCAATACCAGCTAAACAGTATAATTTCTCCAATGGTGTAGGGCACAGAGAACCCGTGATAATGTGGCATGTCTTATTAAGAACCACATCTGTGGGATAACAGATTGCCTTTCAAATTTCAATCAGATACGTGCAAAGTTTCTTCAGAATTAGCCCACATGTAAATATTAATGTCCAGTGCATTTTAATTGCTTCTCAAAACTCTCTCTCTGGATTTCATTTGTTATTATGTTTACTCATGACAGGACTTTAAAGTTCTTCTAAGAACAATCAGATTGTTCCAGCAGGTTTAATTCCATATAATTAAGACAGGTTTCTGTAACAAGTCTCATCATGCTGCAACCTTACAACACTGAAATCTTGCAAAACCATACCACCCAGCGATCAAGGAACTGATATTTGATATCGTATCAATCAGCAGGACATAAATGCCACCTGATTTGCACTGAACCCAGTTTCACGCAGAGAGGAGTTTCCAAGCCTCGCTGTTCATTTTCCTGAAGGGAGAACACTGTCTAGTCAGATTTGGAGCTCCTTTGCTGAATGTGAGAGGCTCCAAACTACATATTCCAGAGTTTCCGCCTGTTCTACAGGGTTTACAGAATTATTAAGCTGCATTTAAGCCAAATACACAAAGACAGGAAACTGGAAGATGCGACATTCAATGACTGCCCTCTAGTGCTAGAGATCAGTCAATTCATTCCTGGAAAGGCTGTCATTTAATAGTCTTTTTTCTGCTGGCTTCTCCATCACTACCAGTTTTCCCACCCGGCTAATAATTAACCCCTGACTGTTTAAATCTGCCTTTTGGTTGTCTTTCTGCTGATCAGTTTTTTGTGTGAAAATGTATTATTTTGGTTTTTCCCCTCTCCAAATACACATATAGAGGCAGTCCCCAAGTTACGAACATATGACTTACAAATGACTCAGTTAAGAATGGGGGTGGGACAACAGGAAGTGAGAGAAATCTACCCCCAGGAAGGTAAATTCACTCCTGGAATAGTTACCATGCGGAAAAGGTGTCTTCACTGAAGCTTTACCACGGATCCTTCTTTCCACAACAAGCCATTTTTTTTCAAAATCCAATATTCACAGGAACAGAAAGTGAGATGAAATCTTCTGTTTAATTATTTTGTTGAAGTAAAATAAGATACAATTAAAAAAAGAAAAAGAAGTAATTCGTTTTACATGTAAAGTAGGAGAACATGAGATGAGATGAAATCTTCTGAACAGGAGCGCAGACATCAAAATAAACACCACAGGAGTTATTTTGTGAAGATGATAGATAGATAGATAGATAGATAGATAGATAGATAGATAGATAGATAGATAGATAGATAGATATAGGCAGACAGACAGACAGACAGACAGACAGACAGACACATATTTGGCTGGAGCTACACTTCAAAATTTATCTGTTCCGACTTACAAACAAATTCAACAAGAACAAATCTACAGAACCTATCTTGTTCGTAATGTGGAGACTCCCTATAAATACTTCCTATAGTTGCAAATCCTTCAGTAAAACTTTCCAAAAATAGTTAAATTAGTTTAATTATTTTGTGAGTGTATCACTGCAGATGTTGCCAACCTGTCTCCGCACCCATCATCATGACATTCAAGCTATACAACACTTCACTGTTCGGATGTAAACCTTTTCATTTAGAATAAAACTGCCCTACACCTTGTTGGCCACCTTGTTTAAAAAATATGGATCCACACAACCAGCCTCATGGAAAAATAAAGCCACATATTTAAATTATTTTTGTACTTAGTTGGGCATCGAATTGTGCCGTTTTGTAAACTGCTATGAGTCCCCCTCGGGCTGAGAATGACTGTATAGAAGCATAGTAAATAAATAAATATTTGTTTTTTCTTTCCACCAAGGCTTGAAGTGAACAGATTCTGAAAAGTAATGCAGCAATACGTTTCTTGATCACCCTCCTTTTAAGTTTATTATAAACCCATTAGATATGTAAAAAATGCTGGAAAAGTTTCCCCTTATTAACCATACAAAGAATAGCAAATCGTACACTTTAATGTCACCCGGAATGATGTACAATGCATAATTTCAAAAAGTGACACATTGGTCCATTTAAAACACTCTCTCGCACCCCAGGAATGGGGAAATTGTCCAAGTTCCAGGCCACAATCCTTTCCCCCGCCTTCTCCAAAAGAGTGCTCATCTTGCTCTTCTGAAACATTTCCAGAGCTCTGAACATCAGGTGTGTTCTATGCTTTCAGCTCCTCAGGGAGAGGGGGCGAGGTATAAAATTATTATTATTTATTTATTTTATACTAAATTAAACAATAATAAATCCCTAGATCAGGGGTTCTCAAACTAAGGCCCGGGGGCCGGATGCAGCCCTCAAAGGTCATTTACCCAGCCCTCGTTCAGGGTCAACCTAAGTCTGAAACTACTTGAAAGTAAACAACAACAACCCTATCTCATCAGCCAAAAGTAGGCCCACATTTCTCACTGAAATACTAATAAGTTTATATTTGTTGAAATTGTTCTTCATTTTAATTATTGTATTGTTTTTAAGTGTCTTTTGCACTACAAATAAGATATGTGCAGTATGCATAGGAATTCATTCATGTTTTTTTTCAAATTATAATCTGGCCCTCCAACAGTTTGAGGGACTGTGACCTGGCCCTCTGTTTAAAAGGTTTGTGGACCCCTGCCCTAGATAAAGATCTTAACATAATTTATCCTTTATCTCTTTCTATCCTATTAAATTTTAGCCCTTGACATTTTACCAAAATTCTTCATCTGAACAAAGGAACATTTCATTCATTCAACTGAACAATACCGGTGTGTGTGTAAGCAATTTTTCTAGAAACACTACTCTTGAACATGTTGACCCGTTCAAATTCCCATTAAACCCACATTGCTCCCTCTTCTTCAAGCACCTTGGAAATTATTTGTTCACTTGAATGTTAGCCACACGCTCCTCCAAATTCTCAAAAATCCTTTGATCGGGACATCTACCATTTATTTATTTACTTTATTTAGATCCTGCCTTTCTCAAAGGGGACTCAAAGGGGACACAAAGTGGCTTACAAACTCTGGCAAAAATCTTCACATTCCGGGCTGAAACTGACTCCTTGTTCTAGATGTCAAATGTACTTTCTTTTTTGTCTCGATTAGTTAAAACTGGATTTCCCTGATCCAATTATCAAGGCTCTCTCCATTAATATCAAATTCAAGGGGGGGGGGGGGGAATAAGTGAATTCCTTCACTTCCCCCACAGCTGCAAAATCCATAGTAGATAGGTAAAGAATAAATGTGCTTTTCCTGTTAAAACACAATATATTTTGAACACATTAAACATCTAGGTTTTCATTCATCTTCAACTTCAAAACGATGCCAAAGTGACAAACTGCAGTTTCTACTTTGTCTTCTCCTTGTATCCTTCACTGGCTTTCTTTGCTAGTTTCGAAGTCGACAAATAGTAAAGAGAAAATCCTCCAAACGCAAGTGTTTGAACAAACCACAAAAGCTGAGTCTTGCTGTCTGTGACGCCTTTGTTCCTGAGGAGAAGAAAGACAAATTGACCTGACATTGACGCAAAATGGAACCAAAACAAGACTAAGAAAGGAATGTGCCTCTTTAACGTCTTGGCAAAAGACAGAAATCTCAAAACTGTCACTCACATTCCTGCCTCGGAAGGTATCAAAACTAGAAACTGCTTGAATCAGCTTGGGGACATGAGAGAAGCCTCCCACAAGGATGATAACAATATCAAATCATCCGGGCATCCCCTGGGCAACGTCCTTGCAGACGGCCAATTCTCTCACACCAGAAGTGACTTGCAGTTTCTCAAGTTGCTCCTGACATGACAAAAAAAAGCTTGGTATTTAATAATAATAATATAATAATAATAATAATAAACTTTATTTATACCCCACCACCATCTCCCCAACGGGGACACGGGGTGGCTTACATGAGGCCAAGCCCAATCAACAAATTACAGCAAAATAAAACCAAAAACACATGCATCAAACATCATCATAATTACATAAAACATATGAATACATTAACAATATAAGATTACAATAAACACAGTCACAATAACAATGGGCCGCTACATGTGCGAGCAAATGATTAAAAACTGATTAAAAACACAGGTGAGATAAAAGGAGAAGCAGGTTATTTGCGGAGGGGGCTCATTAAAACAAGGATTGTGGAATCGAGCTTTCCCACAAGGGGGAGACGTATACTCCAATGACAAAAACGTTGAGGCTGAGCAATAGTATGAGGTTGCATACCTACTCACCAAAGGCGCAGCGGAAGAGCCAGGTTTTAAGGTTCTTTTTTAAGGTTTCTAGTGTAGGGGCTTTCCTAATCTCTCCAGATAATGAGTTCCAGAGTCGGGGGGGGGGGGGGGGGCACAGAGGAGAAAGCTCTCTCCCTTGTGCTCACCAGGCGAGCTCATGAAACTGGGAGGAGAGAAAGAAGAGCCTCCCCAGAAGATCGGAGGGGGCCAGGGCTGGTTCATGGAGGGAGATACGGTCACAAAGTTAGGCGTATTTGAAGGTAAGTTATTTGAAGGAAGCTCAAAGAAAGGAAGAGTCCCTTCTCTCTTCTGACATCCCTTCCCACTGCAACCTCCTAAAAAGCAACTCAGAGGGAGATCAGTAAGAATTCTGGGCCACTACCATTTATTTATTTACTGCATTTATATACTGCAAGTCACTTATGGTGTGAGAGAATCCGTTGTCTAGAAAGACATTGCCCAGGGGATGCTTGGATGTCTTAAACCAAACATCTTAAATCAAGAAGCAGCTTCCTAAGATCTATAGAGATACTTGCAGGAACACATCAGCAAGTGAGAGTCCAAAAGTGGCAGGCTAAAATGCGGAATCTCAATCTGTGGCTAAGACCGGGCAAGAAACTTCCCCCAGACACACAGAAGGTTGGGACACTTGGAAGGCACTGAACATATTGTGCTCTGGCACCACAAGATGAAGAGCTGATTTTAAGAAATGAGGCTACAACGTGGAGTCCACAACATGCAAGTGTGGAGAAGAGCACACCACAGACTACTTACTACAATGCAGTCTGAGCCCTGCCATATACACAATGGAGGAACTTCTCACAGCAACACCAGAGGCACTCCAAGTGGCCAGCTTCTGGTCAAAGGAAATTTAGCCCCTTCCCTAGAAACCTTTAAAAAGAACCTTAAAACCTGGCTCTTCTGCTGCGCCTTTGGTGAGTAGGTACACAACCTCACACTATTGATTAGCCTCAACGTTTTGTCACTGGAGTACACGTCCCCGTCCCCCTTTTGTGGGAAAGTTTGATTCCACAACCCCTGCTATAATGAGCTCTTAGTTTTTAATTAGTCTCTCTTTTAATCACTACATGTAGCCTGCCCATTGTCATTGTGACTGTGTTTATTGTAATTCTATATTGTTATGTATTCACAGGTTTTTTTAAAATAATCTTTATTGAGTTTTCAAAGGACAATAAAAACTTGGAGGGGGGAGAAAATCACATGTTTTATGTAATTATGATGATGTTGTTTATTGTTTGCGTTTTCGGTTTGCGTTTTCGGTTTTATTTTGCTCTAATTTGTTGTTTGGGCTTGGCTTTATGTAAGCCGCCCCGAGTCCCCATCGGGGAGATGGTGGCGGGGTATAAATAAAGATTATTATTATTATTACTATTATTATTATTATTATTATTATTATTGTATAATGCCAAGTTTTTAACTTTGTGCTTTTTAAAAAATATATATAACTCCACCCTTATTTCACTTTTGACACAATAAATAAATAAATACATTTATATCCTGCCCTTCTCACCCCGAAGAGGACTCAGGGCGGCTCACAAAAAAGGCACAATTTGATGCCATATAAACATACATAAGATAATACAAACATATACATTAAAACCAAATAATTAAAAACATACAATCTTAAAACAATTAATTAAAATCACACAATCTACACTAGTGCCACCAACAAACAGGTAAAGGGTTCTAATAACAACTAAAACATTAAATAAATGAATAAAACCTTCCCCAAATAATTCTTTTAAAAGGCCACAACTGACTGCCCAAAATATAGGAGGCATAAGAGCCAATCTAATTTTCTTTGCAAGGAGATTCCACAAGCAGAAAAGGGGATTTAGACTGATTACAGAAAAGGTCATGCTATGTGAAATCCCCCAGGCTAGGCTCATAGGTTACTAGGGCATGCAAGGAAATAATTGTTTCCTCCACCACTTTTTAATTATACAAGTACAGTAAGATGAGCAGAGCAAAGCATGTGCTTGTTGCGTATCTGACTATTATAACTGAAGTTGCCAAAGACTGGCTTTGGGATCACGGAGACTTGCATGACAGGCCTGTACTCTGCCACCGAAGACCCACTTTTGCAATTGGGAGTTCAAAGGCAGAAAGGTTGCAGTGATTGTAAGAACGGAGAAGAGTAAGACCAGATAAGAGATGAAAAAGGAAAAGAAATTAAAATAAGCTTACTTGCATAGCTTCAAAGCATAAAGTGCTTCCCCAAGGTGAATTGCCCAGCTGATAACATACCTGGAAATTAAAAAAACAAAAACAAAAATGGTTTTGACTAGTTAATTAACTGACATTATTGTTGGGGCCAGAGGGAAAGACTCAAATCAATCATCTCCCAGAAATAAATAAATAAATACATACATAAATCTTTATTTCTAAACCACCCTCTCTCCTCAAAGGGACTCAGGGCGGTTTACACACACAAAAATGCAAGCATTCAATGCCTCAAATGAGTACAAACACATCAAAAATAATGCAGAATAATGAACAGTAATAACAGTAAACAACAAAGAAATTAAGCACCACAATCTCTATAAATATAAATGTAATATTCGTTTGTGGGATTAACGTAACTCAAAAACCACTGGACGAATTGACACATATTGTGGACACAGTACACCTATCAGGCCAACAAGTGACCATCACTCATAAAAACACTGAAAAACACAGTGGATGAGACTTAAAAACCCAAAAAAATAAAAAAAATGCATTACAACACATGCACAAAACCACACATACATATATGCAAACACACATATATACACATATGCACAAATACACACACACAAAACACATATACACAGATTGGGCCACAGCAACGCGTGGCAGGGGACAGCTAGTGAGAAATAAAACAGAAACAGTCCAATAAGACATGAAACTAAAACATGAGTAAACATTACAACATATACCCTAAAAGCAACTGAGACACACTTACATTACAAATGACCAACACTACTGTGATACAGTAAATCTATTGATGACTCCATCGTTACTTAATTTTAACAGGCAGAAAATTCCTTCTAGGTATAGAAGGCAAACAATTATTCATCTGCCAATATTTGTTTTAGCAATTCGCAAACCAATGAGGTAGCAACAAGAGATACAAATGGCTTAGGTTGTCATTTTAGCTTCTCTGTGAAATTTGCCCCAGCTTTCAAGGTGGATTAGCACAATTATAATTATAATTATAATTATAATTATTTCTCATCTGCCTCTTTTTGTGGCTCAAGGCGGGTTACAGAATAATTAAAACACATAAACCTTGTTAAAATATTACAAATACACATATTAATATACCTAATATTTTCTTTTCTGCAGTTTTCATTTCAGTGGGGCAGTACTCTATGGTTTTGATTAATATTGTATTCCTGAGTACATCACACACAGAAATGTTGTCCCCTGTACCATTATATCAATGTTTTCTAAGATCTACAGAGACACTCGCTGGAACACCTCAGCAAGCGAGAGTCCAAAAGTGGCAGGCTCAAACCCAGAACCTCAATCAATGGCTGATACCAAATGAGAGACTCCCCCCTGGGCACACAGAGGACTGGGCGACTTGGAAGGCACTGAACAGACTGCCCTCTGGCACCACGGGATGCAGAGCCAACCTCAAGAAATGGGGCTACAAAGTGGAATCCTCAACATGCGAGCGGAGAAGAGCAAACCATTGACCACCTGCTGCAATGCAACCTGAGCCCTGCCACATGCACAATGGAGGACCTTCTTGCAGCAACACCAGAAGCACTCTAAGTGGCCAGATACTGGTCAAAGGACATTTAATCAACTACCAAACTCACAAAATTTGTATTTTGCCTGTTTGTTTGCTTTGTTCTGTTAGAAATGTAATATAATTGACTGGTTGCCTTGACACGACAAAGAAAATGTTAATATGGAAGTGGGCCATGCAGCCTCTTAGATGTTGAGACTGCAAATGACTGTATGATTTCTGCCTTAACCAGAGCTGATTAACAATATAGATTTCCCTTCATTGTATGTGTTTGCACTTCTAAATCACTTGCACACTTAAGCAACAGCACATGGTATCCACTGGCTGCCTCCCATGCAAGTATTATCCAAAACTGACTCTGCATACTTTCCAGGACCAGACAAGACCATTTAAAGATATTACTACCCATAATTTGGCACTATGACATTCACAGAGAGGGTGACATTCTGAGTGTGTGTGCATGTCTTCAAATCACCTATCAACTTATGGCTGCCCCATTGATTTCATAGGGTTTTCATAGGAAAGGATAATTCAAAGGTGGTTTGCCAGTTCCTTCCTTTGAAGTACAGCCCATTATAGCACTTGGTATTCATGGGTGATCTCTCATCCAAGTACTACCCATATCTGACACTTCTTTCCTTTAGGCATTTAGGGTATTACTCAAAGATTGTCAATCATACCTTCACAGACATAAGGGCTAGAAATATGACTTTCAGCTAAAAACGAAAAGAATGAAACCCAAATTCAGCTTCCAGAACAATTCCCCATACTCTTTTTTTTCTGCACTGCCACAGATGCAGTTCTTCCCCCCTTCCCGCAAGGCTATGTGTGTTGAAGGCTATGTGTGCTGAAGGCTATGTGTGTTGAAGGCTATGTGTGTTGAAGGCTATGTGTGTTGAAGGCTATGTGTGTTGAAGGCTATGTGTGTTGAAGGCTACACACATAGCCTTCAAACCTATTTTATCAATAGATAGCCTTTGAAAGAAGCAACAAGGGGTTTGCTGGGTGATGTTAGATCCATAATGAGACAAACCTGCAGCGGCCTCAGGGCCATTTTAGAAGCTGATCACAAGGGAGAAAGGACACCCGAAGTGTTTCTCAGGGAAATTGGAATTTTAGCACATTGAGTAATGCACACAACTGACTTTATAGCTGTAGCAAAGTTAATCAAACCTTGCACTCCCTTTTTCTGCTGCTTTCTAAATTACTCAGGCTGGCTGAGAGACAATGGGAGTTTTAAAAAGAGGGTTTTCCACCATTCAAATACCCGTTGTGACTGGGTTCCTGACAGCCCCATGCTAGTTCTGACAAAGCTATTGCCACTGTTGTGAAGTTGCACAAAGCAGCAATGTTTTTGTCATTCCACGTGATTCTGCAGACAATGGTTTTAATCGGTAAGGTTATTTTTCATGCCATGGAAAACATCATTACACTGTTCTGCATACAAGGGCCCTGCTCCTCCAGTCTTCCCTAAATGCCCACAATCATTTACAGGAGGTTTGACTCGGTTTTCACAAAATCGATTTTGAAACATTCGATTGTTACACTTACAGGAAGCTGGACTCACTTTTCACAACATCCATTTTGAAACATTTGATTGTTACATTCACATATACCTATTTCCACACATGTGCACATGCGTGCACACACACAGGGTGTGAAGAAGGAAAATGTCATTTGTTTCTACATTCTGCTTACCCTATTTTAAAAGGAGTGTTGTGATTTTCCACCAGAAATTTTGTGAAAGTGCCTAGGGGTCCCAGACTGTCGTAGGGGATTGATGCAGGTGCAAAGACAGCCCACTGTCAGAAATGAGAGAAAGACGGAAGAAATACATGTTGTTAATTAGGCATTAGACATAACAACACAATATGTTGTCTTCCAGGCTTAAGAGTTCACAATACCAAAATTATTCTTCTTATTCTGAGTATTGTCATAGCATCACCTGTCTCACATTTAAACATTAGCAATGAGGTTGGAAAGACAAACAAGGTGGGATCTGGAAACATGTGGGATTTAACTCTCTGAATATTTAATTAACGACTTTATTAATCAAAGGAAAAATAAATATTTGAATAGTAATTTCAAACAAGACTGGAATAGGAAATGGTATTGTTTAATCGACAAAATGGAAGGAAATGATAGATACAGAATTTTACACCAGGCCATGCAAATAATTAAATCAATGTATTAAAATAATCTGACCCAGATAGGGGTGGGAAGAGGGGAGGGGGTGGGGATTTAAGGAGAAAGTTGACCTAACATGTACATTGACCTAACATGTACATTAGTTACAAAATCTGTAAATAGTCATATATATTGGTTAACGCCACCCTGCGGAAAGGCAAAATTCCAGCCACCTAAAAGAGGCTGTAGTAAAACAGCTGTTGAAAACACCATCACTGGACCCCACTCAATTGAACAACTTTCGGCCAGTTTCCAATCTCCCCTATTTGAGCAAAGTCTTGGAATATGTAGTGGCCTCGCAACTCCAGGTGTTCTTGGAAGAAACTGATTTTCTACATCTGTCGCAGTCTGGCTTTAGGCCGGGACATGGAACTGAAACAGCCTTGGTCATTTTTAGTGGATGATCTGCATAGGGAACTTGACAGGGGGGATGTATCCCTGCTAGTTCTCACAGACCTCTCAGCAGCCTTCGATACTGTGGACCATTGTATCCTTCTGAGATACCTTGTGGGAATGGGCTTAGGGGGCACTGTGTTGAAGTGGTTCCAGTCCTTCTTGGAGGGTCGATCTCAGAAGGTGTTACTGGGGGATACCTGTTAGGCTCTGCAGCCATTGACATGTGGAGTCCCGCAGGGTGTAGTATTGTCCTCATGTTGTTTAACATATACATGAAGCCGCTAAGGGAGATCATCTGGAGCTTTGGAGCTCAATGCCACCTGTACACAGATGGCATGCAACTCTATCACTCCTTTCCACCTACATCTAAGGAGGCTGTTCAGGTGCTCAACAAGTGCTTGGCAGCAGTGACAGTCTGGTTGAGGACGAACAAATCAAAATTGCATCCAGACAAGACACCTGGTCAGTCAAAAAGCCGAACAGGGTATAGGGTTACAGCCTGTGTTGGATGGGGTTGCACTCCCTCTGAAGATGTAGGTTTGCAGCTTGTGAGTGATCCAGGAGTTATCGTTGAGTCTGGAGCCCCAGGTTTCAGAGGTGGCCAGGGGAGCTTTCACACAATTAAAACTTGTGCATCAGTTGAGCCTGTACCTTGGGAAGTCAGACCTGGCCATGGTAGTCCATGTTCTTGTTACATCTTGTATACATTACTACAACATGCTCTACGTGGGACGGCCTGGAAACTTCAACTAGTCCAACAAGTGGCATACAGGGAGCACACAATTCCTCTGTTGTGTTAGCTCCACTGGCTGCCGATATGCTACCAAGCCCAATTTAAAGTGCTGGTCTTGGCCTATAAAGCCCTAAATGGTTCTGGTCCAACTTATCTGTCAGAATGCATCTCCTTTTATGAGCCTACTAGAACTTTAAGATCATCTGGGGAGGCCCTGCTCTCAATCCCACCTTCTTCGCAAGTGTGATTGGTGGGAACAAGAGATGGGGCCTTCTCAGTGGTGACACCTCAGCTATGGAACTCCCTCTTTAGAGACATCAGGCAGGCTCAATCACTTCTAGCTTTCAGCAAAAAGCTAAAGACTTGCTTTGCACACAAGCATTTGAAGAATAAGTTACTACGGGTTTTGACATGGACTGAATTAAGGATTTAAGCAAGGTTATTGGATGAATGGAACTATGCATACTGGTTTTTTTTAATTAACTGTTAATTGTTTTAACTGTGGGATATGTTTTTACTGTTCATTGTTGGTTTTTATCGGCATTGAATTCTTGCCGGAGCTGTAAGCTGCCTTGAGACCCCTCGGGTAAGAAAGGTGGGGTAAAAATGGAGTAAGTAAATAGATTTATAGAATGTCAAATTTATAGAATGCATTCTTACCTGCATGATTTTCAGAAATAAATCCATTAAAAGTTCTCTTTTATTTATGTAATAGAAATAAATCCAGATTTCCCAACACACCAGGGTTATATACGCAAAACATGGAGGTATATCCATACCCAACCCTGAACTTTATTTTCCAGATTTTCATCTATTGCAGATAATACATTTAATACAAAGGGACTGCTTTAAGCACTGGATTATTTTAGAAACTATCACGGAAATGAATTTACTATTTTCCCAGGGTTGCTAGTGAGATTCAAAAGAGATTTCTCTAGATGTCTTTCCTCATCTTTTTTCCTAACAGTAAAGCTACCACCAAATGTTCTCCTATCCAACCCAACTTCCTCCTAATTTAATACATTTCATTTCCCATTTTACCAGATCAGGGAAAACACCACACTCATATATTTGAACACTTATGCCTCCTGAACACATATTAGGCCAAAGGTATCTCAGTCGAATTATATAAATGACTGAATGAAGAACCCTATGCACCTGAGTCCTCTCACAAGAAAGGTTGGGAGTTGGATCTAAATGTGGAAATTCCAGACTCCTCTTGGCAGTGAATGTGGAGGCCTCACCCGTTTAAATCCAGGCCAGCTTTCATAAAAGAGAATACTTTAACCTCAATCTATCAATTTCATCTCACTCCAATCATGACAGCAAGGATCACACCCACGAATTGATGGCAAGGATGCAACACTCAAAGGCAGTTGCACCCATAAGTGGTTTTCCTGTACGAAGGTGAGTGTATTCAGGGTGAAAGTACCTTCTATTATCGTAGACATCACGAAACCAACCATTGTACTTTGCTCTTGTTCTCTTGTTAATATTTTCTTGATTGGAATAAGAAGCAGCAGAACAAATCATTGATGTAGTTTTTGATCGCAGCCACCAGGATAGAAATGGCAAAAAACAACTGGAAAACAGAAGCCCTCTTGCTAGATGCCTGGTGGCACGGGGTCTGAGATGCCTTACTAATTGAAAAAAATAGCAGATCATTCAGGTCTGTAGTTCAGAGTATAACACATTGCACCACTATGGCTCCTGGGATGTTCCACTGAAATACTGTTAAGTTTATGTTGGTTAAAACTGTTCTTAATTATAAATGTTGCATTGTTCTTTCGTTCCTTTTTTTTTTTTTTTGCACTACAAATGAGATATGTGCAGTGTGCATAGGAATTTGTTCAATTTTTGTTCCAATTAGTTCACACAAACACTCTCCATCCATCTGCCTCTGGCCCGGCCCATCTTTCAAATTTTAAAATGCAATGTGGCCCCTGTGTCCAAATATATACACACACACATATTATATACAATATATAATCTATATAAATAAAAATGTAATGTTCGCTTGTGGGATTAACATAACTTGAAAACCTCTGGACAAATTGCAGTCAAATTTGGTCACAAGATACCTACTAACCCAAGGAGTGACCATCACTAAAAAAATGATTTTTTCATTTGGAAGTTGTAGTTGCTGGGATTTATAGTTCACCTACAATCAAAGAGCATTCTGAACCCCACCAACAGTGGAATTGAACCAAACTTGGCACACAGAACTCCCATGACCAATAGAAAATACTGGAAGGATTTGGTGGGCACTGACCTTGAGTTTTGGAGTTATAGTTCACCTACACCCAGAGAGCACTGTGGACTCAAACAATGCAGGATCTAGACAAAAATTGGCATGAATACTCCATATGCCCAAATATGAACACAGATGGAGCTTGGGGGAAATAGACCTTGACATTTGGGAGTTGTAGTTGCTGGGATCAAAGAGCATTCTGAACCCCACCAACAGTGGAATTGGGCCGCTTGGTACACAGAACCCTCTTGACCAACAGAAAATACTGTGTTTTCTGATAGTCTTTGGCGATCCTTCTGACATCCTCTCGTGACACCGCCCCCCCCCCCCCCCCGGGGTTCTGACCCCCAGATTGAGAAATGCTGCCTTAAGGCAATCCAGTCCGACTCCCTTTACCAGGGCAAGAAAACATAACCAAAGCCCTCCTGACAAAGAGCTATCCAGCCATAGATATAGATAGATATGATTCACACACGCATACACACATGTTTATGACAGATATAGTATCATAGATTTGAAAGGGACCCCTAAAGAAGAACAATTCTATGTTGCATGTTCCAGAATAGGCAAACCAGACAATCTCCACATCAACACTGACAAAGAAACAGCAAGAAATACTGTTTACTCACAAGCATAAAGAAATCACATATATTAAAAACCAACACTTTCTCATTACTTTTCCAGATCACCAGACTGGGCCACAGCAATGCGTGGCAGGGGGCGGCTAGTAGAATATATAAAGATGTTTTGGGGATCCCGCTTCAAAAAGGGTTCAGCGGCTGAAAAAGTCTAAGAACGCCTGGTTTAGACCATTAATAAAAGGTATAGGTTGTCCCCTCATCTCCATTTCTAAGCTGAAGAGCCAGCGTTGTCCATAGACACGTCCAAGGTCATGTGGCCAGCATGACTGCATGGAGCGCCGTTACCTTCCCGCTGGAGTGGTACCTATTGATCTACTCACATTTACATGTTTTCGAACTGCTAGATTGGCAGAAGCTAGGTATGACAGCGGAAGCTCATGCCGCTCCCCAGAATCAAACCTGCGACCTTTTGGTCAACAAGCTCATAACCAGTAATACAACTACCTAAGAAGACCCCATTCAGTGAAGTTCACGTCTAAATGACAGCTTCCATTTGTTTTCCTCTCATCTCCCCACTCCTGCTTTTGTGCCAGACTGTTATAGCTATGAATGAGAAGGTGGTATGTGTGAACAGCAACAGAACTACATAACCTATGAGTTTTGGAAGAAGTGACAAGTTCCATTTTAATAATCTTGTCCCTTCATCACCATATTCACAAGTTTTGGCACTTCACACCATACATGTGATGAAACAGACTGAAGCCCACAAAAGCTTGTGCTAACCATTTATTTCCCTCCATGTCAAAAGTGCTACAAGATCCAGACTAACATGGCTAGGTCTTTGAATCCTACCACTATGTAAATAATGTGCAGGTAGAAACACAGTCCATAAAATAGATGAACTGAGCAGTATTCAACCACCAACAGAGGGGTACTGAGAGAGATAGTTTTAAAAGGGAATTTTCAGAAATGTTCCCAATACCCATATGTCCCGATATACTGCCATATTGGCCTGTTTCTGCAATAGACCTTTGTTTACAAAAATGCTGATTGTTTGTGAAGACGTCACTGCAGAGAGGGAGTTACTTTTCAAGGATAGCAGTACATCCTGAAAAAAGTGGCTAGCTAGTGGGTAGTTAAAATTCCCCAAGTTTCCCAATCACTCTGGAGTTATGTTTGCAACAAACAGATAAGATTGTTTCACTAAGACAGTCATGGTCAGAGAACAGCAGACTATAGTTGTGCTATAGCTGTGCCATTGTTCGGGTCTCACGTGTGCTATTACATCAGTCAAAATCATAAAGACCCAATGAGCATCTGTACAGCTAGCTTAGACTAATGAAACGATTTGTCTTTAGAGACCAATGAGAATGTGTACTCAATTTACTGCCAAAAATGATTTTAAAAACTCTGCAACCCCATTGGGGGTTGCAACAAACCCTTTGATTGCATTCCTGTATGCATGTTTGTCGATATTGCTATGGCCACACAATAAAGCCTTTGTGGTAAGAATCCAACTTTTGGCTTCCTCCTTGAATGGCTACATTGGGCCGTTGAGGGGACTCCTAAGCTTGTGCATTTGGATCACCCCTACATCAGTACCCCTTCAATACTACAGAGTCAAAAACATATGGGCATGAAATAAAATATGTACAATAAATTATATAAATAATAATCATAGGTAAAGGTAAAGGTTTTCGCCTGACATTAAGTCCAGTTGTGTCTGACTCAGGGGGTTCGTGCTCATTTATTTACGATATTTATATGCCACCCTTCTCACCCCAGAAAGAGCGGCTTACAAGATATATATACATACAATATATTACATTATTAGCATAGTACACTATCAGTATTATATATTACTATATTGTACTATATCATTATATTGTATTATTATTAGTATTACATGTAATATAAAATATATAATTATAATATCACATTATTATTAGTATTATATTGTATTATATTATATTATAAATATTACATGTATATACATTATATTATATTATTAGTATAGCACAGGAGACAAGATGGAATTGTCCCCTGGCCCCCCCTCTCTTCACTCTGGCCCAAAGCAGAAGGTGGTGTTGGGGGAGGGGTCCCAACTGATGGCAAATGCAGGAGACAAGGTGGAACTGTCCCCTGCCCCCCCCCCCTCCATTTCTAAGTCGAAGAGCCAGAATTGTCCGTAGACACCAAGGTCATGTGGCCAGCATGACTGCATGAAATGCCGCTACCTTCCCGCTGGAGGGGTACCTATTCATCTACTCACATTTGCATGCTTTCGAACTGCTAGGTTGGCAGAAGCTGGGGCTAACAATGGGAGCTCATGCTGCTCCCTGGATTCGAATCTGCAACCTTTCGATCAGGAAGTTCAGCAGCTCAGCGCTTTAACCCACTGTGCCACCGGGAGCTCCAAATAATAATCATATCAATACAATAATATAGCACATGAACTATCATGAAATATTATTCTTGCTCTGCCAGTTAAGCTAGGTCTGCCTGCAATCTCTCATTCTCAAACTGAATGTCTTGAAGACCCAAGGCCAAGAATCTTGTTTGGAGAGATGCCAACTGTAATAAATGAACAAACAGAAGTGAGGGTCAAATCAGTTTCTCTCTGATGCAGAAGGCATACCAAGGATATTGGGAGCTTGCAAAGAAACTATTCGGTACCAAACCAAGAAACATCAAGATTGGTTTGATGAAAATGATGAGATCAAACAGCTAATTGACAAGAAAAGGAAAGCCTTCCAAACATGGCAGAGAGACGTTAACTGTGCTGCTAAGAAAAAAGATCTACGCCAGTGCAAAAGCTGAGGTCCAAAGAAGGACAAGAGAACTCAAGAACATCTGGTGGGCAAAGAAGGCTGAACAAATTCAGCACCTGGCAGATACCCATGATGCTCATGGATTTTTCAAAGCCACAAAGGTAATCTATGGACCAAAAAACCATGGCATACAGCCTCTACAATCATCAGATGGAACCAAACTTCTGAAGGACAAAAAATCAATTGCACTATGTTGAAAAGAACACTACCAAAGCCTCCTGAATCGCAGCTCCAGTGTGGCTGAAGAGGTTCTCTCACAAATCCCACAACAACAAACAAGGGATGAGATTGCAGCACTGCCTAGTTTGGAAGAAGTCAGCAATGCCATCAGCCAACAAAAAATAACAAAGCCAGCAGACCTGATGGGATCCCTGTTGAAATCTTTAAAGAGGGAGGACCTGAGCTGACAAAACAACTCGACCAGCTCATAGAAAATCCTGCAAATCTCTTGGGAAGACAAGCGGGCAAATGTCAGCGTGCTGGAAGAAGCAAAGACCACCAGCATTGAAACGATGGTCCTCCGCCATCAACTCCACTGGACTGGCTACGTTGTCCAGATGCCCAATCACAATCTCCCAAAACAGTTTCTCTATTCCAAACTCAAGAACAGAAAATGGAAACGTTGTGGGCAGAAAAAAAGATTTAAAGATGGGCTCAAAGCCAACCTTAAAAACTGTAGCATAGACATCGAGAACTGGGAAGCCCTGTCCCTTGAGCGCTCCAGCTGGAGGTCAGCTGTGACCAGCAGTGCTGTAGAATTTGAAGAGGCATGAATGGAGGGCAAAAGAGAGAAACGTGCCAAGAGGAAGGCGCATCAAGCCAACCCCGACCAGGACCGCCTTCCACCTGGAAACGGATGCCCTCACTGCAGGAGAAGATGCAGATCAAGAATAGCGTTCCACAGTCACCTACGGACCCACCAGTACACAGATCTTGGAAGATTATCCTACTCGGACAAAGAGGGATCACCTAAGTAAGTAAGTATTAGAGCAGTGTTTCTCAACCTTCCTAATGCTGTGACCCTTCAATACAGTTGCTCATATTGTGGTAACCCCCAAGCAAAACATTATTTTCTTTGTTACTTCATAACTATAATTTTGCTACTGCTTTGAATTGTAATGTAAATATCAGATATGCAGGATGTATTTTCATTAACTAGACCAAATTTGGCACAAATACCCAATATGTCCAAGTTTGAATACTGGGGGGTGGAAGGATTGATTTTGTCATTTGGGAGTTGTACTTTCTGGGATTTATAGTTCACCTACAATCAAGGAGCATTCTGAACTCAACAATGGAATTGAACCAAATTTGTCACAAAGAACTCCCATGACCAACAGATAATACTGGAACGCCTTGGTGGGCATTTGAATTTGAGTTTTGGAGTTGTAGTTCACCTACATCCAGAGAGCACTGTAACTTCAAACAATGATGGATCTGGACCAAACTTGGCATGAATACTCAATATGCCCAACTGCAAACACTGGTGGAGCTTGGGGAAAATAGACTGTGACATTTGGGAGCTGTAGTTGCTGGGATTTATAGTTCACCTACAATCAAAGAGTATTCTGAACTCCACCAACAATGGAATTGAATCAAACTTGGCACACAGAACTCCCACGACCAACAGAAAATATTGGAAGGGTTTGGTGGGCATCAACTGTAGATGAACTACAGTTTTGGAGCTGTAGTTCATCTACACCCAGAGAGCACTGTGGACTCAAACAATGATGGATCTGGACCAAACTTGGCATGGATACTGAATATGCCCAAATGGTGGAGCTTGGGGGAAATACACCTTGACATTTGGGAGTTGTAGTTGCTGGGATTTATAGTTCATCTACAATCAAAGGAAATTCTGAACCCCATCAACAATAGATTTGGGCCAAACTTCCCATACAGAGCTCTCACGACCAACAGAAAATACTGTGTTGTCTGATGGTCTTTGGTGACCCCTCTGACATCCCCTCACGACCCTCAGGTTGAGAAACACTGTGTTAGAGGGAGGGCTACAGATCTCCAGCAAAGTTCCAGGTCTATCCCCAAACTAACTCCATCCCAGCCCTGATCAAGATGGGCCATAGCAATCCAAAGGGATGCAAAGGGGAAACTAACTGTGCCCAGTGGAAATGCCCCCTCTGGTGGAGAAAGGAAATATTCACATTGACAGCAAGACTTGGGGTTCCTCCTTGGGCGAACTTACGCTGTAGTAGCCCATGCCGGCTGCGATCAGGAGCATCACGGAAGTTCGAGGGGACCGGAAGTACGTGCTGGGATCCCGCGATGTGGTTGCCATTGCTAATGCCCAAGCACAATCACTCCACTACTGCCCTCAGCGGCAACCTCCCCCTTTTATACGTGTCCGCTCTCGCGCCCTCCGCCAATCAGGAAGCGCCTGCCGTTGAGGAGGGGAGGAGCTACCCGGCGTTCCATGTATTGTTTGACTCGCAAAGCGATGAAACGGCCGAGAGGTCCTGAGGAGGAGTTCTGAGCATGCGCACTTGCCTCAAGGCTCACTCTCCCCTCGTCCCCATCCAAATCCCTTTCTCTTCACTGAAGCAGGGCTGCTTTGAACGGAAGGGAGAAGGTAAAATGAATGGAGTTCTGAGCATGCGCACTCGCAACCTGAGGCTCACTCTCCCCCCGCCCCCACCCAAATCCCTTTCTCTTCACTGAAGCAGGGCTCCTTTGAAAGGTAAAATGAATTGCAAGGTTTATCTTACCACTTTTCTTCCCTCTGGCAATGTTTGGGAATTGTGGAGAGGTGGCAACTTAGCAGAAGTTCAAGACCTCACAACCTCTGAGGATATTTTTTTTTGTAGTGTCAGGAGCGACTTGAGAAACTGCAAGTCGCTTCTGGTGTGAGAGAATTGGCCGTCTGCAAGGACGTTGCCCAGGGGATGCCCGGATGATTTGATGTTTTTATCATCCTTGTGGGAGGCTTCTCTCATGTCTCTGTATGAAGAGCTGGAGCTGATAGAGGGAGCTCATCCGCCTCTCGCCGGATTCGAACCTGCGACCTTTCTGCCAGCACAGGGGTTTAACCCACTGCGCCACCGGAGGCTCCACCTCTGAGGATGCCTGATGGCAAGCGGTTTAACCTCAGCAGACTGAAAGCCAAAACCAAGGTTACAACAACATCAGTTATAGAACTCCAGTATGCTGATGACAACATTGTCTGTGCGCATTCAGAAGAAGATCTACAAGCCACTCTAAACACCTTCGCAGAAGCATACGAGAAGCTCAGCCTGTCATTGAACATCGAGAAAACCAAAGTGCTCTTCCAGCAGTCACCAGCCAACTCCTCTCCAATGCCAGAGATACAGCTTAATGGTGTAACATTAGAAAATGTTGACCATTTCCACTACCTTGGCAGCCACCTCTCCACCAAAGTCAACATCGACACCGAAATACAACACCGCCTGAGCTCTGCGAGTACAGCATTTTTCCGAATGAAGCAGAGAGTGTTTGAGGACTGGGACATCCATAGGGATACCAAGGTGCTTGTTTATAAAGCTATTGTCCTCCCAACCCTGCTATATGCCTGCGAAACGTGGACTGTCTACAGACGTCACATGCAACTCCTGGAACGATTCCATCAGCGCTGCCTCCGGAAAATCCTACAAATCTCTTGGGAAGACAGGCAGACAAACGTCAGCGTGCTGGAAGAAGCAAACACCACCAGCATTGAAGCAATGGTCCTCCGCTACCAACTCCGCTGGACCGGCCACGATGTCCAAATGCCCGACCACCGTCTCCCAAAGCAGTTGCTCTACTCCGAACCCAAGAATGGAAAACAGAATGTTGGTGGACAGGAAAAGAGATTTGAAGATGGGCTCAAAGCCAACCTCAAAAATTCTGGCATAGACACTGAGAACTGGGAAGCCCTAGCCTGTGAGCGCTCCAGCTGGAGGTCAGCTGTGACCAGCAGTGCTGCAGAATTTGAAGAGGCACGAATGGAGCGCGAAAGAGAGAAACGTGCCAAGAGGAACATGCGTCAAGCCAACCCCAAAAGCAATGCCCTCACTGTGGGAAAGATGCAGGTGAAGAACTGGGCTCCACACCACCTACAGATCCACAAGAATACTGATCCTGGAAGACTATCCTACTCGTCCAACAAGGGATCGCCTAAGAAATAATAGATGCAGGTGAAACGTCAGGAGAGAATGCTTCCGGAACATGGCCAGACAGCCGGAAAGACTTACAACAACCCAATTCAAGTAGCGTTGGACCTTAATGCCCTGAAGGTACACAGTCTTTAAGCAAATTCTTTAAAAGATTTGCACACACTAAAATGACACCAAATGCATATATAGTACTCCCAAAACAGAGAACTAACACAACTCTCTGGCCCTCAGAGTGGCTTACAATTTGGCAAAATTCAATGCTGCATTTCAATACAAATAGACAGAGATCACACATCTTTCCCTAGCATTTTTGAAAAGAACATGTTATGAATATGGCAACAAAAACACAAAATTTCTACCCAATGCCCTCAAAAAAGTAGCCAAGCACCAAGCTGGTATGAAACAGTCAAGGGGATCTTACTAACAAACCTAATGAAATAAGGCATTTAAAGACTTCTGTAAAAATTTATATTCTTCAGAATTAGAAAGGAATTTGAATATAGAAGAATTTATTTATTTATTATTTATTTATTTCTCGCACTTCTACCCCGCCCTTCTCAACCCCCGAGGGGGGACTCAGGGCGGCTTACAAAAAGGCACAATTCAATGCCGGCACAACAACAAGGTAAAAAATAAAACATATAAACAGTAATTAAAACAATCCATTATACATCACAATCCCTAAAAACAATCTAGTGCTCAAAGTTTACCAGCTCATAGTCCATAAATTCAAATTCCACATTGTCCAATCCATCAATTCTAGTCGTCGCTTGTCCCTTATCTATCCGCCAGATTACCTGAAGGCCTGATCCCAAATCCATGTTTTTAATTTGGAGGGATGGGAGAGGAAGGATGTCGATGACCTAATTTCCCCGGGGAGTGAGTTCCACAGGTGAGGGGCCACCACCGAGAAGGCCCTGCTCCTCGTCCCCACCAATCTCACTTGTGATAGAGGCGGGGCCGAGAGCAGTGCCCCCCCCCCCAGAAGATCTTAAACTCCGAGGTGGGAGGTAGAAGGAGATGCATTTGGACAGATACGCTGGGCCGGAACCATATAGGGTTTTGTAGGTCAAAACCAGCACTTTGAATTGTGCTCGGAATTGGATCGGCAGCCAGTGGAGCTGACATAACGGAGGGGTGGTATGCTCCCTGTATGATGCTCTGGTGAGTAATCTAGCTGCCGCCCGCTGGAGTAATTGAAGTTTCCGAACAGTCTTCAAAGGCAACCCCACGTAGAGTGCGTTGCAGTAATCTATTCGGGATAAGGAATCTTCCCACAAAGCATATCCAGAATGAACACAGAGAGATGCTGAATGCCCCTATAAGCCTTGACGTGTGACAACTTCAAAGCCATTCCTAGTTGTAAAGTCAACTTTTTGCCTCCATTTCCATTTTCTGCTTTCTCCACATTTGACCACTCTTTAGCTGTTTCAAGCGGCAAGGCTAGGCCCACTTGTGTGGGGTAAGTTCATTGAACCCAGTGGAACTCTGCTTCTGAGTAGATGGATGCAACATTGCTGTTTCAAATGATGTTTCTCCATATTCTTATCGGAGTTCACAACTGAATTCTATAATGAGACTTTCCACCAACACAGAGCAGTAGGGTTCTTAGGCTAAGTCATGCTAAAGCTGTGCCAACTGGTTCGTACATTCAGTACCATAATTATGAAAATAAAATGTATCTCAGCCCTTATCTGAAAGTTAGCATATGACAACAGAGGTCTGTGTGGGTGTACATTCCTAAAATGTAGAATCGTGGCTTCTGATCTAGGAACAATACATGGAGAAATGTCACTGCACCAGAAATGACATCTTAACAATAGAATCAGTATTGGGTGTCGAAAGGCTTTTGGGCACATACATACACTGTGCTTTGTGCGCACAGTGTGAGGCACAAAGCAAATATTGCTCCCCTGAGTGCAAGGCAATGGCAACACACAAATCTTGTTGAAGGAGGAGGAGAAGGAGGTGAGAGGTAATGCTCGCATTTCACACTAGTTCATCTAACAGAAAGACATAGTTCTGCTCCCTACATCCCAAATCCAACAGGACTAAAAATGCAGCTCTACTACAGGGGTGTCAAACTCATTTTCATTGAGGGACACATCAGCCTTATGGATGCCTTCAAAGGGCAATTGAATCCTGGATGGAGAATCCATGGATACAAAGATCAAACTATATTTTTGTACATTGTAATTAATATGCTTTAGTTTTTACCCAGTTGGTATCTCCAGATATAATTGAATGACAACTTCCATCACTTTTGATTTCCACTGTATGGACTGGGGATAATGGGAATTGCAATCCAGCAACTCTTGTGGTTTTGAGATTGAGGAAAAGTGAAAGGACATTTCATAGTGAAGTGGGGATTCGAACCCTCAAGTGTCTTACTCCCGACTTTGGCTTAGTTACTTTCAGCATCAAGCTGTAAATTGGCACCTTCTAGTGGAAAGATCCCATTGTTGCACTCTGCTGTTATTATCTTCTTCTGCATGTGTACGTTGTTTCAGCTGCTTCGTTGTTCAATTCTATATATTGGCTCCTTCTTTATAAATATAATTAATCCTGACAGCTGGTAAACTGGCTGGGATTTCTGGGAGTTGTAGGCTAAAAACATCTGGAGACCCCAGGTTGAGAACCACTGAATGAAAAGAAAGGCTACAGAACTAAGTATAAGGCTGGTATTTACAGAAGGTCCTTCACAATTCATCATTGCCATCTTTCAGTTGTGTAAAATATGTGTGTGTAAAATATGGTATATATAACAAGTATAATAAATCACTAAAATAAACAGTTATTCAAATCAACATTATCCAGACTATAAATAGCAGGATGGGAGAAAGTCCATAGCACATAAATAATTTGTTAACCAAAAAAGCTAGCCCAAGTCCGTTATCTAATTCTTCATTTCAACAGAAGCCAGACGTATGTCCGTCCGTCCGTCTTCCTTCCTTCCTTCCTTCTTCCTTCCTTTCTTCTTCTTCCTCCTCCTCCTCCTCCTCCTCCTCCTCCTCCTCCTCCTTTTGGTAGTCTTTGACAGAAGTGGCCTTAAAGAAAATCTAATTTCATTTTGTGGGCAAATATGAGGCACAGCTACAGGTTGTAAATTCATCCCCAATCTGACTAAAATACATATGGACTAGTTTATTTATTTATTTGTTTATTTATTTATTTAAAACATTTATATTCCGCCCTTCTCACCACAAAGAGGACTCAGGGCGGAGCACAGCGTATACATGGCAAACATTCAATGCCGGGACACAGATTCACATACAATACATAAACATTAAAAACATTTATCAAAATATTAAAATACACCATTTAAAACCATCCTAGTCATCCGCGTCAAATCTAATTGGCCTGGCCATCTTTCCCATTGTTGCTTCATTGCCCTGTCCCGAAAGCTTGGTCCCACAGCCAAGTTTTTACCATCCTTCTAAAGGACAGGAGGGAGGGGGCCGACCTATTCTCACCAGGAAGGGAGTTCCATAGCCGGGGAGCAATCACCGAGAAGGCCCTGTCTCTCGTCCCCACCAATTGCGGCTGTGACAATGGCGGGACGGAAAGCAGGGCTTCCTTGGAGGATCTTAATCTCCGCGATAGTTCATAGGGGGAGATGCGTTCGGACAGGTAATTTGGGCCGGGGCCGTTAAGGCTTTATAGGCCAAAGCCAGCACTTTGAATTGTTCCCGGTAGCAAACTGGCAGCCAGTGGAGCTGGCGTAACATGGGAGTTGTATGCTCCCTATATGCCACCCCAGTTATTAACCTGGCTGCCTCTCATTGGACTATTTGAAGCTTCCGAGCAGTCTTCAAAGGCAACCCCACGTAGAGTGTGTTGCAGTAGTCTATCCTAGATGTAACGAGAGCGTGGACCACCGTGGCCAAGTTTGAGCAATCATATGTGGCCAAGTTTGAGCAACCATATGTAACACATGAAAATAGCCCATATAAAGAACATTGGTATTACTGTTACAAAAGTTATTTAAATGACCTTTTTCCTAATATAAAAAGATAATAAGGTGAACTTACAACAGTTTGGGACATACCTTAATTTTCTTGATATCAGTACTAAATTTGACATGATCTATGACTCCAAGAGCATTTGTTTTTGAATGTCGAAATCACAGACAAAGATGGCTGTTTATACTGATATTTATAAGAAACCTGTAGATGGTAACTCTACCCTGCACACCACAAAAGAAATCTTCCATATTCACAATGGTTGGGGATGCGAGGACACTGCAGCAGTTTAGAACTTTTATTCAAACAAGCAAGCATTCCTAAGCAGTGGTTCCCAGCCTTCGTTCCTCCAGAAGCCTCAGCCAGCTTGGCCAACTATCAGGAATTCAGGGAGTTGAAGTCAAAACACCTAGAGGACCAATAGTTGGGAAATTAATTTATTTATTATTCATTTAAAACCTTTATATCTGGATCTTCTTTACCTCCGCAGAGGGACTCAGACCAGCCATCAAAGATGCCTGAAAGCCAGCAAGCCCTCTCCCCACACACACAAGGGAGCTTGAACTAGATTGTACACATACAGCAAAACACAGCAACAGACCGAATCCAAGCCTTAAAAAGACTTCAAGTGCCAAAGGAGAAATACTTTCTGTGTTAGAATCAAGCCAGCTACAAGGCAAGTACAATATGTTTTGGTGTGTGTGTAGACAGAGCTATAGCCTCATTTCTCTTAGCTTTTTAAACTGCACAATAATACAGTGTAAGATATTGTGAATTACATAATGCCACAATGTTTCCCTGACATTTGTTGATAATCCTTCTCTTTCCTCTTGGGTCCCTCATACTGCAAGGTATAGGCCTTTAAGAAGGAAAGAGGGGTGGCTACACTTAACTCTCTGACTGTATCCCTAAGATCATTTTTAAGATGTCACCTATCTCTGAATTGCATTCAACGGGTTAGTCACCACCCTGACAAACTGGTAACAGCCCCACACTAAAAGGCTTCAACTCTCCTGTTGTGGATGTTTTCACTTGACAGCCTCTAAACAGATGGTATATAGCATAAATGTAAAGGGAGCGTGTCATCCCCATGTTCTCTTGAGGGACTAAGGCTGTCCCATTGCCTTTCACAATTGACCACTCTAGTGTGGGATGGGAAACTACCACATCCACAAAATGTGATAAAAGCTCACCTAACTTTGCTTGTGTTTCCCCAGACCACCTCCATGAAAGGTATTTCTAGAACCAGTGGTGTTAGGAAGGAAACTGTGCCTCTATGGACTAATCTTGAGATCCAAACCATTGTTAGGACAAGATACATGGGCACCACACTGTCATTTCAGATTATTTTGGTACTGCATGTACTGATCAATGAATGCAGTTAGCCAGGCAATAAGTAACAACATACTTCTTTTATGGGCTTGTATATTTTCCCACCATTAAACTGGACAATCTGCCAAAGCCCTTGCTGGTGTTATTCATTTCTGGAGAATGTGTGTTGAACATATTTGAGTAGGCTACTTAAGCAAGAAATAAACACAACTTTGGTCTTGAATTCTCAACTCACAATAATTTATATTTCATTTGACCCTTGTGGGGTCATACTATTTGCAAAGCTTTTATAGGTTTGAATTGGAAATTTAGTAAAATTTGAAAGCAGTATTTGTGGTAGAGCGTTGGAGTATGCTGAATGATTAGCTTGCGAGACATAATCTGATGATTGAAAGGGTAGAGTAAGAAAGGACAGTTGGAGAGGGAGGGATTGCATGTGAAGGTGATATTGACTCCAGTATGCAGGAATAAAAGGTAGAATAGGCAGTGAATTAGATTAGGCCTTTGCCAAGATATGTGGAAATACTGAGAATAAAGAAGAAACTATAATGATAAATTTATATGAATGCAATTTCAAGCAATGCAGTAGTTTATTTTAAAAAAATATGTCATATTGAATATAAGGCATCAAAATAGTAAGAGAAAGAAAAAATAGGTTATAGTTTATACAGTGAAAATGGGAGGATGTTTATTTGTATAGAAAGTAGGAAAACAAGAAGGTAAAATATAGCAAAAAATAGCAAGAATAGTAATAATAATAATATAATAATAAAAGGTATATAGAAAAATTGAAGAAGAGAAGAAGAAAAAGAAAAAAAGTGTTTGTTGACTTCCTTCTTGCTTCCGATGGTCCTTAAAGAATTTATTTAAAATATCGTTTTGCTTAATCTGCTTCCCCTCCATCTACTTCTTTTAGGATTGAATATCTTCAACAAATGAGGTCAATCTTCATCTGTTTTAAATAGTCCTTTACAAGGTCCCAGTTAGTATGTTTTTTTAGGTAGTCCTTGATTAGGTGAAAGCCAGTAGGTAAGCCTGTCCATATTCATACTTTCTAACACCTTATTTAACCAGTCCTCTTTTTTCGGTATTTCTTTTAACTCCATGTCCTGGCATAGAATATTCTGGTTGCTGTGATCAAAACTTAAACAGAATCTCTTTGTTTTTATCTTTTTCTATATCTAGCATGCCAAGTAAAAAGTATTCAGGCTCTCTTCAAATTTTTATTTTTGGAATCTTTTGTATAGCTTCATTTATTTCTTTCCAAAACTGTTGCACTTTTGGGCAGGTCCACCATGAGTGGAAAAGGGTTCCTGCCTGCTGTTCACATTTGCAACATTTGTTAGATGCATTTTTATAACATTTAGCAATTTTGTGTGGTGTAATATACCATCTATATAGCATTTTAAACCAATTTTCTTTTAAATCATAGGAATAGGTATATTTGTGTCTTGGTTCCAGGCCTTTCCCAATGTTTTAAATCAATTTGATGACCAATATTTTGAGCCCATTTCACTCTGTTATTTGTTATTTTTCAGTTGTTCATTCCAATAGTTTTTATTTTTTACTGTTTGTTAAAATGTATTTGTTCAACCACATCTGACCTGGTTACAACAGACTTTCTTAAAACTGCAAAAGAATGAATATTGTAGACTATGATGGCATCGAACTACCAGTAAGAAATAAAACAATGTTTATTTTAAAAGGTATTATCTTCCTATGTAGAACAGATGAAGCCAGAGAGAGTACAACGTCCACTTCCACCTGCATGATTTGAGAGGGGGGGTATAGTATAACAACAGTGATACCTTCAGAAGTACTGTGAGGTGAAGGTGAGGGAATATGAAAAGGTGCCTCGTGCCTTTTAAAGACACCAGGATGTGTGCCCTACTCCTTGCCCCACATGATTTACACACAGGTTCAGGTCTTCTGGCGGAAACAGAAGAACGGCCTGCCTCAGGGAAGTGTGCTTGCCCCATCCATGTTCAACATCTACACAAATGACCAGCCACTGCCAGAAGGGACAGAGAGCTTCATCTATGCTGATGATCATGCCATTACTGCTCAAGCAGGGAGCTTTGAGATGGTAGAACAGAAGCTCTCTGAAGCTCTAGGTGCTCTTACTGCCTATTACAGGGAAAACCAGCTGATCTCTAATCGATCTAAAACACAGACATGTGCCTTTCACCTTAAGAACAGACAAGCATCCCGAGCTCTGAGGATCACCTGGGAAGGAATCCCACTGGAGCATTGCAGCACACCCAAATACCTAAGAGTCACTCTGGACCATGCTCGGACCTACAAGAAGCACTGCCTGAACATCAAGTAAAAAGTGGGTGCTAGAAACAATATCATACGAAAGCTGACTGGCACAACCTGGGGATCACAACCGGACACAGTGAAGACATCTGCCCTTGCGCTATGCTACCCGGTGTGGAACACATCTCACCACACTAAAACAGTGGATGTGGCTCTTAATGAGACATGCTGCATTATCACGGGATGTCTGCGCCCTACAGCACTGGAGAAATTAAACTGTCTAGCCGATATCGCACCACCTGACATCCGCTGGGAAGTAGCAGCCAATAGTGAAAGGACCAAGGCAGTGACATCTCCAGCCCATCCCTTGTTTGGGTATCAGCCAGCATGTCAACGGCTTAAATCAAGAAATAGTTTTCTAAGATCTACAGAGACATTTGCTGGAACACCCCAGCAAGCGAGAGTCCAAAAGTGGCAGGCTCAAACCCAGAACCTCAATCAATGGCTGATACCAAATGAGAGACTCCCTTCTGGGCACACAGAAAACTGGGCTACTTGGAAAGTGCTGAACAGACTGCTCTCTGGCACCACGAGATGCAGAGCCAATCTTAAGAAATGGGGCTACGAAGTGACATGTGAGTGTGGAGAAGAGCAAATGACAGACCACCTGCTTCAATGCAACCTGAGTCCTGCTACATGCACAATGGAGGACCTCCTTGTGGCAACACCAGAGGCACTCCAAGTGGCCTGCTGCCGGTCAAAGGGCATTTAATCAACTACCAAACTTGCAAATTCTGTGTTTTGTCTGTTTGTTTGTTTGTTTGTTTTTGTTTAAAATGTAATACAAATGTCTGGTTGCTGATGACACGATAAATAAATAGGTTTTTTTACAAAATCAGAAGTGACTAGAATTGTTACTGCTGATTCTGAAACAGCTGGCAAAATTGCTTGCGTGGTTCCTAGATTATATGAATGACCTATCTCAGTAAAAGAAGTGTTTGGATTTGGAGATGAGGATGCTGCTGCACTGAGACTTCTGGTGGGTCACAAGGTGCATTTTGCTCTCGCCCTCTGAAAGTGTCTTCTTTAAGGATATCATTCTCAGATTCTGTGCTAAAGAGCTGTATTATGCAATGAACAATGTGTTGGCATGTGCCATGCTTTTCAAATAAAAAAGATGGTGAACTTCATATTGCATCCCCATCCAGACAAGGGCAAATCAGCCTGCTCTCACTGTTTCTAAGCACCATACAGGCACACCTAGAAATGAGATTAGCCAAGAGGTTTATCAGGGCATTCTGGGTTGTGGACAAATATAACAAGTGTAGCCTAGCAAATCCTTCATGAAATCTGCAAAGGTGTCAGTCTTTTTGAACAGCTGCTTGCCTGGTTGCAGTCATGAGTTCCCTCACCTTCACCTCACATTACTTCTGAAGGTATCATTGTTGTTGAGCCATCCCCCCCCCCCCAAAGATGTATCGTTCATCAAGAGACTTCAAACAAATGACATTTTTTTCCTTTTTATTAAAATACTAGCTGTACCTGCCATGCGTTGCTGTGGCCAACCTTCCCTCCCTCTTTCTCTCCTCCTTTCTTTCTCTCCTTCCTTCCCTTTTTTCCCCCTTCTCTGCTTCCTTCCTTCTCTTCCTCTTCCCTTCCTTCCCCTCCCTTTTTCTTTCCCTTTTACTTTCTCTCTTCCTTCTCTACCTATTCTGGGACTGCAAATTTTGTTGTGACCAATTTAGGGTGAGGTTGCCATACAAATTCACATTTCCCTATAGACCATTTAGTTTTTCAGGCATCTGGAGACCATCTTGATAGTGCCCCATACTCTGGGGAGTCCATTCAGCAGTCATTCAGAGCTGGACATTTAGTGCAGTGGACTCTATTACATGGAACACCCCTTACATGTTCAGCATGTGTGTTTTCATGTTGATTCAGACGTATGGTGACCCTGTCCTACAGTTTTGTTGGCAAAATATATTCCAAGTGGATTCACTCTTGCCCTTTTAGACTGAGGGAAAGTGATTTACTTAAGGTCTCTCAGTGGGTTTTCATGACTGAGTCATGACTAGGTCTGGTCTTTCGGACCCATTGCTCCACACTCAAAACACACTACGATTCTCGCCCTTAGATACATGTAATAGCAAACCTTCCTGTAGCCATTTCATCAATTAACACAACTTTATTTTGCGTGTGTATGTATTTGTGTGTGTGTGTGTTTGTATAGACGGATGGATGGATGGATGGATAGACAGATAGATAGATTCCTTCCATGTTCTAGCAAACCTGCTGTCTCTCAGCAGGCCCGCAGCCAGGATTTCGTTTCGGGGGGGGGGGGGCTAATTTCAGGGGGGGTTCGGGGGGGCTGAGTTTCGGGGGGGGGGGCTGAGTCTGAGTGAAAGAGGGTCTAGCCTAGCAAACTTTTTGTATCGTTACCCCAATACCCCCATGCATATGGGATATATTGAGTATGGTGATCAGATCATGATATGAATAAACATAACAGTTTAAATAATGCACCAGTAAGGCCTTTTCGCGAACCACCATGAGAATTTCGGGGGAGGGGGGGGCTGAAGCCCCTCAAGCCCCCCCCCCCAGCTACATGGGTCAGGACACATGTCCATATATAATTACAAGTTATAAAGGATAGCAGAAGCTGTAATTCAACACCAACTTGAGAGTAAAATGTTCTTCACTCTCTGCTTTGAGAAACAAAGTGTGTATGAAGACGGTAATTGAAATTCAGTCTGGATCAAGATAGCCCGGTGAAAGCCTGGCATTTGTTGTTGCCTTCCTATGTCTTCAAGTCACTTCCAACTACAAATAATTCACACATTGCATCTCCCCAATAAATTTGAGGTGGACAATCTCTGATCTTCTGAATGTTGTGGGGCTGTAAGTCCATCAGACCTAGCTAACAATAGAAGATCCTAAGCATCGCAGTTCAACATCTGGAGGACAATACTTCTTGGGTTGATATAAAGCCTAGCTAAGGGCCAGATGGCTGAGCATAATCTCACTATGTTGCCACACTTTCAGTCTATGTGGCACAGCTTGTGACCAGGCCTTTTGCTCTAGCAGAGAAGTGGAGAATATGCCTGCTGCCAGACTATAGGGACCGTTTTAAGTTCCAGAGGAGGCTTTAATAACCCCTGAACTACAACTTGCAGGTAGAAGTGCTTGGTCTCAATCATTTAATATTGTATTTCCGTGAGCCAACTGAAAGCTCACCTCTGTGTTATGATCTTCAATAAGATATTTTATAAACAAATAACTTCACTTCCCTCGCAGCTTCAAAATCCATATAGGACATGTAAAAGGTAGTGTTTTTTATTCCTGGTAGTAATGAACATGATGTGCTTTGGATGTATTGATTAAAGCTGAGAACAAGACCAAAATGCCAGACTATGCTTTTATGTTGTCTTCTGCTTGAACCCTTCATTTGTTTTCATTGGTGGTTTGTAAATCCACAGGAAGAACAGAGAATTTAATCCAAATGTAATTGTTTGAGCAAACCACCGAACCTGGGTTGTGTGATCAGTGATGCCTTTCTCCCTGCAGAGAAGAAAGAGACAAATAAATGTAACACTAGTGAATCTACATAAATAAAATTTATTTATTTACTTTATTTATTTACTTTATTTGTATACCGCACTATCTCAGCCCGTAGGCGACTCAGTGCGGTTTACAACAGGACAAAATACAAAGTGCATAGTATTAGCATCTAAACAATCACTAAAGCAGTTAAAACAATACCACAATACATCAGTAAATGAACAAACATCAATACATCCAATAACTAATCCGTCACGCCTCATCAGTAAAATCGCAATCCGATCTCATCATCCATTATTCCAGTTCCAAATTCAGTCAATTGATTGCACTGCTTAATTGAACACCTGTTCAAAGAGCCAGGTCTTCACTCTTCTCCTGAACACCAGCAGGGAGGGGGCCGATCTAACGTCTGCGGGAAGGGCGTTCCACAGCCGAGGGGCCACCACGGAGAAGGCCCTGTCTCTCGTCCCCGCCAGCCGTGCTTACATTACAAAAATGTAATGTTTGTATGTGGGATTAACATAACGCAAAAACCACTTGACAAATTGACACCAAATTTGGACACAAGACATCTATCAGGCCAACAAGTGACCATCACTCATAAAAACACTGAAAAACACAGCAGAAGAGACTTTAAAAGCCAAATAACAAAAAATACATTACAACACTTGTGCAAAACCACATTTATATATACGCAAACACACATATGTCGCAGGTTCAAATCTGGGGAGTGGCATGAGTTCCCACTGTTAGCCCCAGTTTCTGCCAACATAGCAAATGTGAGTAGATCAATAGGTACCACTCCGGCGGAAAGGTAACAGCACTCCATGCAGTCATGCCGGCCACATGACCTTGGAGGTGTCTATGGACAATGCCAGCTCTTGTTTAGAAATTGAGATGAGCACCACCCACCAGAGTCAGACACTACTGGACTTGATTCCAGGAGAAAACCTTTATCTTTACCCTACATAAATATATACACAAGAAAACACGTATGTGCAGACTGGGCCACAGCAACGCGTGGCAGGGGACAGCTAGTTACAGAATAAAAATCTAGGTAAAGAAAGATCTTTGAGGCTCTCTAACTTCCTCTCAAGTAGGCTGATCACCCTTGCTTCTTTATGCTCATATCAATGTAGTTGTTGTTGTTGTTGTTGTTGTTGTTTGCTTTCAAGTCATTTCCCTGATATACTTTTCCTTGGGATTAATAGAGTGTACCACTTGCTTCCCACAGACAAATTTGATACGGCTACTAACCTGCTTTTATTTTTTTTAACCACTTTAGATTGCACGAAAAATCATCTCCCCCATGAACGCACATATAAAATCTATATAAATAAAAATGTCATGTTCGTTTGTGGGATTAACAGCACTCAAAAGCCACTGGACGAATTGACACCAACTTTGGACACAAGATACCTAACAACCCAATTTATGTCCTTCACACAAAAAAATTATTTTGTCATTTGGGAGTTATTGTTGCTAGGATTTATAGTTCACCTACAATCAAAGAGCATTCTGAACCCCACCAATGATGGAATTGAACCAAACTTGGCACGCAGTTCTCCCATGACCAACAGAAAATACTGGAAGGGTTTGGTGGGCAGTGTCCTTTGGTTTTGGAGATGTAGTTCACCTGCTTCCAGAGATCACTGTGGACTCAAACAATGATGGATCTGGACCAAACTCTACATGAATACCCAATATGCCCAAATGTGAACACTGAGGAAAATATAATCTTGACATTTGGGAGTTGTGGATACTGGGATTTATAGTTCACCTACAATCACAGAGCATTCTGAACCCCAGCAACGATAGAATTGGGCCAAACCTCCCACACAGAACCCCCATGTGGGCCACAGCAAAGCGTGGCAGGGGACGGCTAGTATTTGTATAAAAAAGGAAGCGCCCTTTCAGGCAACGCTGTTTATGAGAACTGTAAGAAGTAAAAAGAGACCAAAAACAAAAGAGAAATAAATGAAATTAGCTTACTTGCAAAGCTTGAGAACAATAAATGCCCACAGAGCATGAAGTATCCAGACTGTCACAAACCTGTGAGTTAAAAAGGAGAAGACCACACTATTTATGAATGGGGTTAGTGAGATATTAGTTCAGAGCATATACAATAACATTGAGGTCTGAAAAACAGACAAATGGCATAACCCCTAACATCTTATCAGCCTATAAACATGTTCCTTTCAGTAGGACACAAGTGCAACATAGTTTAAATCAACTCACCTTCCCTTAGGCCCCTTCTACAGTAGTATATAAAATCCAGATTATCTGCTTTAAACTGGAGTATATGGCAGTGTAGACTCATATAATCCAGTTCAAAACAGATAATGTGGATTATCTGCTTTGATAATCTGGATTACATGGCAGTGTAAAAGGGGCCTTAGTATAGTAGAAAGAAAGGTGTGACTTGCTTAAAGTCAACCAGTGAGTTGCAATGCTTCAGAGGACATTTGAACCCTAGCTTCTCAGAAACGTAACCCAACTCTCAGACCACAATACCATGTATCTGAGTTCAAGAGGAATTAGCCACACTCAAATGCTTCATGGAGTAATGATTATTCAGAGATAGTGTGTAATGCATACATCAAACTTTACGTGCATTTATTGTGGAGAAAGTATTCCGAACATAAAATCCCCACAGAGAGCTTTCTGAAATACAAACTGGATGTTGGATTTTGGGAGTTGCAGTCAATAAAAGCCTTTAAAACTTCTCTATATTCATCTGACCACAGTGGCTTACTCCTAAGTTCCCGAAATCCCTCCTCATGACTAGATTGATCATTTATTGGACTTTACAACTTGCTTTTATGTCACCGATTTGAAAATATTTGATTTTCCCAGCCCAAAATTTAAGAGCTACATGCACACCTGGATAACTACAACACAGAACAAAGAAAACACCATTGGTTCCTGAATTTCGCTTACCATATTCTCAACTGAGTATTATAATGTTCCAAAAGATACTTTGTTAAAGTGCCGAGTGGTCCCAGCTTGTCATAGGGGATGGTTTGGGGTGCAAATAATGTCCACTGTTGTAAAAAGAGGAAAAAGGCACAAATTTTATTATTTGAGAATTATTGTAACGAGAGTAACAAAATTTCATTACTATTTCGTTACAGCAATTGCGCGTGCACATAGTTAAATTACTATAATTAGGGAAACTTCAGGGGTTCCTTTCTCCCTCATTTTAAAGCTGTTGGAATACTAGCTACAATGGTAGAATGCATCTACATTTTCATTTATCCACAAATGTTTGGGAAATTTACAATGTTTTTATAAACATTTAAAAAAAACTACAAGAGCTAGCTCCTTTATTTTTATATACAACTAGCCATCTCCTGCCATGCGTTGCTGTGGCCCAATCTATGTATATATGTTTTGTGGGTGTATATATGTGTGTATGTGTGTGTATATATTTGTGTATATGTGTGTGTTTGTATATATATATGTGTGTGTATTTCTGTTTTTGTATTTTTATATGTGTACATGCCTATTGTGTTTATATGTGTGTTTGCATACGTGTGTGTATATATATGTGTGTGTGTGTATATTTGTGTGCTTGTCTATATGCATATTTGTGTGTATATATGTATGTATGTGGATATGTAAATGTGTGTGCATGAGTATATGTATATATGTATGTTTGCATGTGCATACATGATGTGTATGTATATGTATGTGTGTATATTTGTGTTTGTGCATATATATACATGTGTATGAATGTGTGTATGTGCATATGTATATGAGTGTATGTGTGTGTGTGTGTGTATATATATATATGGTTTATTTTTGCAGTTTTTAAGGGGTTTTGTGTGTGTGTGTGTGTGTGTGTGTGTGTGTGTGTTTATGGGTGATGGACACTTGTTGAACTGTTAGGTGTCTTGTGTCCAAATTTCGTGTCAATTTGTCCAGTGGTTTTTGAGTTATGTTAATCCCACAAATGAACATTACATTTTTATTTATATAGATGCACAAGTTAACTATGCCGCCAATCCCTAGAAGTTTCAGAAACATTCACACATGTACAGATTTTGGGGGATTTTTCAAAGTTTAGACAAAAACAATTTATTCTCCCAAAATGTGACAATAGCAATTCCCTTGAATGTCTGTCTGTCTTTATGGCACACATCAACAAAACTTCAACTTATTACAGATTTATACTATTACTCACTTACTGTAGTCCTCTTTGTAGATTCAGTAATTTTATTGATAATATTAGACTGACTCTAAATGGGTCTAAATCCACAGACAGGCATGTAGCCGGGGGGGGGGGGGGGCTTGGGGGGCTTCAGCCCCCCCCCCCCCGGAAATTCTGAAGGTGGTCCGCGAGAAGGCTTTACTGGTACATTATTTAAACTGTTATGTTTATTCATATCATGATCTGATCACCATTCTCAATATATCCCATATGCATGGGGGTATTGGGGTAACAATACAAAAGGTTTGCTAGGGTAGACCCTCTTTCACTCAGGCTTACCCCCCCCCCCCCCCCCCCGAAACAAAATCCTGGCTACTGGCCTGTCCACGGAGTTTCTATGTTGAGCACTGCATTCTGGGAAATGTAAGAACTGATGTCAGAGGAAAATATGAAGATATTTTCTTGTGTAAATCTCTACAACCAAATGCAGCTGAGAGGAATGAAGTGTTTCTTTACATACGAGGGTTGAATGAAAAGTAATGCCTCCACCTTCGTTACTTGGGTTTGGATGGGAATATCTTAATAAATCGAACGCAGAAATAATCCTTAGAATGTGCTCTTTAACTACCACTATCCACTTTTCCACATAATCACCAGACCATTGGATACATTTCTGCCAACAATGAACAAGTTTTCTAAAGCCGTCACGGAAGAAGTTGACACTGTTTCCACAACCCATCGTGCACAGATCTTCCGATAGCCAAGCAAAGCAATAATGTGACCCACACGTTCTTGTGAAATGCCGATTATGCTTAAAATTTCTCTCTGAGTGATACAATGATCGTCCTGAATCAATGCTTGTGAAACTCGGTGGTTGCTGTCACAGGACGTCCAACTCTTTGTTTGTCACGCAAGTCAGATGTTCCCACCTCAACATCTTTCAACCTTTTTTATGGCCTCATAAATTAGTTAACTTAGCCTCCCCACATAAGTGGTACCTAATTTTCCTAATGGACAGGTGCAACTGTCTTTCAGGTTGTAAAGGTCGACAACAAGCTACACAAAATTGGTCGGAAGCTCACTCCGACCCGGGCTGGCTTCGAACTCATGACCTTTCAGTCAGTAGTGATCTTAATGCAGCTGACACCCAGCCAGTGCACCACAATCCCTGTAGTAACAGAAGTACACCAGAAACTTGCTAAGCAGGCTTACACAGCCCGTGTCTCGCTCATCTGATTACATCTCTGGTCTTATATATGGAATATTGAATGATATATATGCTCAAGCTTCCTGCTTGTGGTTGCAAAATATATTAGCATGGTGGTGCTGAGATTATCCAGCCCTCTGCTAATGTTATGCCACTTGTAAAAAAACCCCACCAAATTGAGGATGCATATTATTATTATTTGGCAGGTCAAGAAAACAAGTTGCATGGATTTGTGCTAACAAAACAGATGAGGAAATACTGCCTAACACTGGCTTATCACACAGTGGGGATTGTCTTTTCCTTGCAGCCACTTGACTGTCACCAATGTTTTCAATTTGGAGGAAAACACACATACGGACTGAGTTGGACATGATTTTATCTTGGCGATTTGGCTTATTTGTAATTTTAATCAATATGTATTTTAACTTGTTATTATCTGATGTTTTTCAATTGTACTATTAGTATTGAATCCTTGCTGTAAGCCGGTCTGAGTCCCTCTACGGAGGTTGAGAAGATCAGGATATAAAAGTTTTAAACAAACAAACAAACAAATAATAAACTCCATAGGAGTCACACATGCCAGGGAGCCCTGCCTTCCATCCCCATTTGGATTAGTTTAGTTCCCTAAATATCCTACTGTAGCCTTCCCATTCGCAAACTGAGGATGAATACCTGAGAATTCATCTACACTGTACAATTAATGCAGTTTGGCACCACTTTAACTGCTCTGGCTCAATGCTATGGGGCCATGGGAACTGTAATTCATGGGAGTGGGAAGAGTTCTCTAGCAGGGTGGGAGGAAGAATTCTTGTGAATGTTGCAGATGGCTACCTTGATTATAGCATTTATTGGCCTTGCAGCTTCAATGCCTATCTAGTTGCTGCCTGGCGGAATCCTTTGTTGGGAGGTTCTCTAGTAAAGGGGGAAGAGTTCTCTAGCAAAGTGGGAAGAGTTCTCTAGCAAAGAATTTTAAGTATGGGTTGCACTGAGTTTTCCGGGCTATATGTCCATGTTCATGAAGCATTCTCTCCTGACGTTTCGCCTACGTCCAACCTCAGAGGTTGAGGGATCTGTTGGAAACTGGACAAGTGAGGTTTATATATCTGTGGAATAATGTCCAGGGTGAGAGAAAGAACTCTTGTGTGAATGTTGCAAGTGGCCACCTTGATTAGCATTTATTGGCCTTGCAGCTTCAATGCCTGGCTAGTTGCTGCCTGGGGGGAATCCTTTGTTGGGAGGCTCTCTAGCAAAGGGCAAAGAGTTCTCTAGCAAAGTGGGAAGAGTTCTCTAGCAAAGAATTTTAAGTATGGGTTGCTGTGAGTTTTCCAGGCTGTATGGCGATGATCCAGAAGCATTCTCTTCTGATGTTTCAGCCACATCCAACCTCAGAGGATGAGGAATCTGTTAGAAACTGGACAAGTGAGGTTTATATATCTGTGGAATAATGTCCAGGATGGGAGAAAAAACTCTTATGTAAATGTTGCAAATGGCCACGTTGATTAGCATTTATTGGCCTTGCAGCTTCAATGCCTGGCTAGTTGCTGCCTGGGGGAATCCTTTGTTGGAAGGCTTTCTAGCAAAGTGGGAGGAGTTCCCTAGCAAAGAATATTAAGTATGGGTTGCACTGAGTTTTCCGGGCTATATGGCCATGTTCATGAAGCATTCTCTCCTGACATTTCGCCCACATCCAACCTCAAAGGTTGAGGGATCTGTTGGAAACTAGACAAGTGGGGGTTATATGTCTGTGAAATGTCCAGGGTGGGAGAAAGAACTCTTATGCGAATGTTGCAAATGGCCATTTTGATGAGCATTTATTGGCCTTGCAGCTTCAAAGCCTGGCTAGTTGCTGCCTGGGGGAATCCTTTGTTGGGAGGCTCTCTAGCAAAGGGGAAAGAGTTCTCTAGCAAAGTGGGAAGAGTTCTCTAGCAAAGAATTTTAAGTATGGGTTGCTGTGAGTTTTCCAGGTTGTATGGCCATGATCCAGAAGCATTCTCTTCTGATGTTTCGCCCACATCCAACCTCAGAGGTTGAGGGATCTGTTGGAAACTAGACAAGTGAGCTTTATATATCTGTTAAATGTCCAGGGTGGGAGAAAGAAAAGCATTCTCTCCTTAAATTTCACAATCCTTATCCCATGTATAGTTTCACAGTGGCTTGTCTATAAGGTTGCCTTGCATACCCCAATCGCCCCCTCTCCCCCCGGTTTCCCTTACGGCGTGGTAGGCATTGACGCCTCCGATCAACAGCATCAGGATGAGTGGGGTTCTCCTGAAGTAGGTGGCGGGGTTCGGGGTCCCACGTCGCGCTGCGGGAACCGGGGCCATCCTCTGCCGTGGCGCCTCCTTCCTCCTCCTGCTCTTTCTTTGGACTCATCCTGCTCTTATCCCCGGCCGCCCACGCGAGAGGGAGTCACCCGTGGACTTTCCGGGGTGTTTGCCTCTGGAGGTGCTTCTCCTGCCGGGGAGAGGGAAGGAATGAAGCGCGCTTGCTCTCCTCCCACTAGGGAAGACCTCCTCCTCCTCCTCCTCTCCATAGGAGAAGGAGAGCTTCCCCATGCAAACAGCCAGGGCTCAACGGTCTGGAATCTTAGGGTTTGTAGTCTGGAGAGGAACCAGCACTCATAGAATCCTAGAGTTGGGAGAGACCTCATGGGCCATCCAGTCCAACCCTCTGCCAAGAAGCAGGAAAATCGCATTCAAAGCACCCCCGACAGTTGGCCACTCAGCCTCTGTTTCAAAGCCTCCAAAGAAGGAGCCCCCACTGCGGGGCAGAGAGTTCCACTGCTGAACAGCTCTCACAGGAAGTTCTTCCTAATGTTCAGATGGAATCTCCTTTCTTGTAGTTCTGCTGCCCTAGTCTCCAGGGCAGCAGAAAACAAGCTTGCTCCCTCCTTCCTGTGACTTCCTTCACATATTTATACATGGCCATCATCATGTCTCTTCTCAGCCTTCTCTTCTTCAGGCTAAACATGCCCAGCTCTTAAGCCACTCCTCATAGGTCTTGTCCTCCAGACCCTTGATCATTTTAGTCGCCCTCCTCTGGACACATTCCGGCTTGTCAATATCTCTCTTCAATTGTGGTGGCCAGAATTGGACACAATATTCCAGGTGTGGTCTGACCAAGGCAGAATAGAGGGGTAGCATGACGTTCCTGGACTTAGACATTTTTTTTTTGTCATGTCAGGAGCGACTTGAGAAACTGCAAGTCGCTTCTGGTGTGAGAAAATTGGCCGTCTGCAAGGACGTTGCCCATGGGACGCCCGGATGATTTGATGTTTTTATCATCCTTGTGGGTGGCTTCTCTCATGTCCCCGTATGAGGAGCTGGAGCTGATAGAGGGGGCTCATCTGCCTCTCCCCGGATTTGAACCTGCGACCTGTTGGTCTTCAGTCCTACCGGCACAGGGGTTTAACCCACTGCACCACCGGGGGTTCCATGGACCTAGACCAGGGGTCCTCAAACTTTTTAAACAGAGGGCCAGGTCACAGTCCCTCAAACTGTTGGAGGGCCAGATTATAATTTGAAAAAAAAAACATGAATGAATTCCTATGCACACTCCACATATCTTATTTGTAGTGCAAAAGACACTTAAAAACAATACAACAATTAAAATAAAGGACAATTTCAACAAATATAAACTTATTATTATTTCAGTGGGAAGTGTGCGCCTACTTTTGGTGATGAGATAGGATTGTTGTTGTTGTTGTTGTTGTGTACTTTCAAGTCATTTCAGACTTAGATTGACCCTGAGCGAGGGCCGGGTAAATGACCTTGGAGGGCCGCATCCAGCCCCCAGGCCTTAGTTTGCGGACCCCTGACCTAGACACTATACTCCTATTGATGCAGGCCAAAATCCCATTGGCTTTTTTTGCCGCTGCATCACATTGTTGGATCATATTTAACTTGTTATCCATGAAAACTCCAAGATCTTTTTCACACAAACTGCTCTTGAGCCATGCACCCCCCATTCTGTATCTTTTACAGAAGATATATGGTTCTCCTAGACAATTTATAGTTTGTCTAGAAGTTTGAAGCCATTGTTCCATCGCATCCTAGTCTCCAGGGCAACAGAAAACAAGCTTGCTCCCTCCTCCCTGTGACTTCCTTCACATATTCATACATGGCCATCATCATGTTTCTTCTCAGCCTTCTCTTCTTCAGGCTAAACATGCCCAGCTCTTTAAGCCGTTCCTCATAGGGCTTGTTCTTCAGACCCTTGATCATTTTAGTCGCCGTCCTCTGGACACATTCCAGCTTGTCAATATCTCTCTTCAATTGTGATGCCCAGAATTGGACACAATATTCCAGGTGTGGTCTGACCAAGGCAGAATAGAGGGGTAGCATTACTTCCCTGTATCTAGACACTATGCTCCTGTTGATGCAGGCCAAAATCCCATTGGCTTTTTTAGCCGCTGCATCACATTGTTGGCTCATGTTTAACTTGTCCACGAGGACTCCAAGGTCTTTTTCACACGTACTGCTCTCAAGCCATGTGTCTCCTATTCTGTATCTTTGCATTTCATTTTTTCTGCCTGAGTGGAGTATCTTAGAGCTGGGCATGATTAGCCTGGTCAGTCGTAAGGCTGAACAGGTCATCGGGTAACACCCTGTGTCGGATGGGGTTACGCTCCCCCTGAAGACATAGGTTTGCAGCTTGGGTGTGATCCTGGACTCATCGCTGAGCCTGGAACCTCAGGTTTCAGTGGTGACCAGGGGAGCATTTGCACAGTTAAAGCTTATGCACCAGCTGTGCCCGTACCTTGGGAAGTCTGACTTTGCCACAGTAGTCCACACTCTTGTTACATCCCGTATAGACTACTGCAACGCGCTCTACGTGGGGTTGCCTTTGAAGAATGTCTGGAAGCTTCAACTGGTCCAATGGACGGCAGCCAGGTTGCTAACAGGAGCGGCTCTCAGGGAGCATACAACCCACTTGCTGCGCCAGCTCCACTGGCGGCCGGTTTCCTACCAGGCACAATTCAAAGTGCTGGCTTTAGCCTATAAAGCCCTAAATGGTTCAGGCCCAACTTACTTGTCCGAACGCATCTCCCCTTATGAACCATCGAGGACTTTTAGATCGTCTGGGGAGGCCCTGCTCTTGGTCCAGCCTTTGTCACAAGTATGTCTGGGGGGGGGGGGGATGAGAGACAGGGCCTTCTCAGTGGTGGCCCCTCAGCTATGGAATGCCCTCCTTAGGGAGATCAGATCGGCTTCTTCACTCCTAACATTTCGGAAAAAAACTCAAGACATGGCTATTCGAGCAAGCATTTGCAAATATTGAGTAACGGACATAGGAAACGGAACAACTTCCTTGCGAAGTCGTACTTAGCCATGGTGGTTCATGATCTTGTTACATCCTGAATAGACTACTGCAACACACTCTACGTGGGGCTGCCTTTGAAGACTGTCCGGAAGCTTCAACTAGTTCAACAGTTGGCAGCCAGGTTGTTCACTGGAGCGACGTACAGGGAACATACAACTCCTTTGTTACGCCAACTCCATCTGAACATTAGGAAGAACGTCCTGTGAGAGCTGTTCAGCAGTGGAACTCTTTGTCCCGGAGTTTAGTAGAGGCTCCTTCTTTGGAAACTTTTAAACAGAGGCCGCATGGCCATCTGTCCGGGGTGCTTTGAATGCAATGTTCCTGCTTCTTGACAGAGGTTGGACTGGATGGCCCATGAGGTCTCTTCCAACTCTATGATTCTATGAAATGTATAGCTTGTGAAAGTCCTGAACGTTGGTCAGACTGACCCGATTCTGTTTGAATGTGCACTGCATATTTATAACAATGTCATATCACTTTTAATTTTAACCTAAGGGCTTGTCAACACTAACCAAAAACCCCAAATTGGAGCAGAGGTTACTCCTAGATGCTTAATGTGTAGCAGAAGTTGGGGATGAAACTGCATCCCCGCACTTCAAAGTTGCTGTGGACAGCTAGACCAGTCCCAATTGGAATTGGTCCACTCTCCACATAGGCCAGTGCTATCATCCCCTTTCATTCTGTTCTATGAAGCAGGGAAAAGGTGATGGAATTTACCTTTACTGTTGGTTGTTGCCATGACAGCTAGCCACAGAGAGCTTGTGGCCATCATCAGGTGCCTTTGTTGACATCAGCAAAGCACCCACACAACTCAGGGGAAAAGTGGGAGATTGTACTTTCCAGGAATTGTAAGTATGGCCGTGCAAATTCTGGACCAGTAACTCAAAGCTAATATAAAATCCAAATTAACTGATTTGAATCGGATGATATTTGAATCGGATGACTGGACCAGATTTAAGACTGTGTTGTTTATTTATAAAGCATTCAGCAATTTAGGGTGAGGTTGCCTGAGAAATTCACATCTCCCTATAGACCAATGGTTCTCAACCTGTGGGTCACCAGGTGCTTTGGCCTACAACTCCCAGAAATCCCAGCCAGTTTACCAGCTGTTAGGATTTCTGGGAGTTGAAGGCCAAAACATCTGGGGACCTACGGGTTGAGAACCACTGCTATAGACCATCTCGTTTTTCAGACATCTGGAGACCATCTTGGTAGTACCCCATACTCTTGGGGAGTTCATTCAGCAGTCATTCAGAGCCAGACATTTAGTGAGGTGGAATCTATTACATGGAATACCCCTTACATGTTCAGCATGTCCCAGTTTTTTCTTAGTTTTAGATATGTCAGTATGTGTCTTCATGTTGATTTGGACATATGGTGACCTGGTCCTACAGTTTTGTTGACAAGATATATTCCAAGTAGATTTACTTTGACCTTTTAGCCTGAGATAATGTGATTTACTAAAGGTCTCTCAGTGGGTTTTCATGACTGAGTCATGACTGGGTCTGGTCTCTCAAAACCCTTGTTCCACACTCAAAACACACTGCCATGCTCGCCCTTAGGTACATGTAATTGCAAATTTCCCTTGTTTAGCCCAAACCCATTTCACAGACCAATTAAAGAGTTTGAGTATTATATATATATATATATCCATTTCATCAATTCACACAACTTTGTATGTATTTGTGTGTGTGTGTGTTTGGATAGATAGATAGATAGATGATAGATAGATAGATAGATAGATAGATAGATAGATAGGCAGATAGATAGATAACCAGATAGGCAGATAGATAGATAGATAGATAGATAGATAGATAGATAGATAGATAGATAGATAGATAGCCAGATAGGTAGATAGATTCCTTCCATGTTCTAGCAAACCTGCTTTCTCCCAGGCTGGGTCAGGACACATGTCCAGATATTATTGCAAGTTATAAATGATAGCAGGAGCTGTAATTCAACACCAACTTGAGAGTAAAATGTTCTTCACCCTCTGCTTTAAGAAACAAAGTGTCTATGAAGACGGTAATTGAAATTCAGTCTGGATGAAGATAGCCTGGTGAAAGCCTGGCATTTGTTGTTCTTCCATGTCTTCTAGTCACTTCCAACTACAAATGTATACATTGCATCTCCCCAATAAATTTGAGGTGGACAATCTCTGATATTCTGAATGTTGTGAGGCTGCAAGTCCAATCAGACCTAGCTAACAATAGAAGATCCTAAGCATTTCGGTTCAACATCTGGAGGGCCATACTTCCTGGGCTGATCTAAAGCCTAACTAAGGGCCAGATGGCTGAGCATACTCTCACTATGTCACCACACTTTCAGTCTATGTGGCACAGCTTGTGACCAGGCCTTTTGCTCTAGCAGAGAAGTGGAGAATATGCCTGCTGCCAGGCTATAGGGACCGTTTTAAGTTCCAAAGTAGGCTTTAATAACCCCTGAACCACAACTTGCAGGTAGAAGTGCTTGGTCTCAATTATTTAATATTGGATTTCCTTGAGGCAACTGAAAGCTCACCTCTGTGTTAAGAACTTCAATAAGATTTTTTATATAAGCAAATAACTTCACTTCCCTCACAGCTTCAAAATCCAAATGGGACATGTTAAAGGTAGTGTTTTTATTCCTGGTAGGAATGAACATGATGTGCTTTGGATGTATTGATTATTGAGGGAGCCAATTATTTTCAAGCTGAGAACAAGACCAAGACTGTGTTTTTATGTTGTCTTCTACTCGAACTCTTCATTTCTTTTTCATTGGTGGTTTGTAAGTCCACAAGAAGACCAGAGGAATTACTCCATATGCAACTGTATGAGCAAACCACCAAAACTGGGTTGTGTGATCAGTGATGCCTTTCTCCCTGCAGAGAAGAAAGAGACAAATAAATGTGACACTAGTGAATTACAGAATAATAATCTAGATAAAGAAAGATCTTTGAGGCTCTCTAACTTCCTCCCAAGTAGGCTGCTCACCCTTGCTTCTTTATGTTCATATCAACATTGTTGTTGTTGCTTTCAAATCATTTCCCTGATATACTTTTCCTTGGGATCAATAGAGTTTACCACTTGCTTCCCACAGACAAATTTGCTACATCTACTAACCTGCTTTTTTTTAACCACTTTAGATTGCATGAGAAATCATCTCCCCCATGAATGCACATATAAAATATTTGTATAAAAAAGGAAGTGCCCTTTCAGGCAAGGCTGTTTATGAGAACTGCAAGAAGTAAAAAGAGACAAAAAACAAAAGGGAAATAAATTAAAATAGCTTACTTGCAAACCTTGAGAACAATAAATGCGAACAGAGTATGAAATATCCAGGCTGACACATACCTGTGAGTTAAAAAAGAGAAGACCACACTATTAATGAATGGGGTTAGTGAATTACTAGTTCAGAGCATATACAATAACAATGAGGTCTGAAAAAGAGTCAAATGGCCTAACCCCCAACATCTTATCAGCCTAAAGACATGCTCCTTTCAGTGAGGTGCAAGTGCTACATTGTTTAAATCAACTTGCCTTCCCTTAGGCCATTTCTACAGTGGCATATAAAATCCGGATTATCTGCTTTAAACTGGATTATATGGCAGTGTAGACTCATATAATCCAGTTCAAATCAGATAATGTAGATTATCTGCTTTGATAATCTGGATTACATGGCAGCGTAGAAGGTATAGTAAACAGTAGGCATGGTTAGGTCCAGTCGGAATTCGTTATTTGGAATAAAGTCGGAAAAATTCATTTTTAAAGTGATTTTGAAGTTTTTAAGAGAACCGGAAGTCCCTTTGCCCTTCCGAAGCTTTTTTGCCATTTTTGTTATGACTCATGAAGTGAGTCAGAAATGATTCAGCTTTTCTCTGCTTCTGGTCCCTGGCCTCGGCTTAAGCCAGAGAAGCCAGTTTTAAAGCCAGAGAAGTGAGTTATACACCAGAGAAGAATGAATTTGCTCCACTTCTGTCTCAAGCCACAGAAGGAAGCCACTTTTAAAGCCAAAGAAGCGAGTTATAAACCAGAAAAGCATGAATTTGCTCCACATCTGTCTCAAGCCACAGAAGGAAGCCACTTTTAAAGCCAAAGAAGCAAGTTATAAACCAGAGAAGCATCAATTTGCTCCGCTTCTGTCTCATGCCAGAGAAGAAAGCCGGTTTTAAATCCAGAGAAGCGAGTTATAAACCAGAGAAGCATGAATTTGCTCCGTGTCTGTCTCAAGCCACAGAAGGAAGCCACTTTTAAAGCCAAAGAAGCGAGTTATAAACCAGAGAAGCATCAATTTGCTCCGCTTCTGTCTCAAGCCAGAGAAGAAAGCCGGTTTTAAATCCAGAGAAGTGAGTTATAAACCAGAGAAGCATGAATTTGCTCCGCGTTTGTCTTAAGCCACAGAAGGAAGCCACTTTTAAAGCCAAAGAAGCGAGTTATAAACCAGAGAAGCATGAATTTGCTCCGCTTCTGTCTCAAGCCAGAGAAGAAAGCCAGTTTTAAACCGGAGAAGAAAGGAATTTCCTCCACTGCTTTTCTCTGCTCCTGGAATAAAACAACTACTTTCAAAGTAAAGACCATGAAACAGGAAAGAATACTTTCAAACCATTAACAAAATGATTCGGAAGTCTCAGAAGTTTCAAAAAGTTTTGAACTTTTTTTCTGTGAAAATCGGAATTGACTTTAGAATCGAACCACTGGCGCCCACTACATCCGAAATGAGTTTTGGACCATTTTTAAAAATCAAACAAGCCTAGTAAACAAAGAGGTGTGACTTGCTTAAGGTCAACCAGTGGGTTGCAATGCTTCAGAGGACATTTGAACCCTAGCTTCCCAGAAACGTAACCCAACTCTCCGACCACAATACCATGTATCTGAGGTCAAGGGGGAGGAGCAACACTCAAATGTTTCATAGAGTAATGATTATTCAGAGATAGTGTGTAATGCATACATCAAACTTTATATGCATTTATTGTGGAGAAAGTAATCAGAACATAAAATCCCCACAGAGTGCTTTCTGAAATACAAACTGGATGTTGGATTTTGTGAGTTGCAGTCAATAAAAGCACCCCCCTCCCCCAACATACACTTTAAGAACAATCTTAATTTCACATTGATAAGGTTCTGGCTTCCCATGTTCATAGTGGTAATGTATCTCAGGCTTTAAAAGAAATTATGTTTGTAAAATCTTAAAAGATGATGCTGTCAAGGTGATGCATGCCATTTGCCAGCAAATATGGAAAACACAAGAATGGCCATCAGACTGGAAAAAATCAACTTATATCCCCATACCAAAAAAGGGAAATGCGAAAGACTGCTCCAACTTCCGTACAGTGGCCCTTATTTCTCATGCCAGTAAGGTAATGCTCAAGATCCTACAAGGAAGACTCCAGCAATACATGGAGAGAGAGTTGCCAGATGTTCAAGCTGGGTTTAGAAAAGGTAGAGGAACGAGAGACCAGATTACCAATATCCGCTGGATAATGGAGAAAGGCAGGGAGTTTCAGAAAAACATCTACTTCTGCTTCATTGACTATTCTAAAGCCTTTGACTGTGTGGATCATAATAAATTGTGGCAAGTTCTTAGTGGGATGGGCATCCCAAGCCACCTTGTCTCTCTCCTGAGGAATCTGTACAAGGACCAAGTAGCAACAGTCAGAACTGACCATAGAACAACAGACTGGTTCAAGATTGGGAAAGGCGTACGGCAAGGCTGCATACTCCCACCCAACCTTTTTAACTTGTATGCAGAACACATCATGCGATGTGCGGGGCTGGATGAATGCAAAGCTGGGGTGAAAATTGCTGGAAGAAACATTAACAACCTCAGATATGCAAATGACACCACTCTGATGGCCGAAAGCGAGGAGGAGCTGAGGAGCCTTCTAATCAAGGTGAAAGAAGAAAGCGCAAAAGCTGGGTTGCAGCTAAACGTCAAAAAAACCAAGATTATGGCAACAAGAATGATTGACAACTGGAAAATAGAGGGAGAAAATGTGGAGGCCGTGACAGATTTTGTATTTCTAGGTGCAAAGATTACTGCAGATGCAGATTGTAGCCAGGAAATCAGAAGACGCTTACTTCTTGGGAGGAGAGCAATGTCCAATCTCGATAAAATAGTAAAGAGTAGAGACATCAGACTGGCAACAAAGATCCGCCTAGTCAAAGCCATGGTATTCCCTGTAGTAACCTACGGATGTGAGAGCTGGACCTTAGGGAAGGCTGAGCGAAGGAAGATCGATGCTTTTGAGCTGTGGTGTTGGAGGAAAGTTCTGAGAGTGCCTTGGACTGCGAGAAGATCCAACCAGTCCATCCTCCAGGAAATAAAACCCGACAGCTCACTGGAGGGAAAGATACTAGAGACAAAGTTGAAGTACTTTGGCCACATCATGAGGAGACAGGAAAGCCTAGAGAAGACAATTATGCTGGGGAAAGTGGAAGGCAAAAGGAAGAGGGGCCGACCAAGGGCAAGATGGATGGATGGCATCCTTGAAGTGACTGGACTGACCTTGAGGGAGCTGGGGGTGGTAACGGCCGACAGGGAGCTCTGGCGTGGGCTGGTCCATGAGGTCACGAAGAGTCAGAGACGACTGAACGAATGAACAACAACAACATGTTTGTAGACACTATCACTATCCAGCCTTATAGGAAGGAATCTTATCTAGCAACCTGGTGTTTGTCATGCTTTTAAAAACTTCTCTATATTTATCTGATTACAGTAGCTTACTCCTAAGTTCCCGAAATCCCTCCTCATGACTAGATTTATCATTTATTGGACTTTACAACTTGCTTTTATGTCACCGATTTGAAAATATTTGATTTTCCCAACCCAAAATTTAAGAGCTACATGCACACCTGGGTAACTACAACACAGAACAAGGAAAACACCCTTGGTTCCTGAATTTCGCTTACCATAGTCTCAACAGAGAGCTATAATGTTCCAAAAGATACTTTGTTAAAGTGCCGAGTGGTCCCAGCTTGTCAAAGGGGATGGTTTGGGGTGCAAAGAATATCCACTGTGGTAAAAAGAGGGAAAAGGCACAAATGTTATTATTTGAGAATTACTGTAGACACTTTATCACAGCACTTTACCTGCTGAGTTCACATCACACAATAGAAAAAAAAAATCCACCTGATAGTAAACACTAGGCCATCCATAAAAAATGGTTTGAAAGTACTTACAAAACTGGGGGGAGGGGGGCAGTGCTGGCACTTAGTTTCAAAAGTGTTTCTAAAGTATACTTAGGGAAAAACTTGTTACTATAACGAGAGTAACAAAATTTCATTACTATTTCGTTACAGCAACTGCACATGCACGTAATTAAATTACTATAATTGGGGAAACTTCAAGGGTTCCTTTCTCCCTCATTTTAAAGCTGCTGGAGTGATACTGGCTACAATGGCAGAACGCATCTACATTTTCACTTATCCACAAATGTTTGGGAAATTTACAAAATTTTTATAAACATCATTTTTTTTAAAAAAAAAAAAACAACTACAAGAGCTATCTCCTTGAATTTTATATACAATGCACAAGTTAACCATGCCATCAGAAAGATTAACATATGTACAGATTTTTGGAGATTTTTCAAAGTTTAGACAAAAACAATTTATTCTCCCAAAATTCCCAATTCCCTTGGATGGATGTCTGTCTTTATGACACACAACTACAAAACTTCGACTTAGTACAGATTTATACTATTACTCACTTACTGTAGTCCTCTTTGTAGATTAAGTAATTTTATTTATAATATTAGACTAAATGGCTCTAAATCCACGGGGTTTCTGATGCTGAGCACAGCATTCTGGGAAATGTAAGAACGGATGTCAGAGGAAAATATGAAGAGACCATCTTCTCGTGTAAATCTCTACAACCAAATGCAGCTGAGAGGAATTTATTTATATATTTATTTACAGTATTTATATTCCGCCCTTCTCACCCCGCCGGGGACTCAGGGCGGTTTACAGTGTACACATATATGGCAAACATTCAATGCCAATTTGACATACAATGTATACAGACATACACAGAGGCTATTTAACTTTTTCTGGCCGCCAGGGGAGCTGTTGCTTTCATTGACCATCTGAGACACTGATGAAGTACTTCCGCATTCCCCACATGCTTTTGCTGGAGTGCTTTGCTGGAGTCTTTTTTATGGCCTCATAAATTAGTTAATTTAGCCTCCCCACACAAGGTGGTACCTAATTTTCCTACTTGACAGATGCAACTGTCTTTCAGGTTGCAAAGGTCGACAACAGGCTACACAATTGGTTCAAAGCCGGGCTGGCTTTGAACTCATGACCTTTTGGTCAGAGTGATCTTAATGCAGCTGACACTCAGCTGACACTCAGCCGACACTCAGCCAGCTGCGCCACAATCCCGGAATGATGTGTTTGTTTACATACCACCTACACACAAGTCTGAAGGAACAGAAGTAAACCAGAAACTTGTAAGCAGGCTTACACAGCCTGTGTCTCACTCATCTGAATACAGCTCTGGTCTTATATATGGAATATCAAATGATATACATGCTCAAGCTTCCTGCTTGGGGATGCAACATATATTAGCATGTAGGTTGTTCAGCCCTCTGCTAATGTTATGCCACTTGTAATAAAAACACACCAAATTGAGGATGCATATTCTTCTTAAAGGGCATTCTGAGCTGTAGTAGTAGTTGTTGTTGTGATTATGTTGAGTCAATGTCTTTTTCTTGCAGCCACTTGACTGTGGTTTCAATCTGGAGAAAGACTCCATAGGAGTCACCCTGACTTCCATCCCCATTTGCCTATGGATGAGTATAATTCAATATGTATCCTACTGTAGCCCTCCCATTCCTGATCATTCATCTACACTGTGGAATTAATGCAGTTTGTCATCACTTTAACTGCTCTGGCCCAATGCTATGGAGACATGATGGGAGTGAGAAGATTTCTCTAGCAAAGAATTTTAAGTATGGGTTGTTGTGAGTTTTCCAGGCTGAATTGACATGTTCCAGAAGCATTCTCTCCTGACATTTTGCCCATATCTATGGCAGGCATCCTCAGAGGTTGGGGGATCTGTTGGAAACTAGGCAAGTGAGGTTTATATATCTGTGGGATGTCCAGGGTGGGAGAAAGAACTCGTCTGCTTGAGGCAGGTGTGAATGTTGCAAATGGCCACCTCGATTAGCATTTAATGCAGCTTCAATACCTAGCTGGTTACTGCCTGGGGGATCATTTGTTGGGAGGTGTTAGCTGACCCTGATTTATTCCTGTCTGGAATTCCTCTGTTTTTGGGGTTTTGCTCTTTATTTATTGTTTTTAAAATACTGGTAGACAGATTTAATTCATTTTCATGGTTTCCTCCTTTCTGTTGAAATTATCTACATGCTTGTGGATTTCAGTGGCTTCTCTGTGTAGCCTGACATGGTAGTTGTTAATCAGCATTTCTGTGTTCTCAAGTAATATGGTGTGTCCAGGTTGGTTCATCAGGTGCTCTGAATTAACCTGGACACAGCATATCAGGACAGAATCCTTCTGGAGCGTGGCCATACAGCCCAGAAAACTCAGAGCAACCCAGTGATTCTGGCCATGAAAGCCATCAACAACACAGTTTTAAGTATCTGTTTTGTTGCTTTATTGTTATTGTTTTAATTGTTTTGATTTGCTTATGAGTTGTGTGTATTGTTATGCTGTTGTTTTATTGAGGGCCTTGGCCTTTGTAAGCCGCATCGAGTCCTTCGGGAGATGTTAGCAGGGTACAAATAAAGTTAATAATAATAATAATAATAATAATAATAATAGTAATAATAATATCTTCTCAAACAGCAAATCCTTGGATTCTTTGGGATGTAGCCATGACAATTAAAAGTGACAAGGAATTGGTAAAAATATGTAGTTCAAATATTTGGTCAAAGTATGGAGAGGCACAATCTGCTCAAAATCCAGGCCTTTCACAATCTTTACATGTTATTGGAAGTAAGTACCATTGAACTCAATTGGACTTACTTCCCAGTAGGTGGACAGAAAACAGAACTGTGAGTTCTGCATCTATATAAATAAAAATGTAATTTTGTTTATGGGATTAACATAACTCAAAAACCACTGGACGGATTGACACCAAATTTGGACACAACACACCTACTACCCCAAGGAATGCCCATCACTAACAAAACATGGATTTTATCATTTGGGAGTTGTAGTTGCTGGGATTTATAGTTCACCTAAAATCAAAGAGTATTCTGAACTCCACCAACAATGGAATTGAAATGAACTTGGCACACTGGATTCCCATGACCAACAGAAAATACTGGAAGGGGTTGGAGGGCATGGACCTTGAGTTTGGGAGTTGTAGTTCACCTACATCCGGAGAACACTGTGGACTCAATGATGGATCTGGCACAAATACTCCATATGCCCAAATGTGAACACAGATGGAGTTTGGGGAAAATAGACCTTGACATTTGGGAGTTGAAGTTACTGGGATTTATAGTTCACCTACAATCAAAGAGCAATGTGAACACCATCAACGATAAATGGGGCCAAACCTCCCACACAGAACCCCCATGACCAACAGAAAACACTGTTTTTTCTGGTGGTCTATGGTGACCCCAAACTCCATCTGTGTTCTGATTCCCCCTCATGACCCCCAGGTTGAGAAATGCTGTCTTAAGGCCATCCAGTCCAACTCCCTTCACCAGGGGTAGAAAACATAACTAAAGCACTCCTGACAAAGAGACATCCAGCCTTATACACACACATATATATGTATATATAATATCATAGATTTGAAAGGGAACCCTAAATAAAGACAATAATATGTTGCATGTTCCAGAGTAGGCAATCTCCACGTCAACACTGACAAAGAAACAGCAAGAAACACTGTTTACCCACAAGCATAAAGAAATTACATATATTAGAAACCAACACTTTCTCATTACTTTATTTTCCAGATCACTAGAGTGGGCCACAGCAACGCATGGCAGGGGATGGCTAGTAAATGAAATCTTTATGTGTGGATCTGGCTGACTGCCCTATGAATATTTAACCAATTTACCATTCAATAAACAGAGAAAGGTAACAACTGTAACATATCATGGTGATGAATGTGTTCATAATGATAGCGATAAATCTATACTGATCGTGTCCTACTGATGAAATTGAATTCAAAGGCATATACAGTGGTTCTGAAACTTTGTCCCTTCAGGTTTTTGGACTTCAGCTTCCAGAATTCCTACCAATGGACAAATTTGCTGAGGATTCTGAGAACTGAAGTCCAAAACAAGTGGATGGCAAAAGATTGGGACTCATTGGTCTGGAATATCAGCATGCCAAGCAATCTTGATCATTTAGAGACTGAGGTGCGATCTGCACTGCCATATAATCCTGATTATCAAAGTAGATAATCCATATTATCTCCTTTTAACTGGATTATATGGAGCCCCTGGTGGCGCAGTGGGTTAAACCCCTGTGCCGGCAGGACTGAAAACCAACAGGTCGCAGGTTAGAATCCGGGGAGAGGCGGATGAGTTCCCTCTATCAGCTCCAGCTCCTCATCCGGGGACATGAGAGAAGCCTCCCACAAGGATGATAAAAACAGCAATTCATCTGGGCGTCCCCTGGGCAACGTCCTTGCAGACGGCCAATTCTCTCACATCAGAAGCGACTTGCAGTTTCTGAAGTAGCTCCTGACACGACAAAAAAAGTGGATTATATGTGTCTACACTGCCATATAATCCAGTTCAAAGAAGACAATTTGGATTTTGCCCTATATCCCAGGATCTGATACCAGATTATCTGTTTACCCCAGATTATCTGGCAGTGGAGACTCACATAATCCACTTCAAAGCAAATCTGGGATCAATTCCTGGGATATAAGGACAGTGTAGAAGGGCCCAAAGTGTCAAAGTGCATTCATTCTACTCTGTAGACCAGGCATGGGCAAACTCTGACCTTCCAGGTGTTTTGGACTTCAACTCCCAGAAACGTATATCCCCATACCAAAAAAGGGAAATGCTAAAGACTGCTCAAACTTCCGTAGAGTGGCCCTTATTTCTCATGCCAGTAAAGTAATGCTCAAGATCCTGCAAGGAAGACTCCAGAAATACATGGAGAGTTGCCAGATGTACAAGCTGGGTTTAGAAAAGGCAGAGGAACGAGAGACCAAGTTGCCAATATCTGGATGCTGGATAATGGAGAAAGGCAGGGAGTTTCAGAAAAACGTCTATTTCTGTTTTATTGACTATTCTAAAGCCTTTGATTGTGTGGATCATAATAAATTGTGGCAAGTTGTTGGTGGGATGGGCATACCAAATCACCTTGTCTCTCTCCTGAGGAATCTGTATAAGGACCAAGTAGCAACAGTCAGAACTGACCATGGAACAACAGACTGGTTCAAGATTGGGAAAGGCATATGGCAGGGTTGTATCCTCTCACCCAACCTATTCAACTTGTATGCGGAACACATCATGAGATGTGCAGGACTTGAGGAATGTAAGGCTGGGGTGAAAATTGCTGGAAGAAACATTAACAGCCTTAGATATGCAGATGACACCACTTTGATGGCCGAAAGCGAGGAGGAGCTGAGGAGCCTTCTAATCAAGGTGAAAGAAGAAAGTGCAAAAGCTGGGCTGCAGTTAAACATTAAAAAAACCAAGATTATGGCAACAAGAATGATTGACAACTGGAAAATAGAGGGAGAAAATGTGGAGGCCGTGACAGACTTTGTATTTCTAGGTGCAAATATTACTGCAGAGACAGACAGCAGTCAGGAAATCAGGAGACGCTTACTTTTTGGGCGGAGAGCAATGTCCAATCTTGATAAAATAGTGAAGAGTAGAGACATTACACTGGCAACAAAGACCCGCATAATTAAAGCAATGATATTCCCTGTAGTCACCTACGGATGTGAGAGCTGGACCATAGGAAGGCTGAGCGAAGGAAGATCGATGCTTTTGAACTGTGGTGTTGGAGGAAAGTGCTGAGAGTGCCCTGGACTGGGAGAAGATCCAACCAGTCCATACGTCAGGAAATAAAGTCTGACTGCTCATTGGAGGGAAGGATATTAGAGGCCAAGAAGTGTTTTGGCCACATCATGAGAAGAAAAGAAAGCTTAGAGAAGACAATGATGCTGGGAAAAATGGAAGGAAAAAGAAGAGGGGCCGACCAGGCCCGTAGCCAGGATTTCGTTTCGGGGGGGGGGGGGGGATTTTCAGGGGGGGTTTCGGGGGGGCTGAGTTTCGGGGGGGGGGCTGAGTCTGAGTGAAAGAGGGTCTACCCTAGCAAACCTTTTGTATCATCACCCCAATACCCCCATGCATATGGGATATATTGAGTAGGGTGATCAGATCATGATATGAATAAACAGTTTAAATAATGCACCAGTAAGGCCTTGTCGTGAACCACCATGAGAATTTCGTGGGGGGGGGGGGGGGGCTGAAGCTTGGGGATGCAACATATATTAGCATGTAGGTTGTTCAGCCCTCTGCTAATGTTATGCCACTTGTAATAAAAACACACCAAATTGAGGATGCGTATTCTTCTTAAAGGGCATCCTGGGCTGTGGTTGTTGTTGTTATTATGATTGAGTCAATGTGTTTTCCTTACAGCCACTTGACTGTCGCCAATGGTTTCAATCTGGAGAAAGACTCCATAGGAGTCACCCTGCCTTCCATCCCCATTTGCCTATGGAAGAGTTTAATTCAATATGTATCCTACTGTAGTCAGGCCCGTAGCCAGGATTTCGATTGGGGGGGGGGGGTGAGTTTTTTTCAGGGGTTTTTTTTGGGGGGGCTGAGTTTCGGGGGGACTGAGTCGGAGTGAAAGAGGGTCTACCCTAGCAAACCTTTTGTATCGTCACCCCAATACCCCCATGCATATGGGATATATTGAGTATGGTGATCTGATCATGATATGAATAAACATAACACAGGCATGTAGCGGGGGGGGGGGGGGGGGGGCTCGAGGGGCTTCAGCCCCCCCCCCCCCGAAATTCTCATGGTGGTTCACGAAAAGGCCTTACTGGTGCATTATTTAAACTGTTATGTTTATTCATATCATGATCTGATCACCATACTCAATATATTCCATATGCATGGGGGGTATTGGGGTAATGATACAAAAGGTTTGCTAGGCTAGACCCTCTTTCACTCAGACTCAGCCCCCTCCCCCGAAACTCAGCGCCCCCCCCCGAAACCCCCCCTGAAAAATTCCCCCCCCCCTCCCAAACGAAATCCTGGCTAGGGGCCTGATAGGGATTATGACATTTAAGGAGAGAATGCTTTTCTTTCTCCCACCCTGGACATTCCACAAATATATAAACCTCACTTGTCTAGTTTCCAACAGATCCCTCAACCTCTGATGGTTGGATGTGGGTGAAATGTCAGGAGAGAATGCTTCATGAATATGGCCACACAGCCCGGAAAACTCACGGCAACCCATACTCAACATTCTTTGCTAGAGAACTCTTCCCACTTTGCTAGAGAACCTCCCAACAAAGGATTCCCCCAGGCAGCAACTAGTCAGGCATTGACGCTGAAAGGCTAAGAAATGCTAATCAAGGTGGCCATTGGCAACATTCACACAAGAGTTCTTTCTCCCACCCTGGACATTATTCCACAGATATATAAACCTCACTTGTCTAGTTTCCAACAGATCCTCAACCTCTGAGGTTGGATGAGGGCGAAACGTCAGGAGAGAATGCTTCATGAATATGGCAACACGGACCGGAAAACTCACGGCAACCCATACTTAAAATTCTTTGCTAGAGAACTCTTCCCACTTTGCTAGAGAACTCTTTCCCTTTGCTAGAGAACCTCCCAACAAAGGATTCCACCAGGCAGCAACTAGCCAGGCATTGAAGCTCCAAGGCCAATAAATGCTAATCAAGGTGGCCATTGGCAAGATTCACACAAGAGTTCTTTCTCCCATCCTGGACATTATTCCACAGATATATAAAACCTCACTTGTCCAGTTTCCAACAGATCCCTCAACCTCTGAGGTTGGATGTGGGTGAAACGTCAGGAGAGAATGCTTCAGGAACATGGCCATACAGCCCGGAAAACCCATGGCAACTTGACCGTGAAGGAGCTGGGTGTGGCGACGGCCGACAGGGAGCTCTGGCGTGAGCTGGTCCATGAGGTCAGAAATGACTGAACGAATGAACAACAACATTGATTATGTTACTTGGAAAGGGCTCTGAGTCCCCTTGGGGAGATAGAGAGGTATATATTATAAATAAAGTTTTGTTGTTGTTGTTGGATTCCATATTATCCAATTGCATGACTTCCAGCCTGTAGAGCAGGGCTTGCCAGGCTGGGCTCTTCCAGGGGTTTGGACTTCATTTCCCAGGCTCCCTGCTCATTGGAGAGAGCAGCCGAGGCTTCTGGGAAGTGAAGTCCAACCTTCTGGAAGACTAGAGTTTGGGGATCACAGGTGGAAGTGCATCCTCGGTCTGCTCCATTGCCTCTCTGGCTTCATCTCTAGTAATTATAAGGTCGCCTTGCATACCCCAATGGCCCCCACGTTTCACTTACGGAGAGATAGCCAAGGAGGCCTATGACCAACAGCATCAGGGGGAGTGGGGTTCGCCTGAAGTAGGTGGCGGGGTTCGGGGTCTCATGTCGCGCTGCCATCCTCCGCCGTGGCTCTCCTTCCTTCTCCTGGGTCTCCTTTCGGCTCATCCTGCTCTTATCTCCAGCCGCCCACGCGAGGGGAGTCACCCGTGGCCTTTCCGGAGTGTTCGCCTCTGGAGGTGCTTCTCCTGCCTGCTCACCTCCCACAAGAGGCGGCCCTAGGTAATTTTCAACGGTAAGCAATCAGTATTTTGCCCCCCTCCCCCAACCAATCACTGATATATATTTTCTGTTCGTCATGGGAGTTCTGTGTGCCACATTTGGTTCAATTCATCATTGGTGGAGTTCAGAATGCTCTTTGATTGTAGGTGAATTATACATCCCAGTAACTACAACTCGCATATGTCAAGGTCTATTTTCCCCCAAGAGCGCCTCAAGAGCGCCCCTGGGCAAAATCAACTATACTGCGAATGCTTACTTTGCGTAATGTGTTGAGCCACCCCTGCCTCCCACTGGGGAAGACCTCCTCCTCCTTCTCCTCCACGGGGGGGGGGGGAGAGCTTCCCCACTCTAAGAGCCAGGGCTCAGGGCTATAGAATCTTAGAGTTGTAGTCCGGAGAGGAACCAGCTTTCATAGCATCCTAGAGTTGGAAGAGACCTCATGGGCCATCCAGTCCAACCCCTGCCAAGAAGCAGGAAAATTGCATTCAAAGCACCCCCGACAGATGGCCATCCAGCCTCTGTTTCAAAGCCTCCAAAGAAGGAGCCTCCACCACACTCTGACGCAGAGAGTTCCACTGCTGAACCGCTCTCACAGTCAGGAAGAGCATCTTTGGTTGTACCCCAGGAGAGCGGCAAGACCAAGAACAAGCCACGAGAGCGAAGATGAAGATCCATCCAGAGGAAAAGTGTTCTTACCACACATCAAGGGAACCACTGACCGCATAGGGAAGCTGATGAGGAAACACAACATACAAACAACAGACCCACCAAGAAAATCCAACAAATGCTATGTTCTGCAAAGGGTAAGAGGGATCCTCTCACCCAGGCATGTAGCTTCAGCCCCCCCCCCGAAATTGAGGGGCTTCAGCCCCCCCCCCCAAATTCTCATGGTGGTTCGCAAAAGGCCTTACTGGTGCATTATTTACTGTTATGTTTATTCATATCATGATCTGATCACCATACTCAATATATCCCATATGCATGGGGGTATTGGGGTAATGATACAAAAGGTTTGCTAGGGTAGACCCTCTTTCACTCAGAGTCAGCCCCCCCCCCGAAACTCAGCCCCCCGAACCCCCCCTGAAAAAAACTCACCCCCCCCCCCCCCCCGAAACGAAATCCTGGCTACGGGCCTGCTCTCACCTCTGTAGGAGTCTACCATATACCATGCAGCTGTGGACAAGTCTACATAGGGACCACCAAATGCAGCATTGCCCAAACATGAATCAAGGAACATGAAAGGCACTGCAGATTACTTCAACCAGAGAAGTCAGCCATAGCACCTGATGAACCAGCCTGGACACAGCATATTATTTGAGAACACAGAAATGCTGGACCACTCCAACAACCACCATGTCAGACTACACAGAGAAGCCATTGAAATCCACAAGCATGTGGACAATTTCAACAGAAAGGAAGAGACCATGAAAATGAACAAAATCTGGCTACCAGTATTAAAAAAAACTCTAAAATTACAACAGCAAAACAGCAGAGAGGAAACAACCAGGCACATCTTAACACCTCTCAACAAAACATTTTCCCAGGCTCAGCCAGGCCTTCAAATGCTAATGAAGATGGTCAGCTGAAACATTCACACCTAGCTTCAGCAGAGAAGAGCTCTTTGCCCCACCCCAGTCATTCCACAGATATATAAACCCATTTTCCTATTTCCAACAGACCTCACTACCTCTGAAGATGCTTGCCATAGATGCAAGCGAAACGTCAGGAAAAATGCCTCTAGAACATGGCCATATAGCCCGAAAAAACCCACAAGAACCTAGTACCCCATCCTCTTGGGGAGTTCATTCCGCAGTCATTCAGAGCCGGGCATTTAGTGTGGTGGAATCTATTACATGGAATACCTCTTACCAGGCATGTAGCCGGGGGGGGGGGGGGGGGGGGGGATTGAGGGGCTTCACACCCCCCCCCCCAATTCTTATGGTGGTCCATGAGAAGGCCTTACTGGTACATTATTTAAATTGTCATGTTTATTCATATCATGATCTTTTTTTCTTTTTTTATTAATTACTTCATACAGATAACAAAACAATACAATACGAATCATAGCCATCTAAAAGATAACATAAAAACTGTTTACAATCTTTATGTCTAGGATACAGGTTCCACTTGTGACTCCCATTACCGTATATCTTAATTAATTACCCCTTTAAACCCCCCACCCTTACCACCCTCTTCCCACCTCCCTCCCACCCCCTCCCACCCCCATCTGGTTACTTGAATCAATACATTGATTTAATTGTCTGGAAGGCCTGATTTAAAGTTCTGTACCTATCTTTTCCTTCCGTTTTGTTGATTAAACAAGACCATTTCCTAAACAGGCCCGTAGCAAGGATTTCAATCGGGGGGGGGGGGGGGGGGGGGGTTAGTTTGTTTCGGGGGAGGGGGCTGAGTCTGAGTGACAGAAGGTCTACCCTAGCAAACCTTTTGTATCATTACCCCAATACCCCCATGCATATGGGATATATTGAGTATGGTGATCAGATCATGATATGAATAAACATAACAGTTTAAATAATGCACCAGTAAGGCCTTTTCGCGAACCACCATGAGAATTTCGGGGGGGGGGGGGGCTGGCTACATGCTGTTCCTAAACCAATCTTGTCTTGACTGAATATTCAAATATTTATTTTTCTTTTCATGGATGAAATCATTAAATATTAATTAAATATTCAGAGGGATACGACCACCAGGTTTTCAGGTCCCACCTTGTTTTATCTTTCCAACCTCTGCAATTGTGGCATGTATAGCGGCTATCATAAAATTTTAATATATCTGACCATGATATGAATATGAATATGGATATATATAGATATATATTCATATCATGATCTGATCACCATGCTCAATATATCCCATATGCATGGGGGTATTGGGGTAACGATACAAAAGGTTTGCTAGGGTAGACCCTCTGTCACTCAGACTCGCCCCCCCCCCCCCCCCCCGAATCAAACTCAACCACCACCACCACCCCGCTACGGGCCTGCCTCTTACATGTTCAGCATGTTCCAGTTTTTGTTTGTTTGCTTGTTTGTTTTAGATTGGTCAGTATGTGTCTTCATGTTGATTCTGACATACGGCGACCTTGTCCTACAGTTTCATTGGCAAGTTGTATTCAAAGTGGATTCACTCTTGCCCTTTTGGCCTGAGATAATGTGATTACGAAAGGTCTCTCAGTGGGTTTTCATGACTGAGTCATGACTGGGTCTGGTCTCTCAGACCCATTGTTCCACACTCAAAACACACTTCCATGCTCACCCTTAGATACATTCAATTACAAACCTTCCTTGTTTAGTCCAAACCCATTTCACAGACCAATTGATGAGTTTGAGTGTGTGTGTGTGTGTGCGTGTGTGTATACACACACACACACACACACACACACACACACTAGCCTTCCCCTGCCGCCTTGCTGTGGCCCAGTCTGTGTATATATATTTGTGTATATGTGTATATATGTGTGCTTGCGTATATATATGTGGTTTTGCACATGCGTTGTAATGTTTTGTGTATATGTATGTATGTATGTGTGCATGTGTATATGTATATTTCTGTGTTTATATGTATATACGTATATTGTCTATATGTGTGTGCTTGTGTATATGCATAAGTGTGTGTGTTTATATGTGTGTATATGTATATGTGTGTAGATGTGTATATTTGTGTTTGTTTGTGTATATATGTGTGCATGTGTATATGAATGTATGTGTATATATGGTGTATTGGGGGGGGGGGGTTAAGTCTGTTCTGCTGGGTTTTTGTGTGTTTTTAGGGGTGATGGTCACTCGTTGGCCTGATAAGTGTATTGCGTATAAATTTCGGTGTCAATTTGAGTTATGTAAATCCCACAATCAAACATTACATTTTTATTTATATGTATATATGTATATATGTATATATGTATATATGTATATATGTATATACATATATATGTATATATGTATATATGTATATACATATATATATGTATATATGTATATATCTATATCTATATATATATATATATATGTATCTATTTCATGAATTCACACATCTTTGTTTTTGTACATATATATGTATGTATGCATGTGTGTGGGTGTGGATTGATAGATAGATAGACATATAGGATAGATTCCTTCCATGTTCTAGCAAACCTGCTGTCTCTCAGGCCGGACCAAGACACATGTCCAGATATTATAACAAGTTGTAAATGATAGCAGAAGCTGTAATTCAACAGCACCTTGAGAGTCAAATGTCTTCACCCTCTGCTTTAAGAAACAAATAGACATTTATGAAAATGTATATGAAGACGGTAATTGAGATTCAATCTGGATGAAGATTTATTTATTTACATTATTTCTATCCCGCCCATATCAGCTCGAAGGCAACTCAGGGCGGCATATAGCCTGGCAAAAGCTTGGGTATTTGTTGTTGTCACTCTATGTCACTTCCAACTACAAATAATTTACACATTGCATCTCCCCTATAAATTCGAGGTGGACAACCTGTGACCCTCTGAATATTGTCCAATCAGGCCTAGCTAACTGGGAGATGCAAGGCACTGCATTCCAACATCTGGAGGGCCATGCTTCCTTGGCTGATATAAGGCCTAGCTAATCGTGTATAGGGCCAGATGGCTGAGCTTAATCTCACAGTACCACCACACTTTCAGTCTATGTGGCACAGCTTGTAACCAGGCCTTTTGCTGCCAGGCTATAGGGGCCATTTTAAGGTCCAGAGTAGGCTTCAGTGTAGTTTTTTTAACAGCCCTGAAGTCGAGGAGGATTTTAGAAAGGTCTCACCCTGGAAGGAGAGACCCTGTGGACCCACCAAAGAGGGCTCGCTACTTTGATGAGCAAAGAAAGGAGAAGCCGCAGTTTAAAGATTTCCCTAAGTTTCCCAAAAGAATCTCACCAAAGTTGAAGGAAGCACCACCGAGTTGATTTTATTGCGATCCAGCTGAAAAGGATGCAAAGCCGCAATAATTCATCAAGCAAAGCATACAGTGTACACAAAATATAGCCTTTTTATACATAAAACAGAGCTGTCAGATTTGAATTTCCTGCTCCCTGCCTCTCAGCCGGCTCGCTGATGATTGGCTGGCGCTCTACAGCTGGGAGGAGGCTTGGCCACCTCCTGAGCACCTTAGCCAATAGATAAGCTTCTGCCACCTTGGCTTCCTGAGCAATCAAGAGAGAGGGAGGCGGGATGAGAGGGAAACAATGAATTCTTGAGTGGATTATGAAAATATGTGGTGTCCAAATGGCCGGCGAGTCCCCCAGGGGCCTTCTAGCCAACCAGTCTATTGTCTTGATGGAGGGCAACCAACATTGAGGTCTGGCGAGCTAGCCAAAATCCGGATTTCTTTGAGCTGGATATGGGAACAATGAAGCAATCTTGGCTGAAGTTTTGCTGAGAGAAGCTTGAATGAGTAAACAGATCAGGACAAAGTGTGGCTTTCTGAAGGCCCTTTGTTCTGTTGAGATATGATCACTTATGCCAAGTGGGCACCTTCCATTGGGGGGTCAGACTCTGAGCCCCAGGGTCAAAGCCCATTGTGTTGTCTATGCAAATATGTCCTTTGACAAGGGTCTTTTCAAACAGGAGATTTCCTCCTTCCAGGGTCACTGAGAGTGGCTTCTTATATTTTTATACATTTTTTTTTATAAAAGGGAATAGGACAGAAGGGTTAGGCAAGGGTCAGATACATAGGGGAAAAATATAGAAATCATAGTGTAGAAAACATACCCATTTATCCCTCCCAACAGAATTCCATAGAGAAATTGATGAGAGCCTCGATCACGGCTCAATATATGTCCATAGTTCATAATATTCATAATATTTATATGAGAGTCCATAAAAGGAAAGAAAAACTATTATCATCTTCAAAGGGTCCTCCGAGGGGGCAAAAAGGGTCCATAAATCATAAGATGTGGTTTGGTAAGTCCACTGACCCAGAATATGGAGTCCTGCATCGCTCGGGCTGAAGCCTGCCCTGTGGTCTGAAGAGAACTACAATTCCCTTCGAGGTCTGGAGCGAGGATGTCAGTTCCACTTCCTGAGGGCCTCATGGGATGACCACATCAAGTTCCCCGGGTCCTGGGGCTCCAAAAGGACAAAGAAGTGTTGGCAGGAGCAGTGCAGCAGCAGGAAGCCCAGTTTGACAATCAGCTGTTTCTCATTAAAATATATTCTCAAAACAAAAAGATTATTCTCAGAGCGTAGGAGTCCGAAATACAAAAAGTGAAATATTTATTTATTTATTTATTTGCTTCACTTCTATACCGCATTTTTCAGCCCTTAACAGGCGACTCAATGCGGTTTACAGTGCAATTAAAACATAACAGTGCAACAACAGGATCAATACATCGATCCACAACAATTAACAATCAGACAGGGCAAATCAACAACACAACATATATAACGCCTCAGTTGAATCAGATCCGTTCTCATAGTCCTTGTGCCGTTCCTATGTTCCATTTACCGTCTTCCTTGATTGGTTGCATTGCTTAGCCAAATGCTTGTTCATAAAGCCAGGTCTTAACCATTCTCCGAAACGTCAGCAACGAAGGTGCCTGTCTGATGTCTGCCGGCAAGGCATACCATAGCCGAGGGGCCACCACTGAGAAGGCCCTGTCTCTCGTCCCCGCCAAGTGCGCCTGTGACGCAGGCGGGATCGAGAGCAGGGCCTCCCCAGACGATCTTAATGTTCTAGTCAGTTCATAGGTGGAGATGCGTTCGGAGAGGTAGGCGGGGCCAGAACCGTTTAGGGCTTTATAGGCTAAAGCCAGCACCTTGAATTGTGCCCGGTAGCGGATTGGCAGCCAGTGGAGCTGGCTCAACAGAGGAGTGGTATGCTCCCTGAGTGCCGCTCCCGTTAGCAACCTGGCTGCCTAGCGCTGGACCATCTGAAGCTTCCGGGCAGTCTTCAAGGGCAACCCCACGTAGAGCGCGTTGCAGTAATCAATCCGGGATGTAACCAGAGCATGGACTACCGTGGCCAAATCAGACTTCCCAAGGTACGGGCGCAGCTGGCGCACAAGTTTGAGTTGTGCAAATGCTCCCCTGGACACCGCCGAAACCTGGGGTTCCAAGCTTAGCGAAGAGTCCAGGATCACACCCAAGCTGCGAACCTGCATCTTTAGGGGGAGTGTAACCCCGTCCAACACAGGCTGTAACCCTATACCCTGTTCGGCCTTTCGACTGACCAGGAGTGCCTCTGTCTTATCTGGATTCAATTTCAATTTGTTCGCCTTCATCCAGTCCGATACAGCGGCCAAGCAGCGGTTCAGGACTTGAACAGCCTCCTTAGTAGTAGGTGGGAAGGAGTGACAGAGTTGGACGTCATCTGCGTACAGATAACACCGCACCCCGAAACTCCGGATGATCTCTCCCAACGGCTTCATGTAGATGTTAAATAACATGGGGGACAATATTGAGCCCTGCGGAACCCCACAAGACAATGGTTGTGAGGTAGAGCAGTTGTCCCCCAGCAACACCTTCTGAGTACGGTCCTCTAGGAAGGACCTGAGCCACTGTAGAACAGTGCCACCAAGGCCCATTCCTGCAAGACGTCTCAGAAGGATACCGTGGTCGACGGTATCGAAGGCCGCTGAGAGGTCCAGCAGAACTAACAGGGACACACTCCCCCTGTCTAGCTCTCTGCGCAGATCATCCACTAAGGCGACCAAGGCTGTCTCGGTACCATGTCCCGGCCTGAAACCAGACTGTGCCGGATCTAGATAATCAGTGTCTACCAAGAATACCTGGAGTTGTGAGGCCACCACATGTTCCAGGACTTTGCTCAAGAAGGGAAGATTGGAAACAGGCCGATAGTTGACGAATTGAGTGGGATCCAGTGATGGTTTTTTCAACAGCGGTTTTATCACAGCTTGTTTTAAGCTGGCTGGAATTTTGCCTTCCCGAAGGGAGGCATTAACCACCACCTTCACCCACTCGGCCAATCCCCCTCTGGCCTCCTTTAGAAGCCAGGATGGGCAGGGGTCTAGGATGCATGTGGTTGCCCTCATTCCTCCAAGTATCTTGTCCACATCCTCAGGTTTCACCAATTGAAATGAATCCAACGAAATCGGATAAGCAGATGCTCGTGTTACATCCTCTGAGACTGCCGTTAACATGGTGTCCAGGTCAGAACGAATCAAAGCGACTTTGTCCGCAAAGAACCGAGCAAATGCTTCACAGCAGGCTGTCGAGTTGTCAGGGTTCCTGTCCGAGGTGGTGGGATTTAATAGACCTCTGACAACTCGAAACAGCTCCGCCGGACAGTTCTTTGCGGACACAATATTGACCGCAAAGAAGGATTTCTTTGCTGCCTTTATTGCCACGGCGTATGCCCTTAGAAGGGCAACAAACCGTGCTCGATTTAACTCGCTCGGGTCCGAACGCCACACGCACTCTAGTCTCCTCTTTCTTCGCTTCATTGCTGCCAGATCCTCATTGAACCAAGGGGCTGGTTTAGCTCGGCTACTTGAGAGGGGACGTTCTGGAGCAATCGTGTCTATTGCCCTGGTCATCTCCCCGTTCCAGAGGGACACCAGGGCATCAACAGGATCACCAACCGAGGCGGCGGGAAAATCCCCAAGAGCCGTCAGGAATCCATTCGGATCCATAAGCCTCCTGGGGCGGACCAACTTAATGGGTCCCCCACCTCTGCAGAGGTTAGGAGGTGCGGTAAGTCTAAAGCTGACCAGATAGTGGTCGGTCCATGGCAACGGAGAGATGGACAACTCCTCAACACCGCCACCTTGCTCCCATCCCTGGCAGAAAACCAAGTCTAATGTGTGTCCAGCACTGTGGGTGGGGCCAGATACCTGTTGGGACAGCCCCATGGTTGCCATGGAAGACATGAAGTCCTGAGCCGCTTAGTGTTAGAATTCAGCTAGGAAAAATATGGCACCAAAATTGAGTTGTTTGGTTAACTCGCGGCCCCGGGGGTTCCATATCCGTGGTTTAAAGAAACGCAGATTCAGCCTCCCTGGGACGCCTGGGACGCATTCCAGGCGAGCCGGTGGCTGCCCGCGGCCCGGAAAAGGATAAGTTCATGCATTTGATACCTTTGAGTCAAGAAATAGACACAATGTATCACTATGGAGAGGTGAAGGTTACAATTCAATTAGCCTTTATTAGGGGTTTGTTACAATGTTTGGGCTGGGGAGAAAAGCAAAAGGAGGGAGCACCAGGCTGGAGAGAGTCCTTGGTTGAGGCTGCTGCTGGGGCACATTTCATTAAGGTTGACCCAATGGGGCATCCAGGAACAGCGGAACTCCCTGCAGCTGGTCAGATCAGCTGGAAAGCAGGGGCCTCGGGTGGGCTCGCCCTCAGCCCCATACACCACAATTTGCAGGTAGTAGATCTTGGTTTCAATTATTTAATATTGGATTTCCTCTAGGCAACTGAAAGCTCATCTCTCCGTTCTGAACCTCAATAAGATATTTCATAAGCAAATAACATCACTTCCCTCACCATTTCAAAATCCAAATGGGACATGTAAAGGGTAGTGGTTTTTTTCCTGGTAGGAATGAACATGATGTGCTTTGAATGTATGGATTATTGAGGGAGCCAACCATTTTCAAGCTTAGAACAAGACCAAAATGCCAAACTGTGTTTTTATATTGTCTGCTGCTTAAATCCTTCATTTCTTTTTCATTGGTGGTTTGTAAATCCACAAGAAGAACTGGGAGCCTAATCCATATGTAACTGTTTGAACAAACCACTGAACCTGGGTTGTGTGATCAGTGATGCCTTTCTCCCTGCAGAGAAGAAAGAGACAAATAAATGTGACACTGGTGAATTACAGAATAAAAATCTAGGTAAAGAAAGATCTTTGAGGCTCTCTAACTTCTTCCCAAGTAGGCTGCTCACCCTTGCTTCTTTATACTCATATCAACATTGTTGTTGTTGTTGTTGTTGTTGTTGTTGTTGTTGTTGTTTGCTTTCAAGTCATTTCCCTGATATACTATTCTTTGGGATAATTAGAGCTCACCACTTTTTTCCCCACAGACAATTTTGCTTCAGCTACTAACCTTTCATATCATAGAATCATAGAATCATAGAGTTGGAAGAGACCTCATGGGCCATCCAGTCCAACCCCCTGCTAAGAAGCAGGAAAATTGCATTCAAAGCACCCCCGGCAGATGGCCATCCAGCCTTTGTTTCAAAGCCTCCAAAGAAGGAGCCTCCACCACACTCCGGGGAGCTTCCAACATACCCCAAGACAGAGAGTTCCACTGCTGAACAGCTCTCACAGTCAGGAAGTTCTTCCTCATGTTCCGGTGGAATCTCCTTTCTTGTAGTTTGAAGCCACATAGTTCCACATCCTAGTTTTCAGAGCAGCAGAAAACAAGCTTGCTCCCTCCTCTCTATGATTTCCTCTCACCTATTTATGCATGGCTATCATGTCTCCTCTCAGCCTTCTCTTCTTCAGGCTAAACATGCCCAGCTCTTTAAGCCGCTCCTCATAGGGCTTGTTCTCCAGACTCTTGATCATTTTAGTCACCCTCCTCTGGACATATTCCAACTTGTCAACATCTCTCGTCACTTGTGGTGGCCAGAATTGGACACAATATTCCAGGTGTGGTCTAACCAAGGCAGAATAGACGAGTTGCATGACTTCCCTGGATCTAGACACTATACTCCTAGTGATGCAGGCCAAAATCCCATTGGCCTTTTTTGCCACCACATCACATTTTTGGCTCATGTTTAACTTGTCCACGAGGACTCAAAGATCTTTTTCACAGGTACTGCTCTCGAGCCAGGCATCCCCCATTCTGTATCTTGTACGGAAGATATATGATTCTCCTAGACAATTTATTTTTTATTGATGATACCTTTTTTATACAAAAAAGAACAATATTTGGGGAAATGAGACAGGGAGGCTCAACTGCCATTTCAGATAAATTTTATTTATTTATTTATTTATTTCATATCAAAAGCATTGCATAAATTAGTATAAAACTGAAAAAAATAGAAGGTGTGCAGATGGCTAAATATCTTTTGACCAAAAACGGGCAACAGCAACAGCATTGTCTGTAGCCTCCAACAATTCCATGAGGCAGGGCACAATGGACAAGCATTCAGATGCAGAGTTGTCTCTTCTGTTTCACAGTCACACAAGGTGTGGGATTCTTCTGGGTAGTGCCATTTTGCCAGGTTGTCTTTTGATCTGCCCACTACGCATCTGAGTCTATTCAGGACTTCCAGGTTGCCCATTCTTGGTTTGCCCCTGGAGGAAGACCCTCGTGGGGAGCCATCCAGTTGGGATTTCCTCATTTAGCTGCCCAGAGGGATACCCTTGCTGTTGCTGGGGGGATGCCAAGAGGAATGGTAGTTCTCATAAAGCTTTTCCTTGATTTGAGTCTACTGGGAGGAGGCTGGTAGCCATGCAGTTGATGGCCTTCACAGTGTTCAACCTTATTTCTCTCACATTTAGCAGCAACTTTCCATCACACATCAAGGGGGGGGGGGGCAATGCTAGCTAGCTTGTAGAGTTTATCAATAGGTGTAGGTTTAAGACATCCTGTGATTATTCTGCATGTTTCATTCAATGCTATGTTCACCTGCTTTGCATGGGTGGACCTATGCCAGGGCAGGCATACTCAGCAGTTGAGTAAGATAAGGCTACGGTTAGTGTTCTTATTAATTTTGGGTCTCCACCCCATGTGCTGCCAGGAAGTTTCCACAGGATGTTATTGCATGCAGCTACTTTGTGCTTGGTGTTCAAGCAGTCTTTCCTATATGCTAATGTTCGATCTAAGGTGACACTGAGATATTTAGGATGGAAATTACAGCCTGGCCGCTGTAATGGTCTGGATGAGGGCGAACAAACTGAAATTAAATCCAGACAAGACAGGGGTACTCCTGGTCAGTCGCAAGGCCGAGCAGGGTATAGGGTTACAGCCTGTGCTGGATGGGGTCGCACTCCCCTTGAAGGCGCAGGTTCGCAGCTTGGGTGTGATCCTGGATTCATCGTTGAGCCTGGATCCCCAGGTTTCAGCGGTGACCAGGGGAGCATTTGCACAGCTTAGGCTCGTGCGCCAGCTGCGCCCATACCTTGGGAAGTCTGACTTGGCCACGGTGGTACACGCTCTGGTCACATCCCGCCTTGACTACTGCAACGCTCTCTACGTGGGGCTGCCCTTGAAGACAGCCCGGAAGCTTCAGCTAGTCCAGCGCGCGGCAGCCATGTTGTTAACAGGAGCAGGACGCAGGGAGCATACAACGCCCTTGTTGTTCCAGCTCCACTGGCTGCCGATTTGCTACCGGGCCCAATTTAAGGTGCTGGTGTTATCCTACAAAGCCCTAAACGGTTCCGGCCCAAAGTACCTTGCGGACTGCATCTCGGCCTATGAGCCCACGAGGACCTTGAGATCATCTGGGGAGGCCCTTCTCTCTATCCCGCCTGCCTCACAGGCACGTCTGGCGGGGACGAGAGAGAGGGCCTTCTCGGTGGTGGCCCCCCGGCTGTGGAACTCCCTCCCTGCTGACATCAGACAGGCGCCCTCCCTTATGGCCTTTCGCAAGGGCCTGAAGACATGGCTTTTCGAGATGGCATTCAACTGAGTGCTATGTTACTGGAAATGACAACCGGAATGGATTACGACTACGAGATTGATTATGATTCCACAATAAGACGGAGCGGATTATTTTAGTGTAATTAGATGTTGTGTATTAGTGATATGTTAGTTTTGTTGTCTTGGTTCATTGTAAATTGTCTTTTATGTGCTGTACACCGCCACGAGTCGCCCTAGGGCTGAGAGCGGCGGTTAATAAATGCAGGAAATAAATAAATAAATAAATAAATAAACAATGTTGAAGTTCTTGATCTTCCCAGGTGACCTTCAATTTCCTGTTGGCTTCACGGTTGTGTAGATGGAAAGCACATACTTGTATTTTGGCAGGGTTAGGCTTCAGGTGGTTATCTTTGAAGTAGCTGGAGAGATCTTTCAAGGCATTAGTAAGTTGGATTTCAACTGTTTCAAAGTCTTTTGTGTGTGTTGTTAGGCCAAGATCATCAGCATATATAACGCTCTTTGTGAGTGTGGTGGTTGTGGCTGATCGTTAGTAAAGATATTAAAAAATGGTCGGTGCAAGAACGCTGCTTTGGGGTAAGCCATTCTTTTGCCTCCTTCATCTACTTTTCCTGCCCTGAAACTCCACATACAAGCTATGGTTTTAAAGGAGAGTCTGGATAGTTTTTGTGAAATCATAGTCCTGAGTAATATGGTAGACTTTTTGCAGCATTTTCCTATGCTGCACCATGTCATAGGCTGCTGTAAGATCAACAAAAACTGTTCCAGTTATGCATTCTTTCTCATATCCTTCCTCGATGTAGTCGGTCAGATTAAGAATTTGGGCTGTACAGTTTTTCCCTGGTCTGAAACCTGCTTGTTGTGCAATAAGCTGGGGTTCAATTACAGGTCCTCATCAATTTAGTAGTATCCTCTCATAAGTCAAAAATAATCCTTATGGGTTGGGAGGTGTGATGAAGTGTACATTTTTTTCCTACAGTTATGTATTGTTATAGATAAGGGTTAATAATGGTAAGTATATAACATTGCATAATATTGGGGGATGGTAACCAGCTTAGCTTGCTTTGAGCTGAGTTGCTATGGAGAAAGGGGCAGAGCCAACTGCCACTTGGCAGAGCAGCCATTTGGAAGCAGTCAGTCTGTAGTCGGAGAGCTACAGGGAAGACTGATTCTCTAGTAGGAGAATCAGGGAAACTGTCTGTAGTCGGTGAACTGCAGAAGTGATTGGTTCTGTCCTGTGTGGAGAACCAGAGAGAATTCTGTAGTCAAAGAACTACAGGGGAAGGCTGATTCTTTGGTATAAAGAATCAGGAGGTTTTGGCTTTAAGCCAATATAATTTAGATAAGTCGAGTGACTTATTTATATTAAAAGTAACTGTTGTGGAAAAGAGGGGTATAATAAAATTAAAGGGATATCCGGGCAGGGCGGACACCACGATCACACCTCTGCCCTTCGATATAGCAAAGAACAAAGGCTGACCCTATGTTGTAAATGCAAGTGACCGAATGTTCTTGGTAGTATTTGCCGCCACCACCTCAGAGATTACTGGCCTGAGGAACCAAAAGGGTGTGAATGTATTATAGTTAATAGAGGTTGGAGCACTTGATTTTCTAAGGCTTCTTACACTGGATGACTGGATTTTAAAAAAATGTTGAGAGGATGAAATGTTGAGAGGGGAACGAATGGATTGAGGCATACACCAGTTAAAATTTAACTAAGAAAGAGTTTATTTAAACTTGATATTAACAACAACTCGTTGGAAATGAGTGGTACAGAAGCTTGATTCAATTGCAGTATCTTGGTTACTTAACACAAACAGTTCCCCTGACAGAATAGCTTTTACAGCTGTGAGTCCCTTTAACAAACTGTTCTACCTTTAGACACAGTTTCACTGGAGAATCAGATCCCTCTCTGTTTCCCCCACAGGATGATAAGCTCTAGAGACAAAGCTTTCTTTTACTGGCTCTCCCAGCACAGTAAAACTCCTAGCCTTTGTCTCAGCCTATTTCCCGAATCTAGAGGCTCACTAAAAGCTATTCTTCTCCTGTCAGATCCTTGCTGTAACTTCCTCTCTAAAAATCCACAACCTTCTCTGTCTCTATCTCAGATCCTTTCCCCTTTCTGTCAAAACAGGCAGCTTATTTTCCCTCTCTAAGCTGACTCCTCCCCCAATTGCTACACCCAATCAGGAGTCAGCCTGACTCCTCCTGCTCTGCTTGACTACCAAGATGCCAGCCACTGTTATGCAGGCTTCGGCCTAGCCGACTAAAAGGTAGATCTATTACATACCTCCCCACCTTAAGATCTTTCTGTAAGATTTCAGATTTCTAATCTAAAGCTGCAAGAAAGGGTTTCTCATGAAGAGAGCTCTTTCTTCACTAACTCCCTCTTCTTGCACCCAACTATCCCACTAACCTAACCTAAACTAACTAAGGCAAGGGCATTCTACCTATCTTCTTATCCTGCATGCTATCTAACCTATCTAAACATCCTATCTAACATGTTCACAATCCTAACTAACCTTACATTGCATGCTAAACATCAGTGGTACACAATACAATACTATGCATGTTATCTAAGCATTCCTGCAATGTAATCAATACAGTCAATACAATATACAAACCTGTAAGAAAAAAAGCATGTTAGATATAATACATCATACAATACCTTATACAATATGCTCTATAATACAATTACCTATACCTTTACCTGTACAATTATATCAACCTTGACAATGCGTCTGCGACCACATTTTGGGTTCCCTTGAGGTGTCTAACCTCAAAATCATAGTCTTGCAGGGCTAAACTCCACCGAATTAGCTTACTGTTGGTGCCCTTCACCTGGTGCAACCATTTCAGGGGTGAATGATCAGTACATAAAACAAATTTCTTCCCCCACAAATAAGGTTTAAGTTTAGCGGTTGCCCAAATAATAGCCAAGCACTCTTTCTCGATTACAGAAAGATGTTGCTCTCTCTCTATGAGCTTACGGCTCAAGTATAGCACCGGTTGGGAATTTCCTTGGTCGTCTTCCTGGCTAAGGACCGCTCCTAGCCCTACATTAGACGCATCGGTGGTAAGGACGAATGGTCTCTCAAAGTCTGGAGCTCTCAGCACAGGGGCTGTGGTTAGGGCCCCCTTTAACTTCTCAAAAGCTACCTCACATCCCTGAGACCACTCCAACTTATCAGGTCAACCCTTCTTGGTTTCATCCGTCAACACAGCTGCTAAAGTGCTGAACTCCGGGATGAACCTTCGGTAAAATCCTACCACTCCCAAGAACGACCTAAGCTGTTTCTTGGTGTGGGGTCTGGGCCACCCTCTAATGGCTTGGACCTTGTCTAGGTCGGGTATGATGGTACCTCCTCCCACCCAGTGACCTAGGTATTTCACCTGAGGTCTGGCCAACTGGCATTTCGATGCCTTGACTGTGAGACCAGCCTCCTGTACCTTCTTTAATACCATCTCTAGGTGTTGCAGGTGTCCCTCCCATGTCGAACTAAATATTGCCAGGTCATCAATGTAAGCCTGGACAAACCCTCGCATGCCTACAAGCATTCTGTCAATCTGCCGTTGGAATGTGGCTGCTGCATTCTTTAAACCAAAAGCAAGCCGGGTGAACTGAAATAACCCATCCCTGGTTATAAAAGCAGTCTTTTCTATGTCCCCGGGATGCATTTCCACCTGCCAGTACCCTTTGGTTAAATCTAGGGTGGAGATATATCTGGCAGCGCCTATGGTTTCGATCAGCTCGTCGATCCTGGGCATGGGGTACACATCTGATGTTGTGACCTGGTTCAATTTTCTATAGTCCACGCAGAACCTGATGGAATTGTCTGGTTTGGGCACCAAGACTACTGGGGATGCCCAAGGACTAATAGAAGGTTCTATTAACCCCAATCTAAGCATCTCCTGAATCTCCTCGGTTATCACCTGCGCCTGTTCACCGGTCACTCTATACGGGGATGATGACACGGGTTTGGCGTCCCCAGTGTCAATCCTATGACAAGTTAAGTTTGTTCTCCCTGGAACATTGGAGAACACACCCTTAAACCTATGTAACAGCTCTCCTAGCTGTACCTTCTGCGCAGCTGTTAAGTGTTCGTTTCCCTCCACCACAGGCAAAGAGTCCTCTACACATATATTTTCCCTCATCCCGCCAGAGTCAGATCTCCCTCCTTCTCTGCGGAACGCTTTAACACAAAGTTTGTTCTGAGAAAATATGGTTTAAGTCTATTGATGTGCAGCTTCTTGCACCTCTGGTCTCCTCCATCTTCTTGGACTATGTAAGTCACCTCAGAGTCTTTGGAAACAACAGAAAATGGTCCTTCCCAAGCCACATCTAACTTCTTCTTGGCTCTGGGCTTTAAGACCAACACTTTGTCTCCGATGGCAAAGCTTCTGTGCCTAGCCTTAGAATCAGCATAGTCCTTCTGTCGGCTTTGAGCTGCTGACAAGCTCTCAGCGGCACAGTCCCGGATCAAAGTCAAATGTCTTTGAAGGTCTTCGATGTACTCGACCACGTCCTTCTCAGGAATCTCCTCACGTCCGATCCACGCCTCTCTCACGATGTCTAGAGGTCCACGCAGGGTTCGGCCATACAGCAGTTGGAACGGGCTGTATCCGGTACTCTCTTGTGGTACCTCACGATAGGCAAACAGGAAATGCTGGATTCTTCTGTCCCAATCGTTGGGGTTGCGATGTATGTAGGTTCTCAGCATGTGGTTCAACGTCGCATTGAACCTCTCCGTCAGGCCATTCGACTGTGGATGGTATGGAGTCGTCGTCACGTGTTGAATCCCACAGGAACGCAGCATCTCCTTCATTAGAACTGACATGAAAGACGTTCCCAAATCCGTCACGATAGATTTAGGGAACCCCACACGCGCAAACAACGACAGAAGTTCGTGTGTTACTGTCTTGGTGTCAATCTCCTTCAGGGGAATCGCCTCAGGGTATCTGGTCGCGAAGTCCACCGCTGTGAGGATGTAGCAATGTCCATCCTTGGTCACAGGCGACATCGGGCCAAGAATATCTATCCCCACTTTTTCGAAAGGAATCGACACAACAGGAATGGGTTGCAGCAGTCCCTTGGTTTTGTCTTTCGCCTTGCCCACAAACTGACAGGACTGACAAGATCTGCAGTAGGTGGCAATGTCTTGTGCCATTCGGGGCCAAAAGAACCGGCTCTGCACCCTATCCTTAGTCTTCTTGATCCCTAGATGACCACTAAATGAGGTGTCATGGGCCATTTTCAGGATCTTTCCCCTGTACTTTGGAGGTACTACTAGCTGTGTAACTATCTCGTACAGCCCTGGGCCCTTTTCATGTCTCACCATTCTGAACAACTTGTTATCTATATTTCTAAAGATAACTGGTTCTGATTCATTGGGTTCAGTTCTTTCATTTTGTACTGATTCCCACAGGCCCTTTAAATCTTCAGCACGTCGCTGTTCCCTCAGGAACTCAGCTGGCTGACTAGATGGCAACATTACAGGGAACTCTTCAGTGCTGTTACATTCTGAGCCTAGCGCCATTTCTGAGGCGATTTCTCCCTCCTCAGAAATTCCCGCTCTTTCTGCCTGGCTTCTAGTCACAGCATTGATCTTCAGTGTATGCTCTGACAGATCGTTCCCTATCAACACAGGGACCTCCAAGTCTGACAGGATCCCTACTCTCCATTTACCACAAAAAGCCTTGTATTTGACAGGGATTTCTGCCACATCTACTTCAAAGCTGGGACCAGTTATTCCTTTCAGTGTCCACTTCTTTCCTGGCACTATCTGGTCCTTCTCCACTACCTGAGGGCGCACCAGAGACACGTCAGTGCCTGTGTCCCTCAGTCCCATTAGCATTTGGTCATTAACTTGGACCTCTTCTAAGAATTCTTTGTTAACACCACGGTCCATACTCCAAACCCTCATTATTTTGATGGGCTCTCCCTCAGGAGTAGGCTCTTCATCTTGTGGTTCAGTCTTTTTGACCACTTTAACAAATTTCGGCGGGCTTCCAGCTCTCTCCTTAGATAGCTTTGGGCATGAGGCTCTAACATGTCCCTCCTGGTTACAAAGGAAACACACGATCCTACGTGGCACAGGCTTAGAGATGGCATCCCCTTGCTTGGCTCCCTGACCTTCCTTGTCAGTTCTACCCTTCGGGACCCACTCCTTCTGCTTCTTGAACATTGGGGGGACCATCTCAAAGTCTCCCTCCATCCCGTCCAACACTGAAGCGCACTCGGCCACTGTCTGGATCTTCTTATCCTTAATGAACCACCGTAACTGAGCTGGGACCAGTTTATAAAACTGTTCCATACATATCAGGTCTCTCAAAGCCTCAAAGGTGGTCACCTTACTACCCTCCAGCCATCGTACTAGAGCCCTTTCAATCCTAGCCCCTACTTGGGAAAATGTCTCCCCAGGCTTCCTCTTAATTTCTCGGAAGGTCTTTCGGCTTTGCTCTGGGGTTAGCCCAAACCAAACCTTCACTCTCTCCTTGAAGACAGAGTAGTTTGACCATTCTGTAGTTGTCAAGTTGGCATAAACTTCACTCAGTTCCCCACAGATTAATGGTCTCAAGTGTGCCATTCTTTTCTCCTCAGGCACCCCAAAATCTGCACACGCCCTCTCGAAGCTTGCGAGGAAACTCTCTACACAATCCCCCTTTGTGTATTTGGGAAAGTGTTTTACATAGGAAGCTACGGGTCCAGCAGGGATTGTACTAGGATTGGATGTGGGTTGTCTATCTTTCACTTGTAACTCCATCATCCTTTCCTCATGTTTCATCCTTTCAGCTTCTAGCTGTCTTTCATTCTCTCTTTCTCTAGCTTCAAACTGCATTCTTTCTCTTTCTTTCTCAGCCTCAAGCTGCATCTTTTCTCTTTCCCTCTCAGCCTCATGTTGTCTCTCATTCTCTCTGGCTTGAAACTCCATCTTTCTCAACTCCATCTCAAGCCTTAACTTTTCAATTTCTAAAGAGGTAGCCACTGTCTCTGGGCATTTCTCCTCTTTCTACAATCTCAGTCTCCATTTCGGCTCCCTCCTGTTCCTCTGATTGTGCGTGAACCACAGGAGCTTTTCTCTGTTTTGGAGGTGCCATGTTGCTGTGCAATGGTGTATTTAGGCAGTTTCTGAGGTAAAACTTCCTCAGAAATGATTTGGCTCAAACTTTTACCTCACAAAATCACCCCCCCCCCCACTGGATTTAGGCTTTAAGTCACGTATCCCGCCACTGGTCACCAATATAACGAAATTAAGGGCCACAGCTTGGGCAGGGCGGACACCACAATCACACCTCTGCCCTTCGATATGGCAAAGAACAAAGGCTGACCCTATGTTGTAAATGCAAGTGACCAAATGTTCTTGGTAGTATTTGCCGCCACCACCTCAGAGATTACTGGCCTGAGGAACCAAAAGGGTGTGAATGTATTATAGTTAATAGAGGTTGGAGCACTTGATTTTCTAAGGCTTCTTACACTGGATGACTGGATTTTAAAAAAATGTTGAGAGGATGAGTTCTGAGGGGAACGAATGGATTGAGGCATACACCAGTTAAAATTTAACTAAGAAAGAGTTTATTTAAACTTGATATTAACAACAACTCATTGGAAATGAGTGGTACAGAAGCTTGATTCAATTGCAGTATCTTGGTTACTTAACACAAACAGTTCCCCTGACAGAATAGCTTTTACAGCTGTGAGTCCCTTTAACAAACTGTTCTACCTTTAGACACAGTTTCACTGGAGAATCAGATCCCTCTCTGTTTCCCCCACAGGATGATAAGCTCTAGAGACAAAGCTTTCTTTTACTGGCTCTCCCAGCACAGTAAAACTCCTAGCCTTTGTCTCAGCCTATTTCCCGAATCTAGAGGCTCACTAAAAGCTATTCTTCTCCTGTCAGATCCTTGCTGTAACTTCCTCTCTAAAAATCCACAACCTTCTCTGTCTCTATCTCAGATCCTTTCCCCTTTCTGTCAAAACAGGCAGCTTATTTTCCCTCTCTAAGCTGAATCCTCCCCCAATTGCTACACCCAATCAGGAGTCAGCCTGACTCCTCCTGCTCTGCTTGACTACCAAGATGCCAGCCACTGTTATGCAGGCTTCGGCCTAGCCGACTAAAAGGTAGATCTATTACAAGGGGAAACCCTGATAAGCATCTTTATAGTAATAGAACCATCATAAAGAAAGGATAAGTGTGTGCCTGAACCTGTTAAAGAAAGAAACATCTCTTTTTAAAGGAGCTAAGTGTGAGACCTGTTTGTTAGAAGAATTAGACCTCCTAAAAGTTATTTAAGAACTGTTATGAACGTAACCATTAAAGATCTGTACCTCTAAGAGAAGAGAAACTTTGAAACCATCACGTTTCTGTATCTCAATAAACTTGTTACAGTTTCCTTTTGAAGTCAAGCCTGTGTTGCCATTCTTTTCCAAGTCAAGTCACGCTACATATCAAAGAAAGATTGTCCCATTATAAGCTACTGGTTGTGTCATCAACTTAAAAAGCCCTCACAAAGAGGTGACTCCTTTTGCCAACTTTCTACATATTAGTAGCAGTTATACCTATACATCCTTACAATGTGGTGGCATCATTGCAAATTAGTGGCCAAGCCTTTACTATTAGTAGCAGTAATATACTGGCTCCTTCACAATGGGTTATGGGACGGTGTGGAAGGGCCCCATTGTCCAAATGCATTCATGCACCCATGGAAAATCAATGAACTAAACTTAATGGTTACTTCTGCATCAGGTGAGTTTTAAGAGTGGCCAAAGCATCTTTTGGGATTAATTTTTGTGGACTCAGATAACCCAGTTCAAAGCAGATATTGTGGGATTTTCTGCCTTGATATTCTGGGATATAGGGCCATGTGGAAGGGCCCTAGTTCATTACTGAAGAGAAAAATTAGCACAGAGCAACACTGGATTAATAGAGACATGTGATTTGAATCTCTATGCCACCAAAGTAATCTTTTCAATACTTCACCTTGCATATTTAGGCTGGATCTACACTGCCCTATATCCCAGGATCTGATCCTAGATTATCTGCATATCCCAGATATCTAACAGTGTAGAGTTTAGGCCCTTCCACATAGCCATACAACCCAGAATATAAAGGCAGATGATCCAGATATCTGCTTTGAGCTGGATTATCTGAGTCCACACTGCCATATAACCCAGTTCAATGTGGATTTGATACAGATGTGTGGAAGGGGCTCTAGATAGTCCAGTTCAGATCAGATAATGTGGATTTTCTGCTTTGATAGCCTGGATAATGTTGCTGTAAATGGGGTTTTATATAATCCAGTTCAAAACAAACAATCTGGGATCAAATCTAGGGATATAAAGCAGTGTAGGTCCAGCCTAAGATTATAAACCTGAAGGCAGGGGACTGTTCTGCTGGTGTTTTACTCGAAAAGCTTCAAATAATCTGCATTATCTGCTTTGAACTGAATTATATGATTTTTCACTAACATATAATCCAGTTCAAGAAGATAATGTATGTAAGATTTTAGATTTTAGAATGTAAGATTTTAGTATGACGACTGACCACTGTAGTTTTAATTATATGTGCTTTTTTAATGTTTTATTGTAATGTGTATTTTGATATTTTACCGATTGTATGTGTTTTTATGGTTGGAAACCGGGCTGAGTCCCTCTTATGAGGTGAGAAGCTTGGTATATAAAACTTTGAAATAAATAAATAAATAAATAATCCAGAGTTTATATGGCTGTGTAGAAGGGACCAGAATTACACAGTTGACTATTCCTTACCCAAAATGATTGGGACCAGATGTTTTGGATTTCTGATATATTTTGGGGAATTTTGGAATACCTGTATTATCTATCTTGAAAATTGAACCCAAGTCTAAACATGGAATTTATTAGTATTTCATGTGCCCAAAACAAAATGTGTGTGCAGTGAGCCATCAGAAAATGAACGTGTCACTCTCTCAACCACTCATGTAGATGAATTTATTTATTTATTTATTTATTTATTTATTTATTTATTTATTTGCAGTATTTCTAGCCCGCCTTTCTCGGGCCCAAAGGCAACTCAAGGCGGGTTACAGATTGGCAACAATTGGATGCCACACTTTCATAAAAAATACAATTAGAAGGTCTGTGGCTTGAAGGCATACTACTCAAAGTGCTCGTCCCTGGATCTGTGCCACTCCCTAACCATTGGCTGTCTGTCACTGGAGAGTTTCCAGAAAAGAAAAGAAACAATTGTAACCAGTGGGCACAAATTTAGTGCTGATTCTTGGAATATTGCGGGAAAAAAACAGAATTGCCAGTTTCCCACATTAGTATGAAAAGCACTAGCTTGGAGTGTTTGGACCTTCCACTGAAATGTAGAGCTTATGAAAGTCCTGAACGTTGGTCAGATTGACCTGTTTCTGTTTGTACGTGCACTGCATATGTATAACAATCTCATATCACTTTTAATTTTAATCTAAGGGCTTGTCAACACTAACCAGAAACCCCAAATGGAGCAGAGGTTACTCCTAGATGCTTAATGTGTAGCAGAAGTTGGGGATGAAACTGCAGCCCGCACTTCAAAGTTGCTGTGGACAGCTGGACCAGTTCCAATTGGAATTGGTCCACTCTCCACATGGGCCGGTGCCAATGCCATCATCCCCTTTCCTTCTGCTCTTTGAAGCAGGGAAAAGGTGATGGAACCTACCTTTACTATTGGTTGTTGCCATGACATCTAGCCACAGAGAGCTTGTGGCCATCATCAGGTGCCTTTGTTGACATCAGCAAAGCACCCACACAACTTGGGAGAAAAGTAGGAGATTGCACTTTCCAGGCATTGTGGGTATGGCTGTGCAAATTCTGGACCAGTAACTCAGTGCAGCCAGAGGCAGCATCAAAGCTAATAAACAGATGCCAGATCCTGACAAGATAACTAATTGGCATATTTGTTCCTATAGTAAGTAGACCATTTGTGCATTTGTTCCTATAGTAGGTCTATCTGCTTTAGTTGGATAGATTTGCCCTCTGTTGATCATCTTGGAAACCCTTCATGATCTTTGGCAATGGATATCCAACTGACTGCAATGGCTTGGAATGGCTTTCATCAATTTAGGTCCCTTCTATATCCCAGGATCTGATCCCAGATTATCTGTTTTAAACTGGATTATATGAGGCCCTTCTACACTGCCATATAAAATCCAAATTATATGCTTTGGATTATATAGACTCATATAACCCAGTTCAAAGCAGATAATGTGGATTATTTGATTTGATAATCTGGATTATATGGCAGTATAGAAGGGCCCCGTCTCCACAGCCAGATAATCTGGGATAAGCAGACAACCTGGGATCAGATCTTGCGATATAGGGACAATGTGGAAAATGCCTATGGCTGCCATGCCAGCTGCAGCCCCTTGCTTGGGACAGATATACATACACTGTCTGTAGTGATCCACATAGTGATAACCTCAAGGCTTGACCAACACACTATGCTGTACACTATGTATGTAGAGCTGCTCTTAAAACAGTTCTGAGAACTACAGCTGCTTCAGGTAGGTTTCTGAATGACGTAGACTACCATCAGCAATAACAGCATTGCTGCTTATTGCTACTGGACCAAATTTAAGAGTGTGTTGGTTATTTATAAAGCCTTCAGCAATTTAGGGTGAGGTTGCCTGAGAAATTCACATCTCCCTATAGATCAGAGGTTTTCAACCTCTGGGTTCCCAGTTGTTTTGGCCTACAACTCCCAGAAATCCCAGCCAGTTTACCAGCTGTTAGGATTTCTGGGAGTTGAAGACCAAAACATCTGGGGACCTATGGGTTGAGAACCACTGCTATAGACCATCTCGTTTTTCAGACATCTGGAGACCATCTTGGTAGTACCCCATATTCTTGGGGAGTTCATTCAGCAGTCATTCAGAGCCAGACATTTAGTGAGGTGGAATCTATTACATGGAATACCCCTTACATGTTCAGCATGTCCCAGTTTTTCTTAGTTTTAGATATGTCAGTATGTGTCTTCATGTTGATTTGTACATATGGTGACCCTGTCCTACAGTTTTGTTGACAAGATATATTTCAAATGGATTCACTTTGCCCTTTTAGCCTGAGGGTATGTGATTTATTTAAGGTCACTTAGTGGGTTTCATGACTGATTCATGACTAGGGCTGGTCTCTCAAAACCCTTGTTCCACACTCAAAACACATGGCCATGCTCACCCTTAGGTACATGTAATTACAAACCTTCCTTGTTTAGCTCCAAAACCCATTTCACAGACCAATTAAAGAGTCTGAGTATTATATACATGGAATACCCCTATCCATTTCATCGATTAACACATCTTTGTTTTTGTACACATGTATGTATGTGTGCGTGTATGGATGGATGGATGAATAGATAGATCTACAGATAGATTCTCTCAGTGTTCTAGCAAACCTGTTGTCTCAGGCTGGATCAAGACACATGTCCAGATATTACTACAAGTTGTAAATGATAGCAGAAACTGTAATTCAACAGCACCTTGAGAATAAAAGGTTCTTCACCCTCTGCTTTAAGAAACAAATAGACATTTATGGAAGTGTGTATGAAGATGGTAATTGAGATTCAGTCTGGATGAAGATAGCCTGGTGAAATCCTGGGCATTTGTTGTTGTCCCTCTATGTCTTCAAGTCACTTCCAACTACAAATAATTTACACATTGCATCTCCCCTATATATTCGAGGTGGACAACCTGTGACCCTCTGAATATTGTCCAATCAGGCCTAGCTAACTGGGAGATGCTACGCATCGCATTCCAGCATCTGGAGGGCCATGATTTCTTGGCTGCTCCAAAGTCTAGCTAAGTGTGTCTAGTACCAGATAGCTGAGCATAATCTCACTGTGCCTCCACACTTTCAGTCTATATGGCACAGCTTGTAACCAGGCCTTCTGCTGCCAGGCTATAAGGGCCTTTTTAAGCTTCAGAGTAGGCTTTAGTGTAGTTTTTTTAACAACCCCTACATCACAATGGAGTTCTCGGTGGTGCAGTGGGTTAAAGCGCTGAGGTGCTGAGCTTGCTGACCGAAAGGTCGCAGGTTCAAATCCGGGGAGCGGAGTGAGCCCCAGCTTCTGCCAACCTAGCAGTTCGAAAACATGCATATGTGAGTAGATTAATAGGTACCGCTCCAGTGGGAAGGTAACGGCGCTCCATGCAGTCATGCTGGCCACATGACCTTGGAGGTGTCTACAGACAACGCCGGCTCTTCAGCTTAGAAATGGAGATGAGCATCACACCCCAGAGTTGGACACGACTGGACTTAATGTCAGGGGCAGACCTTTACCTTTACACCACATTATGCAGGTAGTAGTGCTTGATCTCAATTATTTAATACTGGCTTTCCCTGAGCCAACTGAAAGCTCACCTCTTTGTTATGAACTTCAATAAGAACTTTTATAAGCAAATAACTTCACTTTCGTCACCGCTTCAAAATCCAAATGGGACATGTAAAAGGTAGTGGTTATTTCCTGGTAGGAATGAACATGATGTGCTTTGGATGTATTGATTATTGAGGGAGCCAATTATTTCCAAGCTGAGAACAAGACCAAAATGCCAGACTGTGTTTTTATGTTGTCTTCTGCTTGAATCCTTCATTTCTTTTTCATTGGTGGTTTGTAAATCCACAAGAAGAACAGAGAGCCTAATCCATACGTAACTGTTTGAGCAAACCACCGAACCTGGGTTGTGTGATCAGTGATGCCTTTCTCCCTGCAGAGAAGAAAGAGACAAATAAATGTGACACTAGTGAATTACAGAATAAAAAATCTAGGTAAAGAAAGATCTTTGAGGCTCTCTAACTTCCTCCCAAGTAGGCTGCTCACCCTTGCTTCCTTATGCTCATATCAACATTGTTGTTGTTGTTGTTGTTGTTGTTGTTGTTGTTGTTGTTTGCTTTCAAGTCATTTCCCTGGGATAATTAGAGCTCACCACTTCCTTCCCACAGACAATTTTGCTTCAGCTACTAACCTTTCATATCATAGAATCATAGAGATGGAAGGCTCTGTTTAAAAGCCTCCAAAGAAGGATCCTCCACCACACTCCAGGGCAGAGAGTTCCACTGCTGAACAGCTCTACCAGTCAGAAAGTTCTTCCTAATGTTCAGGTGGAATCTCCTTTCTTGTAGTTTGAAGCCATTGTTCCTAGTCTCTAGGGCAGCAGAAAACAAGCTTGCTCCCTCCTCCCTATGACTTCCTCTCACATACTTATACATGGCTATCATGTCTCCTCTCAGCCTTCTCTTCTACAGGCTAAACATGCCCAGCTCTTTAAGCTGCTCCTCATAGGGCTTGTTCTCCAGACCCTTGATCATTTTAGTTGCTCTCCTCTGGACACAATCCAGCTTGTCAATATCTCCCTTCAATTGTGGTGCCCAGAATTGGACACAGTATTCCAGAATAGAGGGGTAGAATGACTTCCCTGGATGTATGGCATTGGATTTTGTATATATGTATGTACATATGAATGTATAGCATTTAATTTTGCTTTTATAATGTTGGGAACTGCTTTGAGTTCCCTTAGGGGAAGAAAAGCGGTATATAACTGTAGTAAATAAAATAAATAAATAATCTGCTTTTTAAAACTACTTTAGATTGCACGAGAAATCATCTCCCCCCTGAAAGCACATATAAAATACTTTAAATAAAGTATTTAAAGAAGTGGCATTTCAGCCAGGGCTGTTTATGAGAACTGCAAGAAGTAAAATGAGGCCAAAAACCAAAGGGCAATAATTTGAAATTGCTTACTTGCAAATCTTGAGACCAATAAATGCGTACAGAGTATGAAGTATCCAGATCGTCACAAACCTGTGAGTAAAAAAGGAGAAGAGCACACTATTCATGAATGGTGTTAATGGAATACTAGTTCAGAACATACACAATGACATTGAGGCCTGAAAAAGAGACATGTAATAACCCCTAACGCGTTATCAGCCTATAGATATGCTCCTTTCAGTGGGACACAAGTGCAACATGGTTTAAATCAACTTGCCTTTCCTTAGGCCCCTTCTACATTGCCATATAAAATCCAGATTATCTACTTTAAACTGAATTATATGGCAGTGTAGACTCATATGGTTCACAGCAGATAATGTGGATTATCTGCTTTGATAATCTGGATTACATGGCAGTGTAGAAGGGGCCTTAGTATGGTAAACAGGTATGACTTGCTTAAGGTTACAATGCTTCTCAGAAATGTAACCCAACTCTCAGACCACAATATCATGTATCTAAGGTCAAAGGAGAGGAGCAACATTCAAACAGTGGACTACTCTAAAGTCTGCACATTTCATATCATATTTGTGTAACACAAGCCAACAAGTATTTTTCATCAGATAGAATTCTAGGTCATTTTTATAAAAAAAAATTGCACTGAATTCAGATCTGTGTTCATTTTTTCTCTATGACTTGTAGTTTTTGCAATGAGGCTAATTGAATAATTAATACATTTACGCACTGATATCAATAGAATCTAATTAACTACAAACCAACAAGTCTTTTTCATCAGATATAATTCTAAGTCATTCTTATAGAGTTTTTGATGCAGAATTCAGACCTATGTTTCCTTTTTCTCTATCACGTAGTTTTTGTGATCAGGCCAATCAAATAATTAATGCATTTACGCCCTTATATCAATTAGATTCTATTGATATCAGTGCATAAACACATTAATTATTCAATTAGCCTCATCACAAAAACAACATGTGATAGAAAAAAAAACACAGATCTGAATTGAGTGCAAAAAGACCCTCTATATGGATGACCTAAAAATATATCTGATGAAAAATACTTGTTGGTTTGTGTTATTCAGAGAATGTATGTAATGCATAACTTTACATGCATTTATTGTGGATCAGGTCCAGGTTTCCCATGTTCATAGTGGTAATGTATCCCAGGCTCTAAAAGAAATTATGCTTGTGTACAGTACCCAGCCTTACAGAAAGGCATATTATTTGGTAACTTGGGGCCCTTCAACACAGCCATATAAACCAGAATATCAAAGCAGAATAACCCACAATATCTGCTTTGAACTGGGTTGTCTGAGTCAGTTTAAACCAGTGTGGATGGGATGATTTCGTTGTCAGTTTAAACCAGTGTGGATTAAATGGATCTGTGTCAGTTTAAACCAGTGTGGATGGATTCCTTTCCTTTCCCAACCGTTTTAACCAGAGTGGATGGATTTCTTCCCTTTGCTTCCCCCCACTTTCTGGAGTAAAACAACTACTTTCAAAATAAAGACCACCCAATGAAACAGGAAATAACACTTTGAAACCATTAACAAAGGATTCAGAAGTCTCGGAAGTTTTGAAAAGATTTGAACTTTTTTTTCTGTGAAAATTGGAATTGACTTTAGAGCCGAACCACCAGCGCCCCCTACAGCTGAAACAAGTTTTGAACCATTTTTTTTTATCAAACAAGCCTAGTGTGTAGCTCTTAAATTTTGGGCTGGGAAAATCAAATGTTTTAAAATCATTGACATAAAAGCAAGTTGTATAGTCCAATAAATGGTAAATCTGGTAATGAGGAGAGATTTTGGGAACAGTAGAAGTAAGCCACTGTGATCAGATCAATATAGAGAAGTTTTTAAAGGCATGACAAACACCAAGGCCTATTCTACACAGCTGAATGAAATCCCACACTATCTGCTCTGAAGTGGAATATATGGCAGTGTGTACATATGTCCTTGGAAACTCACTTGGCAGGGCCGTAGCCAGAAAAAAATTTCGGGGAGGGTTAACAATTTCGGGGGGGGGTTGAAAATTTCGGGGAGGGTTGAAAATTTTGGGAGGAGGGGGTTGAAACCTGCCTCCTAGCTCACGCTGAAGCAAAGAGCACAGCAGAGGGCAGAGCAGCCTTCCATAGCCTGCAACTCCACCCCTGTCAACCACCTCCACCAAGTCTGGCCTCCTTAATAAGAGCATTCAACACACACACCCCCAACTTGGTTGCTTCACTACATCGGCTATTGCTGCAAGTAATGACAGTGTGAATAAATTGTCAATAGTTGCTTGAGATAGTGCTTACAGTTCTGGAAGGACTCTTAATTCTTTGCATCTCATAGACTTAGCATGGGGATTTGGTTAACCAGTTAAAATTCATGAGTAAACCAGGTTTTTTTAAAAAATCTGAAACATTTCGGGGGGGGGGAGAGAGGGGTTGAACCCCTAAAACCACCCCCTCGCTACAGGCCTGCTTGGCAACTTGAGTTTTCTGGGAGATATATATATATATAGAGAGAGAGAGAGAGAGAGAGAGAGACAGAGACAGAGACAGAGACAGAGACAGAGAGAAGTAAAATGAAAGCAGCTCTGGAAGGCAGCCCTCAGGTGCCACTTGGCTCCCGCTGCCAGGCTTCAGCCCGAGAGGAGGCAATACACTCACAGGATGGCCAAGTAGCTTCCTCCTCCTCCTCCGCATTAGACAAAGGTTGATGCTCGGCCACTTTGGCTAATGTGCAGCAAGGCAGTGTGGGAAATGTAGTTTAACGGCAGGGCCTTTTGCAATATCTACCATTGGGGGCCTGCCCTTCACAAACTACAACAATGGCTGTGCTTAACGACGCCCACTTCATCCCTCCCTTGCATCGCCCGGAGAGAAGAAGCATGAAATTTTAAAACTGTTAGGCTTTACAAAACTTGCTTAATGCTTGTGAAAATTAAAATAACCTTGGGAGACATCCGAACATTATGGAATATTTACGAATAAAAAAGGTAAGTGGCTCAAATTCGGAATTGTATCTCCTACTTTTCATGCATGGTTCAAAATTGATTCGGAAGCCCAAATTTGGTAGGTTTTTTATTACTTTTAGGTTTTAATGAAGCGAACCTGACCAACTCTACTACACACACACCTGAACAAATGCAAGGCAGAACAAGGAATTTAGCTTACCATATTCTCAAAGGAGTGTTATAATGTTCCAAAAGATACTTTGTTAAAGTGCCCAGTTGTCCCAGCTTGTCATAGGGGATGGTCTGAGGTGCAAAGAATGTCCACTGTGGTGAAAAGAGGGAAAAGGCACAGATTTTATCAATTATGCATTACTGTAGACACTTTATCACAGCATATTGCCTGCTGAGTTCACATCACTACTAGGAAAAAAGATTCCACCTGATAGTAAAAGCTGTTCAACAGTGAAATATGCTGCCTCTAAGCATGGTGGGGTCTCTTTCTCTGGAGATTTAGAAACAGAGGCTGGATAGTCATGAAAAGGGGTTGGTGCTCATGTTCCCTTCCAACTCTATAATTTTCTGTCGGAACGCATTTCCATGTGCAACATTAAAGGAGGAAAGTTGCTTCTCAATTTCTTTTGTGCATAGACTCAACATTTGTAGAGAGTTACACTATGATCTCAGCATGCCTTGTTCACTGAAGTTGAGGATTAAATGGTGTCTTCCATTTTTAGTCTTCTCATGCTCTCTCCTTACTCTTCAAACGTATAGCTCAAGATCCCCCTATGAATCTCCAAAAAATGTGTGGTTGACCGACTACCTTCAAAGCCTGGTGTTTGTTGTCTGAAAAATAACTTCTCCAATCTTTAGGTAAGAGTATTTAGGGACAGCTTCCAAGAGTAGGGGGGGGGGGGGGGGACTCCGTAGAGCTACTAACCAGTCGACAGAAGGCAATGAGGATCAAAAAACTGATCCCTGGAAAATTTACAGAAGATCAGCAAAATCTTGTGTGGCAAAATTGGGAGTTCTTTCTGATGTTTTTCAAGTCAAAACTAGATTTTTTTTTTATTTTTTGTCCCAAACACTAGTTGGAGCATTGTAGGATTCAATAACCAATTTTAGATGCAATTGTTTTGCTTCTTGGCAGGAAGTTGGACTGGATGGTCCATCAGGTCTCTTCCAACTCTACGATTCTACGATTCTATCTTTACCCCTGAAATCTGGCCTGATCGGCTTTAGGATGCTGCAGCCTTTTGTGTTTTATGTAGAGATCAGGCCCGTAGCCAGGATTTTGTTTCAGGGGGGGGGGGGGGGAGCTGAGTTTGATTCGGGGGGGGGGGGGCTGACTCTGAGTGAAAGAGGGTCTACCTTAGCAAACCTTTTGTATCGTTACTCCAATACTCAAATACCTCCATGCATATGGGATATATTGGTGATCAGATCATGATATGAATAAACATAACAGTTTAAATAATGTACCAGTAAGGCCTTCTCGCGGACCACCATGAGAATTTGGGGGGGGGGGGGTCTGAAGCCCCCCCCCCCCCCCCCCCCCCCCCCACGGCTACATGCCTGGTAGAGATGCCAGGAATTGAATCTGGATCCTCTAGGATTCAAAATATGTCACTTTCTCTAGGATTCAAAATATTATCCTTTCACTTGTGTCCCAACCAGGAAAATGAATGAAATAGCAAGATAAACATTTGAAGATGAATACATTCTGTAATCTTTAACCATGATTCTAAACTGATCCCAGTTATTACTGTTGTAGCTTTTATATTTAAGGGAAACAGAAGTGGGGAAAGAGGCTTGTAGAAATGTTGGCTCTTTAAATGTTTTTGCCTCTTACTCCTAAGATATCTAAAGCAGCATGGCCAATAGTAAGGAATGAAGGGTCTTGTAGTCCAAAACAGCCAGAAAACTAGATCAATTTTTCCTCACATTGTCCCACTTTGGACCTATTCACTATTAAATACAATATGGTTGTTTTCTGTGAAATAAAAGCACTAGGACTCTCTAAGAACTGGTCTCAGAGTGTGTAAATCTCTACAACCAAATGCAGCTGAGAGAAATGAAGTGTTTATTTATATACCACCTACACACAAGTCTGAAGGTACAGAAGTAAACCAGAAACTTGCTAAGCAGGCTTATATAGCCCGTGTCTCACTCATCTGATTACAGCTCTGGTCTTATATATGGAATATCAAATGATATATATGCTCAAGCTTCCTGCTTGTGGTTGCAAAATATATTGGCCTGATGGTGCTGAGGTTATCCAGCCATCTGATAATGTTATTCCAAATTGAGGATGCATATACTTCTTAAAGGGCATCCTGGGTTGTTGTTGTTGTTGTTATGCTGAATCAATGCGATTCAGACTTTCAGCACTTTTTATGTGAGCAAGTAGACATGGATCAGCTTGTCTTGAGCAAAACAGCAACACAAATTAAGAGCAATAATAATAATAATAATAATAATAATAATAATAACAACATTATTTATATACCCCTCCATCTCCCCGAGGGGACTCAGAGCAGTTCCCAGGTAACATCACAAAACATACAAAGTAACCATAAGATTAACGAAACAAAATATAAGCATAAAAATTGTCACCATAACAAACATATATTAAAAGTAATCCTGCCTGTTCAAAGCAATTAAAAAATTTAAAAGGCTGGGCCAAGATTTGTGCAAGCCCAAAAATTCTAGGCGGGCTGGGAATTAAGTGCAATGCTATGGCAGTGCAATGCTTAGGTACGGGTCTGTGGCTGTTCATTCCAGGGCGATTCGAGGAAAGAATCTGGGTAATTGGTAGGAAGAATAAGGCCGTATTCGACAATGTGTAGTGCTGAGTTAGAACTGGTCATTTTCAAAGGCTTATTGAAACCACCAGGTCTTCAAGCTCTTACAAAAGGAGAGGAGGGATGGGGCCTGTCTTATTTCCCTCTCCTTTCCAACAGAGAGCTGCCTTACTCCTCTAAGATAAATGCAGTTTGCTCCAAGAGCAAGAATATTTCCCACACAACTAATTTGTCATCTTTGAAGGGGATTTAAAAACGACTGTTGGGAGGAGAGAGAACAGAGAAAGGGAAGGTATAGGTATGTCTTTGAAACACTACTAGGGCCTCTTCCACACAGCTGTTTAAAATCCACATTGAACTGAATTATATGGCAGTGTGGGCTCAAATAACCCAGTTCAAAACAGATATTGTGGATTATCTGCCTTGATATTCTGGGTTATATGGCTGTGTGGAAAGGCCCTAAATTTCATAATCCCTATCCTATGGATGGTTACTCATAGTCACTTATCTGCAATGAAAGATGATGCTTCCCTCCCACTGAAGGAGAGACCTATTTTCAGATCAAACATACAGTTACAAGCGGCTCACCCACATACCAAGTTGGCAGGTCAAGAAAACAAGTTTGTGCTAATAAAACAGATGAGGAAATACTGCCTAACACTGCTTTATAACACAATGTTTTCAATTTGGAGGAAGACTCCATAAGAGACACACATGCCAAGGAGCCCTGTCTTCCATCCCCATTTGGAAGAATTTAGTTCAGTATGTATCCTACTGTAGCCCTCCCATTCATAAATTGAGGATGAATACCTGAGAGTTCATCTACACTGTAGAATTAATGCAGTTTGGCACCACTTTAACTGCTATGGCTCAATTCTATGGAGCCATGGGAACTGTAGTTCATGGGAGTGGGAAGAGTTCTCTAGCAAAGAATTTTAAGTATGGGTTACTGTGAGTTTTCCAGGCTGCCTTATTTTTGTAGATTTTATTGTATTAACTTAATGTTTTTAACTATTTATAATTATTGATTTTGGTATGTATTTTGATTTGGTATGTATTTTATTGTAGGCATCAAACATGTGCCCTGAGTCCCCCCGTCCCCCCCCCCCCCCCACAAAGGGGGTTAGAAGGTCGGGGTAAAAATATCCAAAATCTATCGATCTATCGATCTATCTATCTATCTATCTATCTATCTATCTATCTATCATAAAAGTGAATGTTTGTATGTATTTATATATGTACTAGCGGTTCCCTGCCACACGTTGCTGTGGCCCAGTCTTATGATCTGGAAAATAAAGTAATTAGAAAGTGTTGGTTTCTAATATATGTAATTTGTTTATGCTTGTGGATAAACAGTATTTCTTGCTGTTTCTTTGTCAGTGTTGATGTGGAGACTGTCTGGTTTGCCTACTCTGGAACATGCAACATATTATTGTCCTTCCCTTTCAAATCTATGATATTATATCTCTCTGTGTGTAAATCATATATCTATCTATCTATCTATCTATCTGTCTATCTATCTATCTATCTATCTATGGCTGGATGTCTCTTTGTCAGGAGGGCTTTGATTATGTTTTCTTGCCCTAATGAAGGGAGTTGGACTGCATGGCCTTAATTATTTTCTGTTGGTTAGGGGGTTCTGTGTGGGAAGTTTGGCCCAATTCTGTCGTTGGTGGAGTTCAGCATGCTCTTTAATTGTAGGTGAATTATAAATCAATTATACAATTCCCAAATTTCAAGGTCTATTTTCCCCAAACTCCACCAGTGTTCACATTTGGACATATTGAGTATTTGTGCCAAGTTTGGTCCAAATCCATCATTGTTTGAGTCCACAGCGCTCTCTGGATGTAGGTGAACTACAACTCCCAAATGCAAGGTCAATGCCCCCCAAACCCATCCAGTATTTTCTGTTGGTCATGGGAGTTCTATGTGCCAAGTTTGGTTCAAGTCTATCACTGGTGGTGTTCAGAATGCTCTTTGATTGTAGGTGCACTATAAACCTCAGCAACTACAACTCCCAAATATCAAGGTCTCTTTCCCCCAAACTCCACCAGTGTTCACATTTGGGCATATTGAGTATTTGTGCCAAGTTTGGTCCAGATCCATCATTGTTTGAGTCCACAGCGCTCTTTGAGTGAAGGTGAACTACAACTCCCAAACTCAAGATCAATGCCCTCCAAACCCAGTATTTCCTGTTGGTCATGGGAGTTCTGTGTGTCAGGTTTGGTTCAATTCTATCACAGAATGCTCTTTGATTGTAGGTGAACTATAAATCCTAGCAACTACAATTCCCAAATTTCAAGGTCTATTTTTCCCCAAACTCCACTAGTGTTCACATTTGGGCATATTGAGTATTTGTGCCAAATTTGGTCCAGTGGATGAAAATATATCCTGCTTATCAAATATTTACATTACGATTCCTACTAGGAGCAAAATGATAGTTCTAAAGTAGCAACGAAAATAATGTTGTGGATGGGGGGTCACCATAACATGAGGAACTATATTAAAGAGTATTAGGAAGGTTGAGAAACACTGTTGTAGATTCCATAGCATTGAGCCCGGTGTCCAGTTAGAGCCTGTAGAGCAGGGCTTGCCAGGCTGGGCTCTTCAGGGGTTTGGACTTCATTTCCCAGGCTCCCTGCTCATTAGAGAGAGCAGCCGAGGCTTCTGGGAAGTGAAGTCCAAACCTTCTGGAAGACTAGCGTTTGGGGATCACAGGTGGAGGTGCACCCTCAGTCTGCTACATTGCCTCTCTGGCTTCATCTCTAGGAACTACTAGGTTCCCAATCGCTTGTTTCTCCCTTCGGCAGGACTCCCCCAACCCCACGGTTCACTTACGGCGTGGTAGGCATTGACGCCTCCGATCAAGAGCATCAGGATGAGTGGGGTTCTCCTGAAGTAGGTGGCGGGGTTCGGGGTCCCATGTCGCGCTGCGGGAACCGGGGCCATCTTCTGTCGTGGCATCTCCTTCCTCCTCCTGCTCTTTCTTTCGACTCATCCTGCTCTTATCCCCGGCCGCCCACGCGAGGGGAGTCACTCGTGGACTTTCCGGGGTGTTTGCCTCTGGAGGTGCTTCTCCTGCCGGGGAGAAGGAAGGAATGAAGTGCGCCTACTCTCCTCCCACGAGGGAAAACCTCCTCCTCCTCCTCTCCATAGAAAAAGGAGAGCTTCCCCACTCTGACAGCCAGGGCTGAGTGCCATAGAATCCTGGGGTTTGTAGTTTGGAGAGGAACCAGCACTCTTTGGCAGAGAAGGCTGAGGACCTTGTTAAACCACAGCTTCCTGGATTTCACATCACCCAACTAGTCAAAGCCCCTTCCACACAGTTGAAAAAAAATCCCACTTTTTCTGCTTTGAACTGGGATATATTTATTTCGTATCAAAAGCATTGTATAAATGAGTATAAAACTGATAAAAATAGGTTTGCAGGCAGCTAAATACCTTTTGACCAAAAACGGGCAACAGCAACGGCATTGTCTGTAGCCTCCAACAATTCATCCTCTGTGCATGAGGCAGGGCACAAAATGGACAAGCATACAGATGCAGAGTTGTCTGTTCTGCTTCACAGTCACACAAAGTGTGGGATTCTTTTAGGTAGTGCCATTTTGCCAGGTTGTCTTTTGATCTGCCCACTCTGCTTCTGAGTCTGTTCAGGGACTTCTAGGTTTATTTATTTCCGACATTTATATGCTGCAGTGGGTTAAAGCCCTGTGCTGGCAGGACTGAAGACCGGCACGACTGAAGACCGACAGGTCGCAGGTTCGAATCCGGGGAGAGGCGGATGAGCTCCCTCTATCAGTTCCAGCTCCTCATATGGGGACATGAGAGAAGCCTCCCACAAGGATGATAATACATCAGATCATCCGGGCGTCCCCTGGGCAACGTCCTTGCAGACGGCCAATTCTCTCACAACAGGAGTGACTTGCAGTTTCTCAGGTCGCTCCTGACACGACAAATATATATATATATAATACTGCCTTTCTCACCCCGAAGGGGACTCAGAGCAGCTTACAGATGACAATGTCATCTGTGCGCATTCAGAAGAAGATCTACAAGCCACTCTAAACACCTTCGCAGAAGCATACGAGAAGCTCGGCATGTCATTGAACATCGAGAAAACCAAAGTGCTGTTCCAGTAGTCACCAGCCAACCCCTCTCCAATACCAGAGATACAGCTTAATGGTGTAACATTAGAAAATGGACTGTCTACAGACGTCACATGCAACTCCTCGAACAATTCCATCAGCGCTGCCTCTGGAAAATCCTGCAAATCTTTTGGGAAGACAAGCGGACTAATGTCAGTGTGTTGGAAGAAGCAAAGACCACCAGCATTGAAGTGATGGTCCTCCACCATCAACTCCGCTGAACTGGCCACATTGTCCAGATCCCCGACCACCGTCTCCCAAAGCAGTTGCTCTACTCTGAACTCAAGAACGGAAAACAGAATGTTGGAGGACAGGAAAAGAGATTTAAAGATGGGCTCAAAGCCAACCTTAAAATCTCTGGCATAGACACTGAGAACTGGGAAGCCCTGGCCCTTGAGCGCTCCAGCTGGAGGTCAGCTGTGACCAGCAGTGCTGCAGAATTTGAAGAGGCACGAATGGAGGGTGAAAGAGAGAAATGTGCCAAGAGGAAGGCGCGTCAAGCCAACCCCAACTGAGACCGCCTTCCACCTGGAAACCAATGCCCTCACTGCGGGAGAAGATGCAGAAGATGTTCCAGTGTGCCTTCCCGGAATAATGATCCCTTAGCACTTTGTCCCTCCAAAGCACTTTACATTTTTAGGTCTGCTCGTATGTCTTTCCACAAACGCCACTATTACCTTTTCGTCCATGTTTCAGCACTATTTCCAATTTTAATTTTACATTTGGCCCTCCCACAGTTTTTAATTGTATGTTGTCTTGTTGATAATGTTATATGTTTATTGTTTATGTTTTTTATTTTAATTGCTTGTATTGTTGTAATTATTGCTTGTATTGTTGTGTTCGGGCTCAGCCTCATGTAAGCCGCACCAAGTCCCTTGGGAAGATGGTAGCGGGGTACAAATAAAGTATTATTATTATTATTATTATTATTATTATTATTATTGTTATTATTATCAAGAATAGGGCTCCACAGTCACCTACGGACCCACAAGAATACTGATCCTGGAAGACTATCCTACTCGACCAATGAGGGATCGCCTAAGTAAGTAAGTAGGTAATGAGAGAAAGCTGAGAGGAAGCTGTGACATATTTGTGAGGGTTAGTAAAGCAGAATAAGTAGAAGCTTTACCACAGTAGTTAAGCCAAGGCATATCCTGCTGTATAATAAAATGTCACTTAGGTTTGTGAAACAAGTAACAGTATCTTTACTTTAGTTCAAAGGTTTAAACATGGTAACAATATATACATCTGTTTCTTTGAATACCGGCAGGAAACAGAGGAATAAAATAGTTTTTTAAAATAGTTTTAAAAACAAACATCATGCCATAAAATGATCAGTCTTTAAGATAGTTGGCAGCCAGCACTGTCCAAAGTGAGAACAAACAGCAGAATGACAGTTAGAACCGTTAGCCTCAGCAGCCAGCCAGAGGCAACAGCCAATCAGAACCCCGGCCGCTGCCACACTTAGCCAATTGGCTGCTGACACATCTCTCTCCAGTTAACCCACCATATCATAGCATCCTTTTTCAAATCCTAACAATATTCACCCTGCTGTTCTCTCTTCGCAAAAGCCTGGTGAAGCGGGATGCTTGGCCAGGGCTTTATGATGAGGTCCTTCGTGAGGAAGAGTAGATGAGGAGGAGAGTTCTGCCTCCTGTTGTCAGTTCAGTGTGAGCATGCTGACACAGAAATGGAACAGTCAATTGCTGCCAATCCCACAAACTGTGGGTGACCAGGCAGGCGACAAGAACTTTGTGGTGTTGGCAGCCATTGATAGGTTTTGACTGTCAGTAAAGGAAGATGTGAGATAGGGACCGTCATCAATAGTGACCATCCTGTTTCCATGCCAGTTTGCCTCCCTTGCGTGATTAAGTCTATTGTGCTATCACTGTGTAATATGAATGGGTATTTAGTTAGGGGAGATGTTGCAAACTGGCTGGTGGCGGAAAACTTGCTTGATGTTTATTTATTTTATTTATTTATTTATTTTATTTCGGGTACTTCTACCCCGCCCTTTTCAACCCCCGAGGGGGGACTCAGGGCGGCTTACAAAAAGGCACAATTTGATGCCTACACAAAATACACATACGTACAAAATAGCAATTAAAACAATTATCACAGTTAAAAACAATTGGTACATAACACAATCAATAAAACTAATCTCATGCTCAGCGTTCATCTTTCAGAGTTCCATAATTCTATTCCACTTAGTCAGTTCCTGTCCATCATCAAAGTCCTTTCTTTATCTGCCAGATTGTCCGAATGCCTGGTCCCAAATCCATGTTTTCAATTTTTTCCTAAAGGAAAGGAGGGATGTCGCTGATCTAATTTCCCTGGGGAGTGAATTCCACAGGTGGGGGGCCACCACCGAGAAGGCCCTGCTCCTTGTCCCCACCAATCTCACTTGTGATAGAGGCGGGGTCGAGAGCAGGGCCTCCCCAGAAGATCTTAGACTCCGAGGTGGGACGTAGAGGGAGATCCGTTCGGACAGATACACTGAAGTATGACCAAGTAGAATCTTAAAAGGAAAAAGAGGAAGATGTTGCAATATTTTAATCTATAAATACAGATATATGTAACTTAAACCTTCTATCTCTTAATATGTTATGCTATTACAATAATTTACATTCCTATCTTGAAAGTCACCTGGGAAGGTCAAGAGCTTGAACATTGAACATTGTTTCCATCCTAAATATCTCGTTGTCATGTTAGATTGAACACTAGCATGTAGGAAACACTGCTTGAACACCAAGCACGAAGTAGCTGCATGCAATAACATATTGCGGAAACTTACTGGCAGCACATGGGGTGCAGACCCAAAATTAATAAGAACATCAGTCCTAGCCTTGTCTTACTCAACTGCCAAGTATGTCTGCCCTGTTTGGCATCAGTCTGCCCATGCAAAGCAGGTGAACATAGTGTTGAATGAAACATGCAGAATAATCACAGGATGTTGATAAATGCTACAAGGTAGCTGGCATTGCCCCCCCCCCCCCCCCCCCGGCCAATGTGTGACAGGAAGTTGCTGCTAAATGTGAGAGAAATAAGGTTGAACACTGTGAAAGCCATCCACTACATGGCTACCAACCTCCTCCCAGTAGACTCAAATCAAGGAAAAGCTTTATGAGAACTACCACTCCTCTTGGTGTCCCCCAGCAACAGCAAGGGTATCCCTCTGTGCAGTTAAACCAAGAAATCCCAACTGGATGGCCCCCCACGAGTGTCTTCCTCCAGGGGCAAACCAAGAATGGGCAACCTAGAAGTCCCTAAACAGACTCAGAAGTGGAGTGGGCAGATCAAAAGACAACCTGGCAAAATGGCACCACCTAAAGGAATCCCACACCTTCTGTGACTGTGGAGTAGAGCAGACAATTCCACATCTGTATGCTTGCCCACTATGCCCTGCCTCATGTACAGAGGAAGAATTGTTGGAGGCTACAGACAATGCCGTTGCTGTTGCCCGTTTTTGGTCAAAAGATATTTAGCCACCTGTGCTCCTTCTATTTTTATCAGTTTTATACTAATTTATGCAATGCTTTTGATACGAAATAAATAAATCTCCCCCCGCAAAAATCCTAGACACCAGGAAATTGGGTAGTAACACTGGGTTGCGTTGCAGGGCTGTCAGGTAGGACTCGTAATTCCCAACAAAAATTTGATATAACATTGGTCTATCTCTTTCTTGGGTGCTATGTTCACAATAGCACAATTTCATTATGAATTTCTTGATAAAATACTTTTTTTATTTAAATATAGTAAATGCATGCCTAAAGGATGAAGGGGGGCAAGTTCAGTATAAAATATATATCTTTCAAGCTGAGGGTGTTGATGTGAAAGCGCTTGTTTTGTTTAATTAATGTGAGTAATTAATGTCTATACTGTAGTAAAGAAAGCCTAAGGGCATTAACTATAGAAGAACACCAGGAACTAAACAAATCACATTGAAATGATGTAGCCCTTGTCCACAGACAGCTTCCCAGTCTCAAACACAAGGATGCAGAGATTGGATCCAACACTTTATCATAAACCCAGGTGCCAACTCTACCCACTTATCTACCCAGGAAACGTCACATCAGGAAATGTCACAGGACCGAGTCACATCCACAAAATTAAAGCTTCCTTTACATGCTGATCCACTAATATGATATATGCCATCTGCTGTCAACAATATTTTTACCACTAATATATCGGGCAAATAGATCAATGTAGTCTCTACACCAAAGAATTAATGGGCATAGATCAGGCATTGGAATAAACAAAAGCCAGTTACAGAACATTTCAGGCTTCCTGAGCATTATATCTTTGACCTCAGAACAGCTCTCCTTGAACGAACAAACAAACAAACAGAAAAAGCACAGGAAGATTTGAAAGAGAAACAGTGTTAACTCTGGTCCATTGACAGTGCGTTGAACAGAAACAATTGTTTCCTGGCATGCTACACATTCTATATGTTCTGTTGCGCGCTGGGCCTGTAAAGAATTGTCTTTAAATAGGACTTGCGACTTGAGCTCAGTGGGAAGCCAGGGCCCCCCGAAGAGAAGTTCTCAGAGGTTTTCCACCACAAATGGTCTTTAGATGGCTTGTGAAGTATAACAAAGTCCTTTATTAATGAACAATCAAACAGAAACTTCTCTTGTCTTCAGAAAGTTAAACAAATGATTCCAGGCTTTTATGCAACTGGTGGCTTCCTAATCTTGTCCACGAAGGACAGGCAATTGTCTTCAATAACTAATACTTTGCTTTAAAGGAAAATCCCCCTTTTAACTTCTCCCAGGCTGACTGTAATCTTAATTCTTACTGATGTGGGCTCTGTTACCAGGTCGAATTGCGTCTCGAACGCTGAGTGGACCTACCAGAAAGGTTAGTAGATTCTCCAGCTGGAGTTCTTTGGTCTTTAGGGCTGTTTCCCTGGAAATCTTTGGAGACTCTTAAGATTGTTCTCCCCCGGAAGGTCTGAAGGGTTGAAGCTCTTGTACAGGGGAAGCTTGCACACGTCCTGTACATTAGCTTTCCTTGCTGAGACTAACTAAAAATGGTTCCCTTCCCTTCCCAATTGCCCTGAGCAAGGGGCGGAACCAAAACTTAACGATGATGGACAGGTGACTTGCCCTATGACTGCAACCAAAGGAAGCCATCTAACTGCAGAATTCCTGGAACCCTGGACTGCAAGCAAACATTTAATACAAAGCAAATAAAATTGGAGCTCCTGGTACAGCCGTACCAGAACACTATAACACTAGCTAACAGCCCAGCCTCCCCTTTTATTCCCAGCCAGCATCACACTACACACCACTGGAGCATTGCAGCACATCCAAATACCTGGGAGTCACCTTGGACCATGCTCTGACCTACAAGAAGCACTGCCTGAATGTCATGCAAAAAGTGGGAACTAGAAACAATATACGAAAGCTGACTGGCACAACCTGGGATCACAACCAGACACAGTGAAGACATCTGCCTTTGCGCTATGCTACTCTGCTGCTGAGTATGCACGCCCAGTGTGGAACACATCTCACCACTCTAAAACAGTAGATGTGGCTCTTAATGAGACATGCCGCATTATCACGGGGTGTCTGTGCCCTACACCACTAGAGAAATTACACTGTTTAGCTGGTATTGCACCACCTGACATCCGCCAGGAAGTAGCAGCCAGTAGTGAAAGGACCAAGGCAGTGACATCTCCGCCCATCCCCTGTTTGGGTATCAGCCAGCACGTCAATGACTTAAATCAAGAAATAGTTTTCTAAGATCTACAGAGACACTTGCTGGAACACCCCAGCAAGCGAGAGTCCAAAAGTGGCAGGCTCAAACCCAGAACCTCAATCAATGGCTGATACCAAATGAGAGACTCCCCCCCCCTGGGCACACAGAAAACTGGGTGACTTGGAAGGCGCTGAACAGACTGGACTCTGGCACTATGAGATGCAGAGCCAACCTTCAGAAATGGGGCTACAAAGTGGAATCCACAACATGCGAGTGTGGAGAGGAGCAAACTACAGACCACCTGCTGCGATGCAACCTGAGCCCTGCTACATGCACAATGGGGGACCTTCTTATAGTAACATCAGAGGCACTCCAAGTGGCCAGCTACTGGTCAAAGGACATTTAATCAACTACCAAGCTTGCAAACTTTGTGCTGTGTTGTGTTTGTTTGTTTGTTTGTTTAAAATGCAATACAACTGTTTGGCTTGCTCCTGGCACGATAAATAAATCACACTACATTCAAAGAACTCCCTCCCACATTCATTTGGTTATCTACACATCTTTAGGCAGCATCTGTTTTTGTCTCCCAATGTTCATCCATAATGAATATTGAACTTGTCACCTCATCACCACACCTACAAGTCTTTCATTTCTATGGTTATTATTCACCCATACAGACTGACTGTAAAGGACTATTCATAGCCATTTCACTCCAGGCATCTGAAGAAGTAGGCTAGATCTATGAAAATTTACAGTACCAATTTCATTCCCTAAATTAGTCTCTAAGATCCCTTTGCATACTGAAATTATGATTACTTTTATGCAAATATTTTCTGCACTGGTTTTGATAGTCTTATTTTCTGGAGTGTCCAAATCTTGAAAACTTCCAAAGGCAGTATTTACTTACTTAGGCAATCCCTCGTAGTCCAAGGATGATGGTCCTCCAAGTGTAGTATCCTGGCAGTGGGTCCGTAGGTGACTGTGGAGCCCTATTCTTGATCTGCATCTTCTCCCACAGTGAGGGCATCGGTTTCCAGGTGGAAGGCGGTCCCAGTCGGGGTTGGCTTGACAAGCCTTCGTCATCCACTTTTCTCTCTTTTGCCCCCATTCATGCCTCTTCAAATTCTGCAGCACTGCTGGTCACAGCTGACCTCCAACTGGAGCGCTCAAGGAGACGGGCCTCTCAGTTCTCAGTGTCTATGCCAGAATTTTTAAGGTTGGCTTTGAGTCCATCTTTGCATATCTTTTCCTGTCCTCCAACATTCTGTTTTCCATTCTTGAGTTCGGAGTAGAGCAACTGCTTTGGGAGACAGTGGTCGGGCATCCGGACAACATGGCCAGTCCAGCGGAGTTGATGGTGGAGGACCATTGCTTCAATGCTGGTGGTCTTTGCTTCTTCCAGCATGCTGACGTTTGTCCGTCTGTCTTCCTAAGAGAGTTGCAGGATTTTCTGAAGGCAGCGCTGATGGAATCGTTCTAGGAGTTGCATGTGACATCTGTAGACTGTCCATGTCTCGCAGGCGTATAGCAGGGTTGGAAGGCCAATAGCTTTATAACCAAGTACCTTGGTATCCCTACGGATGTCCCGGTCCTCAAACACTCTCTGCTTCATTTGGAAAAAATGCTGCACTTGCAGAGCTCAGGTAGTGTTGTATTTCAGTGTCAATGTTGACTTTTGTGGAAAGGTGGCAGCCAAGGTAGCGGAAATGGTCGACATTTTCTAATGTTACACCATTAAGCTGTATTTCTGGCATTGGAGAGGGATTGGCCGGTGACTGCTGAAAGAGCACTTTGGTTTTCTCGATGTTTAATGACAGGCAGAGCTTCTCGTATGCTTCTGCAAAGGTGTTTAGAGTGGCTTGTAGGTCTTCTTCTGAATGCAGTACCATTATATCAGAACAAACAGCATTCGTGCAAACTTCTGGTCCTAAGAGTCCAGACCAGGCAGAAGAATTCTGCAACTCCTCACAGTTAAAATTTCAAACTACCTCTGAGACCACTTCTTGATTTGCATGTATACACTTTGAATTTGCATACATGCAATTTGAATTATGTGCTGTTAAGTTGTGATTAATTGCTCATGAACATTGCAAAAGAAGAAGCAGTTGTTCGAAAACATATTCAAAGTATGTGGGCAGGAGAGATCCATCCTGTTCTAAGGCATGAAAACATCTTTCTCCAACCTAGGCAACGCCTTGAGGTTTGGCTGCAATAACCAATTAGCATTAAATAATTATGGACTAAGCTACTTGGTTTCTTTTGTGGGATGCTTTGAAAGACAGAATGGAATGTTGTAGGAACAACATTGAATAATACGGGAATGTTGAAATGGTAACCTGTGAACTGTAGCTGAGAAACTGAAACCTCTCCAGTATTGCACTTTTATTAATCCCCAAACCCAAACCAAAATAAGCAAAAACAAAAACACACCTTTGAATGACTATAACAGTTTGCCACTTTTGTATTAACGTAATTCACTTCTCACATATGACTAGATGGAAATGATGTGGGAAACTATGTTTTTTTGTAATTCAATTGTATCAGTTCAATCTAGTCTCAAACAGTGGTGTCACTAGAGTTTGTGTCACTTGGTGTGCGAATGCATAGTGTCACACCATAGAATGCCTCCTATAGCAGACCATACCACAACATTGTAGCTAAATATTTATTTATTTTTATTTATTTACAGAATTTATATTCTGCCCTTCTCACCCCAAAGGGGACTCAGAGTGGATCACATATATGGCAATCATTCAATGCCATTAAACAGATAGGACAAACGAAAGATAGAAGTATATATAGGCAATTTCCCAACTTTGGTGACCTAGAGATTGTGCTTGATTCTGGTCACAGGGGGGCGCTGTCACTCCATCCTTTATGTTGAAGACCCCAAGATCACAGACTACCTCCTTTCTTTGATTGCTGGCATTTTTTGGTATTTCCTTTTTATGGTGCCATAAAATACCTCCCTGCCTAAGTGGTACCTAATTTATCTACTCACAGCTGTTTTCGAACTGGTTAGGTGGACAGTGAGCTGGGCTGAAAATGTGTCAAAATCAGAGACTATAAAAACAGGAATAACAAAAACAACAGCACACGTTTGTTGCATATGAAGATGAAATTAGATAATTCAAAGCGTCATTCTAAATGGATAATAATGACACCTCTGACTGATGCACATCCACATCAGAAGGATTAAAATGAAAACAGGTCTAGCCTTGTAGGTATATTAATGCAGTACATGTAAGTTGAGCTTACGAAAATAGTGTTTTTGTGGTTTTATCTTACATGGATCTTTAAAAAAAAAAGAAAAAAGAAAAACCATGTTAACTTTTTTCTCCTCAAACTCAGTTATTGTTCTTCTGAGACACATTATTTAGACAGACCAACTAAAAACCTCAAAACAATTTTTTGTAGCAATGAATATCAGATGGCGTAGGCTTTGTTTCAGAGGGAGCAACAGGCAACACCACACCCAAATATTCTTTTCCTAGAAAATCCTAAGAAATTAATGGTGTGTTTAAGTCGATAGGGGAGTTGAAGGTGCATACACATGCAAAGGATGAGGTGGGCAGGTGTGGAGAGTCTGGTAGCCACGTTTGGGTTTCTGGGGTCCTCTGGAGGACCACATGGATGATCAAAAAGGTCCCTCAAACAAGAACAAAACTGGAAATGGCTAAAAGTTAACTTACTAATTTTTGAACATTGCTGGAGGTTATTTTAGTTAAACAATACAAGGTACTCTTACAAACTTTTTTTAAAAGATCAACTGTTAATTCCTCAAAGTAGAAGAGACAATTCACCCCTCTTTTTGCCTAGAAAGTATTCAAGGGGTTGAATGCTGCAAAACAGCTGACTGTCATTCAAGGAAGTAGCTAGAGAAGGGGGCAAAATGAGGGCATTGGCTATGTCAAATAAAAATTTGGTGCACAATGACATTTGCCATCAATCCCCAAATTTCTAGCATTGCAGTACCTTAAAGTTGAGCATTTAGAAATACTCTTTAGGCACTCAGAGAAAAGGAGAAGGAAATGTTATGAAGAGTATGTGGGTGCAACAGACGAGTTCCAGTTTGAATCATTACAATGGCCAACACACATTTTGGTGTTTCAAATATTAGACTTGTTTCTGAGTATTTTTGACCTGCTGATTCCAAAAATTGCACCAGTTTCACCTATCAGTTCTAGTTTTTGAAATACGCCATATACGAGTTGTCATCTTCTCACAAATAAAGAGTGATAACTGTATCTTAGACATTAGAGCTGATGTTGTCTATCCAATGCCATTTTCTGAATTAGCATCCCAAATAATCCAGGAACAGGCCTAAAAACCAAGACACCAAAAATCTTTTGTTGTTGTTGGACTGTATTATCAGTAACCCACTCTTTCCATTACAAGACATTTGAGGATTTCAGAAATATTTAATTGAGGGACAGAGTTCTTATTGAAGGACAGTGTCCTTAATGGGTTTCCATGGCTCAGGGGAGTTTTGAACTCTGATCCCCAGTGTCATATGGGTCAGGTAATTCTCAAAAGCTTCTCTGAGTTTCTCTACATCGCCAAAACAGAACCCTACAGAGTTCCACCGGAGTTGCTTTGCATCATGTGATGGATTCCGTGGGGCAACGTAGAGAAGCAGGGAAAAGACTGTGTCTGATGAGGTCATAAGTTGCACAACCAGACTTGGGATTCAGTCCTTTCCAGGCAAGATGGGAGTTAGTTCCACATTATTCTGAAAATAGGCTTGATAGGACTGTGCTGTTAAACTTTAATTTGGCTCAAGAGAGGGAAGGAAAACAAGAATTGCGTAATGACTTCATCACACAGATCTTTGCAAGTGTCCTAGGAGCTCCACGTTACCCATCGCACAATGCATACTTAATCTACGGAGTTTCACGCTGCCCATCACACAGTGCACACTCACTTCTGGCAGGACTCCATAGTTGAACTGTGCCGTAATGGGAGAAAATAGGTACCACTAAAACAAGCAGGGGAGGTATTTTACGATACCATAAAGAAAAAAAGATCAGAAAATGCTGGGTGACCAAAAGGAAGGAGGAACTCCTGATGGCTCTTCGTCATTGAAGATGGAGCGACAGCACCTCCCTGTGGCTGGATTTTGAGCACATCCTTCCAAGGCGCCAAAAAGCTGAATGTTGAAGTTGACACAAGATACTACTATTCTGTCTGTCTCTTTATTGTCTATCCAAAATGGCATGAATGTCTGCCATGTATGCGTGCTGTGATCTGCCCTGAGTCCCCTTGGGGAGATAGGGCAGAATATAAAGTGTTATTGTTATTTATTATTATTGTCTGCAGATAAGTCATGTGCCAATCTGGCCAAGGTCTTGCCAGCAAAGACCAAGCAAATTAAGGCACACAAAAGAGGTCTTATTACAAAAAGTTCACAAGTAGCTTCAGACCTCTTATTCTGAACAATGGTGTTGCCAGACGTTCTATAATGACAATATAATATTTTTGCCAGGCTCTCACAAAGATGTATATACTCATACTTAAGATTATGTGTTGCACTTCTTAAGCAAGCAAGAAAGCAAATAAATAGAGGTTGTAATCTATGACTTTATCTGCACTGCCTTATAATGTTTCTCCACTTTATGTGTCTTTACTGACCATATAACGGAGTTCCAAACTGCATTATGTAATAATTGCAATAGTTGCAGCCTATATCAAGATTTCCTCAGAGTCTTTGGACAATTATGTAAATTGCTTTTCAAAGGAACAGCTCTAAGGCAGCCTATCAATGCACACAGGTTTAGCTATTCAAATTCATAAATTTGAGATAACTTGCTGGAAGAGATTCAGCAGCTGAATTTAAAGCACAATTAAAGAACAACCTCTTCTGGCAGGCCAGCCCAGTCAATTTTAAATGGTGAATATTAAATTTTCATTCTATGCCACTGTATTTTCATTTTATTATATGCTTTTAATGGTTTTTGTATTGTATTGATTTTATGTTGATTTTATAATGCTGTTTTAAATCATAGAATCATAGAATCAAAGAGTTGGAAGAGACCTCATGGGCCATCCAGTCCAACCCCCTGCCAAGAAGCAGGAATATTGCATTCAAATCACCCCTGACAGATGGCCATCCAACCCCTGTTTAAAAGCTTCCAAAGAAGGAGCCTCCATCACACTCCGGGGCAGAGAGTTCCACTGCTGAAAGGCTCTCACAGTCAGGAAGTTCTTCCTCATGTTCAGATGGAATCTCCTTTCTTGTGGTTTGAAGCCATTGTTACGCGTCCTAGTCTTCAAGGAAGCAGAAAACAAGCTCCCTCCTTCCTCCCTGTGGCTTCCTCTCACATATTTATACATGGCTATCATATCTCCTCTCAGCCTTCTCTTCTTCAGGCTAAACATGCCCAGCTCCTTAAGCCGCTCCTCATAGCGCTTGTTCTCCAGACCCTTGATCATTTTAGTCGCCCTCCTCTGGACACTTTAATGTTATATTGTAATGTTTTAATGTTATATTGTGTATTGTTATGGCATCAAATTGCTGCCAATTTGTAAGGTGGGATAGAATATATATATACTAGCTGTCCCCTCCACGCGTTGCTGTGGCCCAGTCTGGTGATCTGGAAAATAAAGTAATGAGAAAGTATTGGCTTCTAATGTAAGTAATTTCTCTATACTCATGCATAAACGGTATTTCTTGTTGTTTCTTTGTCAGTGCTGATGTGGAGATTGTCTGGTTTGCCTACTCTGGAACATGCAACATTGTCCTTCTTTAAGGGTCCCTTTCCAATCTATGGTACTATATCTGTCATAAACATGTGCGTGTGTGTGAATCATATATATTTATCTATATCTATGGCTGGATGGCTCTTTGTCAGGAGGGCTTTACGTTTTCTTGCTCTGGTGAAGGGAGTTGGACTGGATGGCCTTAAGGCAGCATTTCTCAACCTGGGGTTTGGGACCCCTGGGGGGAGGGTTGCGAGGGAGTGTCAGAAGGGTCACCAAAGACCACCAGAAAACACAGTATTTTATCTTGGTCAGGAGGCTTCTGTGCGGGAAGTAGGCCCCAATTCTGTCATTGGTAGGGTTCAGAATGCTCCTCGATTGTAGGTGAACTACAATTCCCAAATGTCAATATGTGAAGGTCTATTTTCCCCAAACTCCATCTGTGTTTATATTTGGGCATATTGAGTACTCATGCCAAGTTTGATCCAGATCCATCATAGTTTGAGTCCACAGTGCTCTCTAGATGTAGGTGAACTACAACTCCAAAACTCAAGGTCAATGCCCACCAAACTTTTCTAGTATTTTCTATTGGTCATGGGAGATCTGTGTGCCAAGTTTGATTCAATTCCATCATTGGTGGAGCTCAGAATGCTCTTTGATTGTTGGTGAACTATAAATCCCAGCAACTACAACTCCCAAATGACAAAATCATAATTTTTTGAGTGATGGTCACTCTTTGGGTTGTGAGACGTCTTGTTGCCAAATTTAGTGTGATTTCGTTCATTGGTTCTTTTGTTTTTAAGGTACTCATTATGCACAAGGCATAGAGAGAAAGCGAGAGGGAGATTAACATGTTTTAATATAGGATTTTTATTATATTTATTCTATGCTGCTGTGTTTTAACTGTTGTGTCCTATCTTGAGCCATGAGGAGAGGTGGTTAACAAGTAAACATTATTATTATAAAAGAAAAACTGTACAAAGTGTTGTTATTGAAAATGTCTGATTTTCCCCAGCATTTCATTTTACAGAGAGATGGTCCAGAATATGGGTTAGGAAGCCTGGGAGCAAACAAGTAACAGCTGTAATGTGAATAACAGAAGGCTTTGGATATTAGTTGTGCTTGAGCTGAAAACTACCTCCATCTAGCGGCGCATAGTTTTATAATTTCATTGTGCTGACTGATTACAGTTCCAAAATAAAGTCTTTGTTATATATTCTTGTGGATTTTGTGCCTCCTTAGCATGCAGTCTCTTCATTACATGGCACCACTTTTTTTTGTCATGTCAGAAGTGACTTGAGAAACTGCAAGTCGCTCCTGGTGTGAGAGAATTGGCCGTCTGCAAGGACGTTGCCCATGGTGATTTGATATTTTTATCATCCTTGTGGGAGGCTTCTCTCATGTCCCCGCATGAGGAGCTGGAGTTGATAGAGGGAGCTCATCCACCTCTCCTCGGATTCGAACCTGCAACCTGTCAGTCTTCAGTCCTGCTGGTGCAGGGGTTTAACCCACTGTGCCACCGGGGGCTCCTCAAAACATACAGGCGTCCCCGGGCAACGTCCTTGCAGACGGCCAATTCTCTCACACCAGAAGTGACTTGTAGTTTCTCAAGTCACTCCTGACACAAAAATTATTATTATTATTATTATTATTATTATTATTATTATTTATATCCTGATTTTTCCCTCCATAAGGAGACTCAAAGCAGCTATAACCACCACGTCACACTGTCATGAAGTCACTAAGGTTTTACACAACTCTCACTGGTTGCTTCTGGATTGCTTCTCAGCAAGCGAGAGTCCAAAAGTGGCAGGCTCAAACCCAGAACCTCAACTAATGGCTGATACCAAATGAGAGACCAAATGGGCACACAGAGGACTGGGCGACCTGGAAGGCGCTGAACAGACTGCGCTCGGGCACCACGAGATGCAGAGCCAACCTTCAGAAATGGGGCTACAAAGTGGAATCCTCAACATGCGAGTGCGGAAAGGAGCAAACCACTGACCACCTGCTGCAATGCAACCTGAGCCCAGCCACATGCAACATGGAGGACCTTCTTGCGGCAACACCAGAAGCACTCCAAGTGGCCAGATACTGGTCAAAGGACATTTAACCAACTACCAAACCCACACATTTTGTATTTTCTCTGTTTGTTTGCTTTGTTCTGTTAGAAATGTATTATAACTGACTGGCTGCCCTGACACGAGAAATAAATACACAACCCTCAGCACCACAATAGCAAATTCTTTAATAACTCTTTCTAATGACTTTGCAATAGATATAATGTCATAGTAAAAATGATGTCAAAAGACTGGAAAGACTGAAATTCCACCGCAACAATGCTATTAATAATTGCCAGATCTGAATTATTGTTATTACTGTAATCGTAGGAAGAAAATAAAGCATAACCAGTCAGAGATTATCTAGGACACAACCTAATTGTGTACGTAGTTTAGTCTGATGTCATCCAAGCCAGCAAGAATAATTGCGTCATCCATCCAACTGGTTGCTGTGTTGACAGAGCACTGACAACACTGGATTTGAATAGTTAAGACTGTATTCAAACTGATAAAGATGTCTAAGAGCGGTCCCTTTGAAATGGAGTTTACATTAACTGCTCAAAGACTTCAATCTAATCTTGACGTAGATTGCAACACCTATGTAATTGTTTGATTGTATGCTTCACAAGAGCAATAGTAAATAGAATAACAACTCTTGTCCTAACGCAACTGAAATGGGGGAAACTGGTGACAGAAGGTGGCTGGGTTTTAATTTGTGCAAAGATGGAATAATAATAATAATAATAATAATAATAATAATAATAATAATCACACAGTCCTAGACGCTTGGGAAGTGTTCGAGTTGCGATTTTGTGATACAAAATCCAGCATATAAATCTCGTTTGCTGTGACATTCTGTGATTTTGTATCAGTAAAATAATAATAATAATAATAATAATAATAATAATAATAATAATTTTATGTATTTATTCGTTCTGTTAGTTCTAATCCATCCTGGTGCACAAATTCCTACATTTAGGCTATGCACACCTTTGTGAGAGCCTGGCAAAAATCTTGCATCATCACAAAAGTTTAAACCGGTGGTGCAATGGGTTAAACTCTTGTGCCAGCAGGACTGCTGACTGAAATGTTGGCGGTTCAAATCTGAGGAGCAGGATGAGTTCCCATCTGTCAGCTCCAGCTTCTCATGCGGGGACATGAGAGAATCCTCCCACAGGATAGTAAAACATCTGGGCATCCCCTGGGCAATGTCACACCGGAAGCAACTTGCAGTTTTTCAAGTCACTCCTGTCATAGAAAAAAAAACCTGACAGAACGGAGTGTTTACCAAACTAATCTATACCCACAAGTACAACAGTATGTATAGGTCAATATTCAATGAACAGGTATAAAATATAAACTTATACTGAATAAACAAGTACACAATTTACAATTATAATGTTGATGCTCCGTACATTAGAATGAATATTGAACTCAACATAAATTTGCCGCATGTGAAGTCAGGAAGTTGAACTGAAGAGTCTGTAGAGCATAGCATATGACCGGTTTTGACTTTTTTTAGTTTTCCTCAGGTGACTATGTCTAAGAATATTGTAATACATTAATTGGAAAGTATAACATTTTCTTATAAATACAGTTATAAATCAGGTATAAATACTCCCAATAGTATATTCCTATGACAAACACTTTCCATTCCTTTCTCAATTAGTATTCTTATATCTTTTTATATGTTTGGTTTGATATTCATTCTGATGTACAGAGCACCAATATTATAATTGTAAATTATGCACTTGTTTATTCAATACTAGCTTGGGGACCCGGCACTGCCTGGGTTATTTGAGAGAGTGGGTAATGGGGGTTTTGTATGGCAAGTTTGGTCTTTATTGGTCAATGGATGATGGTTGCAGTGTTTTCAGAAAATGAGTGAAGGTACTTGAAGTCCCACCATCCATGGTCCACACTCCTCCAAACTGCAGCAGGATGTAGAGTGGGTCATGGGGGCTCTGTGTGCCAAGTTTGGTCTTTATAAGTCTTTGTTGGGGGCCTCAGCCATCTGTGGGAATGGAAGGTTTGGAAAGTACTACAAATCCCATCATCCATTGTCCGTCCTACCCCAAACCTCACCAGGATGTAAAAGGGGTAATGGCGGCTCTGTGTGCCAAGTTCGGTCTTTATCAGTCATTGGATGAGGGTCGTAGCGGTCTCGGAAAGTGAGTGGAGGTACTTCAAGTCCCATCATTCATGGCCCGCCCTCCTCCAAACTGCAATAGGATGTAGAGTGCATCATGGGGGCTCTGTGTGCCAAGTTTGGTCTTTATAAGTCTTTGTTGGTGGCCACAGTGTTCTGTGGGAACTGAAGGGTTTGAAAGTACTATAAATCCCATAATCTGTGGTCCACCTCCCCCAAACCACACCAGGACGTAAAGTGGGTCATGGGCGTTATGTGTGCCAAGCTTGGTCCAGATCCGTTGCTCATGCGGGTCACAGTGGCCTGTGAAAGTGGGGGCCGATCAGAAAGCTGTCACATACACCTCCCTCTGTCCGCCCTATGTCTGCCTTCCACCCTCAACATACAAACATTCTCTTATATTATATTTATAGATACGTTTATATTTTATACATGTTTATTGATTATTGACCTATACATACTGTTATAGTTGTGGGTATATATTAGTTTAGTGCATAATCAGGAACCCATTTAATTTATAGAACTGAATGTTTGGCAGCACTATTGCTTGGAACAAGAGGTCTGATGTTTCATTTTGTTTTGTGCCTTGTTTTGCCTGTCTAGAGAAATATATTTTCACAATATAGGCTTTGCCTTATGACAAGTTTATGCTTCTAATCATCTGCCTTAGAGATGGTCCAGGCTTTGCTGGTAAGAACCTGGGCCAGACCAGCACGCAGTTAACTGGAAGAAGCCATCCTCCCAATCTTATGAGATGTTGCTTCTATCAGAGAACTGCTCATATCACATATTAAGATATAAATGGTTACCAAATGCTTCTGTTTTTTGCTCTCTACTGACTTGGATGCCAACAGCCACAAGGTATTCCTTTATCTAGTAGTCAAAGAACTTGGAAGATGGCCTTAGGCAATCCTTGTTTCATTCTCTCTTAAGATAAGTTAAAGATTAATGGCCCAGTTTTGGCAAACCTATTCCCAGGCTGACTGCAGAATTACTGTAGGTTGACCTCACTTTAACTGCCCTGGAATCCTGGGGTTTGCAATTTGGAGGGGCACCAGCACTTGCAAAACTAAAACTCCCATGATTCCATATGGAAAGAAGTCAGTTAAAGTGATTTTAAACTTTATAGTGTAGATGCACCCCAAAGTAATGTGAGACTAACTCCCATGCTGTCTGGAAAGGATTCAAGCTCAAATCTCTCTGGTTTGTATTCAGTGCATTATAGACAGTGCACCTAGTCATTCCATTTTCCTATGTCAGTTACTCTGCATTTGGAAACGTTTGTTCAAAAAGCCACGTCTTGACTTTTTTCCAGAATGTTAAAAGGGAGGGAGGTGATCTAATATCTATAGGGAGGGCGTTCCATAGCCGAGGGATCACCACCGAGAAGGCCCTATCTCTCATCTCCACCAAAATACTTGTGACGAAGATGGTAATGAGAGCAAGGCCTCCCCAGATGATCTTAAGGTCCTAGATGGTTCATAAGGGGAGATGCGTAAGTTGGGCCAGAACCTTTTAGGACTTTATAGGCCAAAGCCAGCACTTTGAATTGTGCCCGGTAGCAAACTGGCAGCCAATGGAGCTGGTGCAACAGAGGAGTTGTATGCTTACTGAGCGTGGCTCCTGTTAGCATTTGAAGCTTCCAGACAGTCTTCAAAGGCAACCCCACATAGAGCATGTTGCAGTAGTCTATACGGGGGGGGGGGGTAACCAGAGTGTGGGCTACCATGGCCAAGTCAGACTTCCCAAGGTACAGGCACAGCTGGCGCACAAGTTTTAACTGTGTAAATGCTCCCCTCATCACCACCGAAACCTGGGGTTCATTTCTTCCTCACTGATCACTTTTGCCATCTTAAAGGACTCTGATGTTGCTTGAGCACTCCTGTTCCAGATTTCATTAGTATTCAGCCTGGCAACTAGTTTGAATGCAGCCCTCTAGGAAACACCAAAAATTAATATATATTACCATATGCTCCAACATTTATTAATTTTTGGTGTTTCCTAGAGGGCTGCATTCAAACTAGTTGCCAGGCTGAATGGGGGATTTTGAGAGATGAAACCAAACATACCTTTCTCAAGAAACTGCATTTCTGAAAACTGCATTGTGGGATTTGATATATGAAAGGAGTTCCAGGTCCCCAAGAAAGTTTTTGTCTGGTTTTGGTAGCCTCCTGAGTTAAATTCTGAACATTCTGGTTGGAGATAGGTCTAAATTTGAACTTGCAATGAAAAGGGAAAAGGTTGTGACAGCCACCGATTTTTCAGCAGTAGATATGATTACAGAATTAGCCGGTAATCTTTTTATTAGTGCCTGTCTGTGTTTATAGACTAAGATATAGGAAAGAACAATGGCAAGGCAAAGCACTTTTAGCTCACACTGATCCATTTGGAAGACCGATAAGCTTGTGCTCAACTTTAACTTCCCATCTCTTCATTCTACTGACCTTTGCATCCTGAATGGTTTTTGCAAACTTGAGAATGACACATCATTGCCTTCCAATTAATTCAGGGCCAGTACCTCCCAAACATAAACCACCTTAGATGGATAAAAACTTTTATTGCTGAGACAGGCCCGTAGCCAGGATTTTGATTGGGGGGGGGGGGGGGGCTGAGTCTGAGTGAAGGAGGGTCTACCCTAGCAAACCTTTTGTATTGTTACCCCAATACCCCCATGCATATGGGATATATTGAGTATGGTGATCAGATCATGATATGAATAAACAGTTTAAATAATGCACCAGTAAGGCTTTCTCGCGGACCACCATGAGAATTGGGGGGGGGGGGGGGGGCTGAAGCCCCTCAAGCCCCCCCCCCCCCCCCCCCCCCGTTACATGCCTGTACTGAGAAGAAGACTAATCCCTTGATGACAACTGCAGCCGATTTCTACTCTTTAGCCCAGGAAAGAAGCAAAGAGCTGAATGAAAATTGCAGGAAAATCACACAGTCCAATTTTTAAGAAGAAAAAAACTTTATTACAAAACTTTAGTAACACATTTCATTCACGAATATTCCATAAATTACTGAAAAAAACTTAAATATTAAAATTATTTATGGGCAAGACTAAGGGTTTACTGGTTGTGAAGTCCCATCAAGCCATCCCACTCATCCCTTGTGTTGACTCCATGAACAGCAGGATGGCCAGAAGTCAACAATAAAAACAATAGATATCATTGATTGGTTTGATGCCTGTTGCCAAGTGCCATTTCTGAGGGACCCTGATGGATCTGCCAATGAGAAGAATTGTCCTGCCCTGGCAGGGTCCCCCACTGTGGACATGGAGGCCACTGTGCTGTGGATGGTAGATATGACTGGCAAGCGCTGGAAGTGCCTGAGGGACTCTGCTCTTGCCTCACGGAGGGCACCTCTCCAGGGAGGGCTGGGCTGATCTCAGGTGTAGAGGGCACTGCACTGCCACCATCCTCTTTTAAATACCTGATTATGTCCATTATGGGTTCTGCCTGTTCTGTATTAACCATTGAGTCTGGGGCAACCGAAGCTTGCCCGCCCAGCTGTTGGTCCTCAATAGGAACTTGGCCTTGATAGTAGGCGCCCAAATGAAAACCTGAGTAGCAAGGAGTGTAGTCCATCTGGCTCTGTTGTTGTGGTTTCCAGGACCAATCTTGAGCACCAGCGCCAAAACAAAAATGAGGATTTTGGATACTGGGGCTCCAGTGGGAACTGTTGTTGAAAGCAGTGGTCTGTCCATTGCCAAATTGGTTGCTCCCATACTGATAGCCTCGTGTGAAGAAAGGGTCCTGGCTTGCCCAGGTCTGTCCTAAATGAGGATGTGTTCCAAGCTGTCCGGTCCAGCTGCACTGCCCCATCATTGCCCTCTGTGTTGCTGCTGCTGCTGTGGGGGGAGGGAGGGCTCCTGTCTGGCTCTGGGGGGCCGCCCTCTTGGCACGCCGGGGTTGCTTCGCCTTCGGTTGCTTCCCCGGCTCTCCTTCCTCACCCTTTGGGTGCCTGGCTCTCCTATTCTGAAACCAGACCTAAAACAAGAGAATGTTGTTTATTATTTCCAGACAGGGAATACATACTTCTTGAGACAGTAACACATCAAAGACTTGCCTCTCAGGAGCACTGGAGCCCAGGAGAGCCTACCTAGTTTTTAGGATTACTCTTTCCTCCCCTTCCCCTTTCCTCTGTGAAAATTACTTTTGGAGGGCGAATGTACAGTGTAGCTGGTGTGACATGGGGCTAGTTTCCATTGCATCCTCCTTGTGCTCATTTCCTCTCTTGTGGAGGAAATTTACATGTTACTAGGTTTGATGCCTGCCTTGCTTGTTTTCTCCACATTGATAGGAAGCACTTGCTTATCATTATTATTTGCTGCAGAGAATACAGATACAATATCCAGGTCCCTCTGTGTGAGTTTTCAGAATGGTGGCCCCCTCTCACCAATGACATTTCCCTCTTATAGATTAAAGGCTGGGCTTTAGCACAGCAGGTTAGTCACCAACTGCAGTAAATCCTGCCAACCAAAAGACTGACAGTTCCAAGTCCGGGTCAGGGTGAACTCCTGACCTTCAGACCAGCTTCCCGCCCACCTAATGGATCAGAAACAGCAATGTGAGTAGATAAATATGTACCACGTTTAAAAAGCAGGGAGGTATTTAGGCACTATGATTCTACCAAAAAGGAGGAAGTTTACAACCAAAAAAGAGAGCTCTTTGGCAGGGAAGGTGGAGCAACAGCACTCCCTGTGGCCAAAACTGAGCACAGCCTCCAAGATGCTGAAAAATGGGAACGCCTATATATACCTCTACTGTTTGCTGTATATGTGTTCCATGATCCACCCTGAGTCCCCTTTTGGGGTGAGAAGGGTGGAATATAAATACTGTAAACAAATAAATCATTTGATGAGACACAGGTCCTTTCTACACTTCAATCTTGGAGGACCATCATACTTGGAGGACCTTTCTACACTGCTCTTATATCCCAGGATCTGATCCCTGATTATCTGCCTTGAACTGGAGTAGATGAGTCTCCACTGCCAGGTAATCTGGGATCAGATCCTGGGATGTTGGCCAGTGTAGAAGGGGCCACTGATGGGGATGAGGTGACATCCCTTCTTGTCCCAAAGCCACCTTCTTCTTGGCAGCCTCTTCTCCACCAGGGGACCACCAGGGGGCGCTGCAGGCCAGCAAAACAAATTGGAAGGCTCTCAGCTTGGTGATACAATATATAATAATATTATATAATATATAGTACTATTATAATGTAATACAATATAATACTACTAATAATAAAATATAAGAATTGTATTTTTATATTACATGTAATATTACTAATAATATTACAGTATACTGGTATAGTATTATATAGTAATACATAATACTAATATTGTGCTGTGCTAATAATAAAATATATTGTATACACATATAATAATGATAATATAATGTAATACAATATAATACTAGTAGTAATCCAATATAAGAAGTATATTTTTTGTATTACATGTAATATTACTAATAATATTACAGCATACTGGTGTAGTCCAATATGGGAATGTATGTTACTAATATTGTGTTATGTGCATACAATTTAATATTATTAATAATACAATATAAGAATTATATTTTTATATTACATGTAATATTACTAGCAATATTACAGTATAGTAGTATAGTACTATATAGTAATACATAATACTAATATTGTGCTGTGCTAATAATAAAATATATTGTATACACATATAATAATGATAATATTAAAATGTAATACAATATAATACTAGTAGTAATCCAATATAAGAATATTTTATATTACATGTAATATTACTAATAATATACTGATGTAGTACAATATGGGAAAGTATGTTACTAATATTGTGCTATGCTAATAATATAATATATTGTATTATACAATATATACAATACAATACAATATATGGTATTGGCGCAGTGGGTTAAAGCACTGAGCTCTTGAGCTTGTTGATCGAAAGGCCGCAGGTTCGATTCTGGGGGAGTAGCGTGAGCTTCTGCTGTCAGCCCTAGCTTCTGCCAACCTAGCAGTTCGAAAACATGCAAATGCGAGTAGATCAATAGGTACCACTCCGGCGGGAAGGTAACGGTGCTCCATGCAGTCATGCTGGCCACATGACCTTGGAGGTGTCTACGGACAACGCTGGCTCTTCGGCTTAGAAATGGAGATGAGCACCACACCCCAGAGTCAGACATGTCAGGGGACTACCTTTACCTTAACCTATTTACTTATAACTTGTAAGCCACTCTCTGAGTCCCCATAGGGGTGAGAAGGGTGGCATATAAATGTCGTAAATAAATAATAAATTAATGTATTATTACATGATAAAAAGGAAACCCAAAGAATGGCAAGCTTTCCATTTTGGACTCTGCTCTCCTTTAGTGAAGGAAGAACAAACCAGGTGGAGGCTTAAGGCCTGCAGCCCCCCTTTGGAGACCTTCAGGATAGTCTACACTGGTGGCTCAGAGAAGAAGGAGTGGGGGGGGGGGGTTGCAAAAGTCCCTGCAAAGAAAGAAGGCACCAGGAGCTGTCCTTGCAGAGGCAGCACCTGCTGGAAAGGAGCAGCCTGACCGTCGGTTCCCAGCAGAGGCTCCTATGGCCTTGGCCGGGAAGGCAGAAGGGAACAAGGCTCCTGCCCAAAAAAGCCCCCTCCCCGCTTCTCTCTTTCTCTTCCTCCCTGCCTTACCGAGATCCTTCCTTCATCAACGCCGATCTGCTTGGCGAGCTCCTGGCGCTGCCCGTGGTCCGGGTAGGGGTCCTCGTCGAAGAAGGCCCGCAAGGCCTCCACCTGCTCAGCACTGAACTGAGTCCGCTGACGTCGCTGCTTGGTGGGCTTCGGCCCTTCCCCTCCTGGGGCGCTTCCTGCCAAAGGGAAAGGAGTCAATGAAGAAGGGAGAAAGAAAGAACCTCTGAGGATGCTTGCCATAGATGCAGGCGAAACGTCAGGAGAGAATGCCTCTAGAACATGGTCATATAGCCCGAAAAAACTTACAATAACCCAAAGAAGAAGGGTCACCCCGCAGCCGGCGCTTGGCTCCCGGAGAAGCTCAGGAAGGGACCCCCCACCCCTTGGACCCCCAGACCCCCTCCCTTTCGGGGCTGGCAATGGAAGAGCAACCCCAGAGGCGGCCCAGCAAAGGCTTCGGGATCCCTACACACTAGGCCTGGGCAATCCATGGTTCTAAAGTACTTACAAAGCTAAAGTTCTGGTGGTGAAAATTTCAGAACTCTAACAAAACTTTTCAAAATATAAACTTATTACTATTTCAATGGGAAGTGTGGGCCTGCTTTTGGCTGATGAGATAGGATAGTTGTTGTTGTTGTGTGCTTTCAAGTAGTTTCAGACTTAGGTTGACCCTGAGCGAGGGAGGGCCGGGTAAATGACCTTCGAGGGCCGCCTTAGTTTGAGGACCCCTGTTCTAAATGGTTCTAAAGTACTTACAAAACTAAAGTTCTGGTGGTGAAAATTTCAGAACTCTAACAAAACTTTTCAAAATTTAATTATGATTTCATTATTGGCGATTTTTATGACAGAACCAATTAGGAACTGCCATTTATAATGAAATTTTGAGAGTTTTGAAATTTTCACCAGCAGAACTTTAGTTTTGTAAGTACTTTAGAACCATTTAGAACAGGGGTCCTCAAACTAAATTTCAAAACTCTCAAAAGGAGGGAGGGGGAGAGAGAGAAAGGGGAATGGAGGGAGGGAGGAGAGAGAGAGGGGGAGGGAGGGAGGGGGAGAGAGAGGGGGGAATGGAGGGAGGGGGGAGAGAGAGAAAGAGAGAGAGAGAGGGAGGGAGGGGGAGAGAGAGAGAGAAAGGGAGGGAGGAGAGAGAGAGAGGGAGGGAGAGAGAGAGAGAGGGAGGGAGGGAGAGAGAGAGGGGGGGGGAGGGAGGGAGAGAGAGGGGGGGAGAACAACCCAAGGGACGCCCCAGCAAAGGCTTCGGAGATCCCTACACCTCCCCCCCCCCATATGTTTTTTCGATTGAGCCAAGGAAACGATAGGGGCGCCCCCTTCCAAGGGCCAATTCAAGGGACCCCGAGATCCTGGCTCTGTTTCCCCTTAAAAGGAGACGGTGGGCCCCATCTGCACTGCCCTATCATGCGGGTTTTGAATGAAGGGGAACTACATTGAATTATATGAATCTACACACCGGCATGTAATATAATCCAGCTCAATGCCGTTAACTGCATGCTGAAACGGAGTTATAGGGCAGTGGAGATGGGGCCTGAGGCTGGATCCACGCCGCCAAGTGAAACCCGTTGTCTGGTCAGCGTCGACTCTCGTGTAATGCCGTCTGAAGGGGACTGGGCGGCATTCTGTGTCTTTGCCTCCATCCCATCAAATTGCCTTATAAGCCATCCCGGCTCCAGCCCCTCCTGCCCCCCTTCTCACTCCGCCCCACCTTCGCCGCACAACCGGGCTGAGGGAGGAGAACTAGAGATCCAGGCCTGGCCCTGCCTCGCTTGTTCCCGGGAAAAGAAGCCAGGGTTAAGGTCAGGGTCTGGGCAGAAGGCCCATTGGCCCCAACTGCACGGGCCTCCGTCAACGCCTTGCTTGGCCAGCCTAGGGTAGGGTTAGGGTAGGATAGGGACGGGACCCCGCAGGCCTCTCTCAAGACCCCCTCACCCCCGGCCTCACCTGGACGGCCTGCTGGCTTCCCGGCTGGGTTGCAGTTGTTCATCTTGTTCATCGTGGAGGAGGAGAAAGAGGTGCTGCTCTGGTGTCTCTGCCTGGGCGACGGAATGCGGGGACCCTGGCAGGACCCCGACCTTTATAGCCCAGTCCTCCCTTGGCCCCGCCCCTGCCCCCCCCCTCTGACCCCTCCCCCAATTTCCCTAGTTTGGGCTCAACCCAAAGACCCGCTTTGCACCTCGTTGCCTCCAGGGAGAGAAGCCAGGAGGCCACTCAGGCCCATAGCCAGGGTTGGGGGAGGGCGAGGAGGGGGGGGGGGGCCTTGGGAACACAGCTTCCCTTTGAGGGAAAGCTCTTGACCGTTGACCAGAGCTTTGGGTATAGTTTTATTTAAAAACTGGATTTTTTTAAAAGCGGGGCCCAATGTGCTTCGTGAATTGACTTCTTAATATATTATTTCTGTTGTAAGCCGCCCCGAGTCCCCTGGAGAGAGGGAGAGGGATATCAATACACTTTACTGTTAGTCTTGTTTGTTTGGGAATTGGGAGAAAGGTGCTTATTTTCCTCTTTCTCGACTATTGACCACAACCTTAACAAGAGGGAAAAATGCAGATCCCCCTCCCCTCTTGGCTATTAATAATAATAATAATAATAATAATAATAATTATTATTATTATTATTACCATACAGGACCACACATAAACAGAACTTGGGAATGTGTGTTTTGTTGGCTTGCTCGTCTGGTAAGTCGACCTGCTGAAACTCCTGGGTTAACCTTGGGCTGATCACACTCTCTCAGCCTCAAAGAGAAGCCAAGGCAAAGCTATCTGGACCAGAAAACCCCTTGATGGGTGTCCCTTAAGGTCGCCACCGCTCTCAAAGGATTTGAAGGCAGCCAGCAGTCCAAAGCACCCCAGAGGATGGGAAAAGGGGCGCCTTTGCTTGGTTCCTGCCTGTGGCCCCAGGGCCCTTCTTCCAGGCCTGGGCAGAGGAAGTCCCTCGTCCAAAGGGGCCCCAGAAGGAGACGCCAAGGAAAAGGAAACCACCCCACTCTTCCCACCATTTATCTCCATAGAAACTAATGGCAATTGCATTCAGGTAATCGAAGAGAGAAGTCTGCATAGAGATTTCAGAGTGTTCTCTCAAAAGCATTGAAACCAGGTTTGGGGAGGTTTTTCTAAGACAGATTTTGGTTGGCAACTGGCCTGGGGCAGAACTGGACAGAAGAGACTCTAGTTGGAAGGCAGTTGGAAAACAGGGAAGGAGGAAGGAAGGAAGGAAGGAAGGAAGGAAGGAAGGAAGGAAGGAAGGAAGGAAAAAAGGAAAAAAGGAAAGAACAAAAGAAAAAACGAAAGGGAGGAAGGAGAAGAGGGAAAACAGGGAATGAAAGGTACAAAGAGACAAGACCAAAACGCCACCCGTTCCCCCAACTCAAAATTTTAAAAGCCTATATAATAATAATATAATATAATATAATAAATAATAATAATAATATTGAAAGAAAAAGGCGTGCCCTAAAGCCTATATATAGGCTTTTAAACTCAAAATTTTAAAAGCCTATATAATAATAATATAATATATAATAATAATATAATAAATAATAATAATAAAAATACTGAAAGAAAAAGGCGTGCCCTAAAGCCTATATATAGGCTTTTAAACTTTTGAGTTGGGGGAACAATGTGGCGTTTTGGTCTTGTCTCTTTGTACCTTTCATTCCCTGTTTTCCCTCTTCTCCTTCCTTCCTTTCGTTTTATATATATGTATAACAATATATAAAAATAAGTCGTGGGTAGTATTACATCTTCAGCTTTGGGGCAAGAAATATATCTTTGCCCTATATATATATGTGTGTGTGTGTGTGTGTGTGTCGTGGGTAGTATTACATCTTCAGCTTTGGGGCAAGAAATATATCTTTGCCCTATATATATATATATGTGTGTGTGTGTGTGTGTGTGTCGTGGGTAGTATTACATCTTCAGCTTTGGGGCAAGAAATATATCTTTGCCCTATATATATATATGTGTGTGTGTGTGTGTGTGTGTGTCGTGGGTAGTATTACATCTTCAGCTTTGGGGCAAGAAATATATCTTTGCCCTATATATATATATGTGTGTGTGTGTGTGTGTGTGTGTGTCGTGGGTAGTATTACATCTTCAGCTTTGGGGCAAGAAATATATCTTTGCCCTATATATATATATATATGTGTGTGTGTGTGTGTGTGTGTGTCGTGGGTAGTATTACATCTTCAGCTTTGGGGCAAGAAATATATCTTTGCCCTATATATATATGTGTGTGTGTGTGTGTGTGTGTCGTGGGTAGTATTACATCTTCAGCTTTGGGGCAAGAAATATATCTTTGCCCTATATATATATATATGTGTGTGTGTGTGTGTGTGTGTCGTGGGTAGTATTACATCTTCAGCTTTGGGGCAAGAAATATATCTTTGCCCTATATATATATATGTGTGTGTGTGTGTGTGTGTGTGTCGTGGGTAGTATTACATCTTCAGCTTTGGGGCAAGAAATATATCTTTGCCCTATATATATATATGTGTGTGTGTGTGTGTGTGTGTGTGTCGTGGGTAGTATTACATCTTCAGCTTTGGGGCAAGAAATATATCTTTGCCCTATATATATATATATGTGTGTGTGTGTGTGTGTGTGTGTGTCGTGGGTAGTATTACATCTTCAGCTTTGGGGCAAGAAATATATCTTTGCCCTATATATATATATGTGTGTGTGTGTGTGTGTGTCGTGGGTAGTATTACATCTTCAGCTTTGGGGCAAGAAATATATCTTTGCCCTATATATATATATATGTGTGTGTGTGTGTGTGTGTGTCGTGGGTAGTATTACATCTTCAGCTTTGGGGCAAGAAATATATCTTTGCCCTATATATATATATATGTGTGTGTGTGTGTGTGTGTGTGTCGTGGGTAGTATTACATCTTCAGCTTTGGGGCAAGAAATATATCTTTGCCCTATATATATATATGTGTGTGTGTGTGTGTGTGTGTGTGTCGTGGGTAGTATTACATCTTCAGCTTTGGGGCAAGAAATATATCTTTGCCCTATATATATATATGTGTGTGTGTGTGTGTGTGTGTGTGTCGTGGGTAGTATTACATCTTCAGCTTTGGGGCAAGAAATATATCTTTGCCCTATATATATATATGTGTGTGTGTGTGTGTGTGTGTGTCGTGGGTAGTATTACATCTTCAGCTTTGGGGCAAGAAATATATCTTTGCCCTATATATATATATGTGTGTGTGTGTGTGTGTGTGTGTGTGTGTGTGTCGTGGGTAGTATTACATCTTCAGCTTTGGGGCAAGAAATATATCTTTGCCCTATATATATATATGTGTGTGTGTGTGTGTGTGTGTGTGTGTGTGTCGTGGGTAGTATTACATCTTCAGCTTTGGGGCAAGAAATATATCTTTGCCCTATATATATATATATATATATGTGTGTGTGTGTGTGTGTGTGTGTGTGTCGTGGGTAGTATTACATCTTCAGCTTTGGGGCAAGAAATATATCTTTGCCCTATATATATATATATATGTGTGTGTGTGTGTGTGTGTGTGTCGTGGGTAGTATTACATCTTCAGCTTTGGGGCAAGAAATATATCTTTGCCCTATATATATATATGTGTGTGTGTGTGTGTGTGTGTGTGTGTGTCGTGGGTAGTATTACATCTTCAGCTTTGGGGCAAGAAATATATCTTTGCCCTATATATATATATAGGGCAAAGATATATTTCTTGCCCCAAAGCTGAAGATGTAATACTACCCACGACACACACACACACACAAGTCGTGGGTAGTATTACACACACACATATATGTATTTCTTGCCCACGAATTTATATAAAGTCGTGGGTAGTATTACATCTTCAGCTTTGGGGTACGAAAAGGCTATCCCTATTTTTGAGGCCAAACACTCTGAATGTTAGATATCTGGGGGCTACAACTCGCATTTTCAAAGGCGGGTTTGCAAAAGGAATACTTCTTTCCTGTTATTTCTACACCACATTGTTTTTATCACATTTTAAAGCAGCTCACTAGCCTGAGACTTCCCTTTGACTGGCTTATATCAGAATATACACTATATAGTTTATGCATGAGGATATAAAACCCGTGATAGGTTGGTCTGGGGGTCGCCAGAAGCCCGAAACGAATTAAAGGCAAAGAACAGCAATGCATATATTGTAATATATATACTACACAACAATATAGACACACTGTTTTTACACACATTTACTGTAATGTGTGTGTGTGTATAAAAACGACACAACCGTAGAATGTATATTGGTTAATATAAACAGGGAATCTTTCCCTGATGTTTACCAATCTTATCCTTCTTGGGGTCCTTCCACACAGCCCTATATCCCAGAATATCAAGGCAGAAAACCCCACAGTATCTGCTTGGAACTGAGTTAGCTGAGTCCACACTCAGAAAAATATGAGATTTCCTGCCTTGATATCCTGGGATATAGGTCTGTGTGGACGGGCTCTGAGATCAAGGCTGCTCTTTTGTGCTTCTGGATCGCATTTCTCCCCGTTCCTTCTCTGCCCTTTTCCTTCCTCTGCTCTGATTTCTTTGGGGGTTGAAGAAGAAGGGAGGCTCTCCTTAGTGAGAAGGGCCGAATGTTAAGTGTTTCAAATAAACAAATAATAAATAAAATTTAAATAACTTGCTATTTCAACCCAGAAGTTTCCCAGAAAGTGGAAGGATGGAACCAAGGACATGCTGGTTGTTGTAGGTTTTTTCGGGCTGTATGGCCATGGTCTAGAGGCATTCTCTCCTGACGTTTCGCCTGCATCTATGGCAAGCATCCTCAGAGGTAGTGAGGGCATGCTGCATTCATGAGTTGAAGCACAACCAGTTCTCCCTAACCAGTTCTCCCAGTGGCCCAACCACCCGTTATAACAGGATCCAGATTCACCATTTGCTCTTCCGTTGCCTTTTAAAACTCTGAAAACATTTTGAAAAATAATCTTTATTGAAAAATTTTCATAAAAACAATTAAAAGCAATGAAGAAAAGCTAGAAAACGTGGAAGAAATAATAATAATAATAATAATAATAATAATAATAATAATAATATAACAACAACAATAATAATAAATACTGAAAGAAAAGGGTGCCCTAAAGAACCCCCTTCCCCCCCCAAAAAAACACCAAAAAAGGTGGTTTTTTTTGGTGTTTGGCTCCCGGGTATCCCCTTTTCCTTCTATTTCCGTTTTCCTTCTTTCTTCTCACATCCTTTTTCTCTCTCCCCCCCCCCCCTTTTTTTCTTTTCTTTTCTTCTTTTCTCTTCCCCCCCACCCCCCTTCTTTCTTTTCCTCTTCTCATATCAATATTTCTTACTTGTTCCTTTTTAAATATTCTGTAACTGGGTCCCAATTTGTCTCTCTCTTTTTTTGGTTTTCCTTTGTTTTTGGAGATCAGGAATGTTAATCGATCCACATATCTTATACCTTGATTTTTTATCATCCAGATCCTGGCCAAAGGACATTTAATCAACTACCAAGCTTGCAAACTTTGTGTTTTGTCTGTTTATTTGTTTGCTTTGTTAAACATGTAATGCAAATGTCTGGTTGCTCCTGACACGATAAATAAATAAACATAAATATAAATAAATAAATAAATAAATACATAAATACATAAATAAATATAAAATAAATCATCCAGCCTTCCTCTTCGGATATCTCTTTCATTTTCTTGCCTCGGTAGTTAATAGAAGTAATAATTTATCTTTCTTTGTATCTATTTTTTGGTTCATGTAGCCCCAGTAGAAAGGTTTCCGGTTTTAATGGAATTTTTCTCTCTAAAATTTCTGGAATATTTTTCTGAATTTCTCCAGTAGTTTTTGGCTTTACTGCACATCCACCACATGTAGAAATATGAACCTTCTATTTCCCTGCATTTCGTGTTTGTATTTTTGTAATACTTTCCAATTTTTGTGGTGTCAAATGCCATCTTTATCCAATTTTCTTTTCGTTTTTTGCTCCATGTTTCCTCCCATTCTTCTTTTCTTATATTTCTTCCTATGCTTTCTTTCCATCTTTTTATGTATTCTTTTTTCCCTTTTCTCTATCTGTGGGAAGCATTTGAAATGAACAATTTCTTTCCATAAACCCATTTTCCTACTTCCAACAGACCTCACTACCTCTGAGGATGCTTGCCATAGGTGCAGGCGAAATGTCAGGAGAGAATGCCCCTTGAACATGGCCATATAGCCCTAAAAAACCTACAACCCAGTGATTCTCGACAATACAATAATTTCGTTGTTTACAGTGTCGGCAAATGGGTTCTTCCCTCCTGTAAAATCCTTCTGAATGTAAAAAAAGGGAATTCAGGAGGGAAAAAGTCATCTGGCCCTTCATTCAAGGCCATTCTGGACCCTCTTTCTCTTCCACAGGGCTCTTTCCCCCCTGGTTTTGGTGCTCTCTGTCATGTTTTACATCTTCTGTCCTGGTGTATCATATTTTCTTTAATTATATAGTATTTTAAAAAGGTCAAGAGTGTTGTGCCTCCTTCAAAGAAGATAGAAAGTTCGTTTCTAAAAAGAAAGAAAGGGAAGACCTTTCAATGTCAACTTACACATTCAGTCTCAAACCGAATTCCCTTCTCGTTCCTTTTTCCTCCCAAACCACAGTCTGAAATACCAGATGTAAAGGGAGAGAGGCCTGAATCTCTCCCTCCAGGGCCAGCCTGGCTGGGTCTCCTTCCTTCCTTCCTTCCTTCCTTGGGGGACTCTCTTCTCTCTCTTCACCTTCTTTCCTTCAGAAGAGTCCATTCTCTCTCTTGTCTCCTCTCACCTCCCCCCTCGGGTTTAGTTTTTTGTGTGATTCCTATGAAATGTTAGATATCTTTGTTTTCAATGACATCTGAAGGTTTAAATCGTTTCCACATTGTGCTGTGCTTTGGGGAAAGGTTTCTGAAAGGCAGCACAAAAGTTTCCAAAGAGAGGAAGGAAAGAAAACGGCCGTTTAACCGACGTTTCTTTCCTGGCTGAGATTTCTCTGAAGGCCCCGGATCTGGAACTGAAGGAAAGTTGGAGGGTTTCCTCACAGGTCCCCAGGCTGGATCAGGGCCATATTTTGGCCAAAGGGGGAAGCTGAATGTATTGTAGGAATCATAGAATCCTAGAGTTGGAAGAGACCTCATGGGCCATCCAGTCCAAGAAGCAGGAATATTGCATTCAAAGCACCCCTGACAGATGGCCATCCAGCCTCTGTTTAAAAGCTTCCAAAGAAGGAGCCTCCACCACACTCCGGGGCAGAGAGTTCCACTGCTGAACGGCTCTCACAGTCAGGAAGTTCTTCCTCATGTTCAGATGGATCCCTTGTAGTTTGAAGCCATTGTTCCACGTCCTAGTCTCCAAGGAAGCAGAAAACAAGCTTGCTCCTTCCTCCCTGTGGCTTCCTCTCACATATTTACACATGGCTATCATATCTCCTCTCATCCTTCTCTTCTTCAGGCGAAACATGCCCAGCTCCTTAAGCCGCTCCTCATAGGGCTTGTTCTCCAGACCCTTGATCATTTTAGTCGCCCTCCTCTGGACACAATCCAGCTTGTCAATATCTCTCTTCAATTGTGGTGCCCAGAATTGGACACAATATTCCAGGTGTGGTCTAACCAAAGCGGAATAGAGGGGTAGCATGACTTCCCTAGATCTAGACACTATGAAGGGCCCCCCTTTCTTTCCTTCGGCCTCAGGAGGGAAGGCAGGAAAGAGCCTTCCTCCAAGACTGAGTAAATACTGAGTCAAAAGATGCTCCCCTGGGCAAACTGTCTTGTAAATGGCCAATCTTCCCAACTCCAAAGCCTTGCTTTACAATATTTATGCAATAATAATAATAATAATAATAATAATAATTGATACGAAATCCAGCATATACATCTCGTTTGCTGTGGCATACTGTGGTTTTGTGTCAGAATAATAATAATAATAATAATAATAATAATAATAATAATAATGGAAGATGAGGGAGGATCTGGAGGAAGGAAGGAAGGGGGGGGCCTCCCTTTCTCCTCAAACTCTGGGGGCCCTTCAGACAGGGAAGCTCACGGCGGGAAATAGGGCAAGTCACGCTCTCTCAGCCTCAGAGGAACCCACTCTGCTACCAGGAGAGCTTTCTTGAACAAGTTCTTGGAGGTAGTGCTTGCCATTGCTTTCTGAGAGAGAGGCTACCCAAGGAATTCAACCCCAGCCTCCGGGCGCAACTCAGTCTCCAATGGTTGGCAGAAACTGGAGCTAACAGCAGGAGCTCACCCCGCTCCCTGATTTGAACCACCAACCTTTTGGTGAGCAAGTTCAACACCTCAGCTGTTTAACCCGCTGCCCCAGGGGGCATATATATATATATATATATATATATATATATATATATAATATGCTATTTTAAACCATGACAAACTAGTCAAACTAGTCAATCTCCACATCAACACTGACAAAGAAACAGCAAGAAACCAACGCTTTCTCGTTACTTTATTTTCCAGATCAACAGACTGGACCACAGCAATACATGGCAGGGGACGGCTAGTATATATATATATGTATGTGTGTGTATATATGTGTGTGTGTGTGTATGTATGTATATATGTGTGTGTGTGTGTATGCCCCCCCCCCCGGGGGCAATGGGTTAAACAGCTGAGGTGTTGAACTTGCTGACCAAAAAATTGGCGGTCCAAATCAGGGAGAGGGGTGAGCTCCTGCTATTAGCTCCAGCTTCTACCAACCTAGCAGTTCGAAAACATGCAAATGTGAGTAGATCAACAGTGAGAAGGGAAGGGCGCTCCATGCAGTCATGCTAGCCACATGACCTTGGAGGGGTCTATGGACAACGCCGGCTCTTTGGCTTAGAAATGGAACCCTCAGAGTCAGGCACGACTAGAAATGTCGAGGAGAAACCTTTACCTTATATAGACATACCCAAACACACGTACATATATCTGTCTGCCTATCTATCTAGTGGAGAGCCATGGTGATGTAGTGGCTTCAATGGTAGGCCATGAGTTTGAAATCCCTGTTCAGTCGGGAAAGGAAAGGAAAGGAAAGCGGGGCCGGGCTGCTCTCCTGAGTCCTGAAACTGAGGGGGGGGGGGTGTTCCCTGTGTGGCCTCCCTCCTCTCCAGTTTCTGTTTCTCTCGTCCTGCATTCCTGAGTTCTTTTCCTTCCTCTTCCTGCCACAAACATCCTCATCAAACCCCAGAAGCAGCAGCTTTGGTTTTTAAGGAGTGACATTAGAGAGCAGAAGGACCTGGTTTCTGTAGAAGTTACAAATTCACATGTTTCTGGAGATGGTGCTGCCGGAGAGAGACTGTTTCCACGGAGTGTGTGTGGATCCAGAGCCCTCTCTGCTCGAAAACACTCTGGTTGCCCCCATTTTCACAGGAGGCTTTTCTATAGGAAGTCACAACAACTCAAATATCAGGACGGTAAATAAAGAGCAAGACTCAAAAAGCAGGGGAATTCCAGACAAGAATTAATCAGGGCCAGCTAACACCTCCCAACTAAGGATTCCTCCAGGCAGCAACCAGCCAGGATTTGGAGCTGCAAGGCCATTACATGCTAATCAGGGTAGCCATTTACAATATTCACACTTGTCTCAAGCAGATGAGAGTTCTTTCTCCCATCCTGGACTTTCCAAAGATATATAAACCTCATTTCCCTAGTTTCCAACAGACCCCTCAACCCCTGAGGGTGCCTGCCATAGAAGTGGGTGAAAGGTCAGGAGAAAATGCTTCTGAAACATGGCCATGCAGCCTGGAAAACTCACAGCAACACAACAGCTCTTTCCACAACAGAATGGAGATCATCTTTCACTATAGTTTATTTTTTCATATTTTTCCGATTAGTGTCTTTTCCCAGATATTTAGATATCCAGACCAGAGGGTTTCCTTGTTCAGGGTGTGAGTAAGAACCCCCAAAGTCTCAGATGTGGGATTTGATTTCTGACCAGGTCTTGTATGAATGGGGCACTCCAGGAGGGATGAATTCTGGGCAAGTACAGAGTGCCTCCAACAAACTCACCTTTGGACTTGGAGGAGGTCCCCCAGAGCCCTGCTATTTTAATCCATGGATTGGATTCTTGCACGTAGGCATTTACACACAGGACATTTGCTTACGACCCACAAGCAAATCCAGGTGCCATTAATCAAGGTGAAGCACCCTCCACTCTTAAGCTAATGTCTGGGGAACATGTTTTGCATTTGAAAAGAGTCTGAGGTCGCACTCCAGGGCCACTCAAGGCTCTTTCCCAACCTGGAATCAGATCTGGGAGTCAGTGTTGCAAGAATTGGGTTTGGCTCCTAAATCCCAACTCCCTGTTTACATAAAACCTCACAAGGCAAATTATTCCCCTGAATAAGGACTTGGGGAGGGTTTTTTCCCCTGAACCCCAAATCCAGTTTTGAAATACCCAGAAGGCCTGTTGCCATAGTCTCCAAACTCACACTTGGAAGATTAAACAAACTTCTTAGAATAGATGCCACCAGCATGCAGCCTTGTCGAAAACATGGAGAGATGTGTAAAGATCCCAACTGCCAATGATAAATCAAGGGGGTGTCTGCCCCCCCCCCAAATAAGCCAAAATCCACCTGGAAGCATGTACTTTTCAATCCAGAAGAATGCTCTCTGTCAGATGCCACAGAACAAGGAGTTTGGACATGGCCAATAATAATAATAATAATAATAATAATAATAATAATTATTATTATTATTATTATTATTATTCCTCACTTTATCTCTCCTGTAGGAGACTTTAAGGAACTTAACATAAAAGCATAAGCATATAATTTAAAATATACCAATAGTCAAACATTAAAACAGAAGTAAACATAAACAGTCTTTAAAAATGCACAGTTCAAAACCATTAAAACATATCCAAAGTTAACAAGTTCAAAACCACAGCACTCCCTGAATTGATCATCAAAACCTTCAGAGTATAAATAGTTAGTCTCCAAAAGCAAGAGAACAAGGATTTCACCCCATATCCTACACCCACACCTCAAGATTTGGTTCCCACACAGCATGCCTAGCAATTTTTTTGAATACTTCTTTTCATTCATATTTTTCCAAAATGTGTGGTAGGGAATAGAGAGAGGAGTGGGAATGTTAAGATTACTATTAGTAAATCGATCATCTTAACAATCTATACACACACAGAGACACACACACACACATATACTCTGTTTGTTTTGGGTGACATCATAACTCAAAATCCTTCCTACGAATTGCCACCAAATTTGGCCACAAGACACCTACTAACCCAAGGAGTGACCATCACTAAAAAAAAAATGATTTTGTCATTTGGGAGTTGTAGTTGCTGGGATTTATAGTTCACCCACAATCAAAGAGCATTCTGAACTCCACCAGAGAGGGAATTGAACCAGACTTGGCACACAAGACTCCAACAGAAAACACTAAAAGGGTTTGGTGGGCATTAGCCTTGAGTTTTGAAGTTGTAGTTCACCTAAATCCAGAGAAATTGTGGACTCAAACAATTAAGGATCTAGACCAAACTTGGCAGAAATGCTCCATATGCTCAAATATGAACACAATGGAGTTTGGGGGAAATAGACCTTGACAGTTGGGAGTTGTAGTGGCTGGGATTTGTAATTTACCTACAGAGCATTCTGAATCCCACCAACGATAGAATTGGGCCAAACTTTCCACACAGAACCCCCATGACCAATAGAAAATAGTGTTTTTTGGTGGTCTTTGAAAACCCATCTGACACCCCTCATGACTTCCCCCAGGAGTCCACCCCCCCCCCCCCCCCAGGTTGAGAAATGCTGCCTAAACACCATCCAGTCCAATTCTCTTCAATCAAAGCCCTCCTGACAAAGAGCCACCCAGCCATAGATACAGATAGATAATGATTCAGTGTTTGAGTCCACAGTGCTCTCTGGATGTAGGTGAACTACAACTCCAAAACTCAAGGACCATGCTCAGCAAACGCTTCTTGTGTTTTCGGTTGGTCATGGGAGCCCTGTGTGCCGAGTTTGGTTCAATTCCATCTTTGGTGGAGTTCAGAATGCTCTTTGATTGTAGGTTTACTATAAATCCCAGGAACTACAACTTCCAAATGAGATGGGATGGTCACTACTTGGGTTAGTAGGTGTATTGTGGCCAAATTTGGTGTCAATTCATCCAGTGATTTTTGAGTTATGTTAATCCCACAAACTAACATATTTTTATTTATATATATATAAGATGTTGTACTTATAAATGTCAAGTGTGTTGTGCCTTGAGAACATTTTCTTCAAAGAAGATAAAGAGGGTTTCTGAAAGGCGGCGCAAAAGAGAAAGAGCTGGGACGAGGAAAAACGGCAGTTGAAAAACGTTTCTTTCCTGCCGTTGGTTTCCCTGAAGGTTCTGAATCTGGAAGGAACGTTGGAACTCAAGGGAAGTGGGGCGGTTTCCTCGCAGGTCACCAGGTTGGACCAATGCGATCTTTTGGCCAAAGGGTGAAGTTGCTTCCAATCTAAAGTGTCCTGAAATGGAGACCTGGAGCCCCCCTTTTTTTCTTTCGGCATCAGAAAGGAAGGCAGAAGAGGATTGGGGGGGGGGGGGGGAGAAAAGGGGGGAGGGTTGAGACTCGGACTCTGGGGGCCCTTCAGCCAGGGAAACCCAGGGCGGGCAATGGGGCGAGTCCTGCTCTCTCGGCCTCAGAGGAACCCACTCTGCTGCCAGAAGGCCTCCCTTGGGTAAATTCACTGAGAGGGAGGGGTGGGCATTGCTTCCTCACAGAGAGACTTGCCCAAGGAATGCACTTCTGCCAGAGCCTCCTGCCAAAAAGGGGCGAGGAAGTCGGTTTTCTCTAGTAAGGGAAGGGAAGGAAGGGAGGGAAGTGAAGGGGAGGAACGGGAAGGGAGGGAACTGAAGGGAATAGAGGGAAGGAAAGGGAGGGAAAGAAGGAAGGGAAGAGAAGGGAAGGAAGGAAGGGAAGTGAAGGGGAGGGAAGTGAAAGGAGGGAAATGGAGGGGAGGGAACTGAAGGGAATGGAAAGAGGGAAAGGGAGGGGAGGGAAGTGACGGGGGGGGGAAAGAAACTGGGAGGGAACTGAAGAGAACTGAAAGAAGGAAGGGAAGGAAGGGAGGGAAGTGAAGGGGAGGGAAGAAATGGGAAGGGAGGGAACTGAAGGGAATGGAAAGAGGGAAAGGGAGGGGAGGGAAGTGAAGGGGAGGGAAGAAACTGGGAGGGAACTGAAGAGAACTGAAAGAAGGGAGGGAAGGAAGGGAGGGAAGTGAAGGGGAGGGAAGAAATGGGAGGGAGGGAACTGAATGGAATGGAAAGAGGGAAAGGGAGGGGAGGGAAGTGAAAGGGAGGGAAGAAACTGGGAGGGAATTGAAGAGAACTGAAAGAAGGAAGGGAAGGAAGGGAGGGAAGTGAAGGGGAGGGAAAAAATGGGAAAGGAGGGAACTGAAGGGAATGGAAAGAGGGAAAGGGAGGGGGGGAAGTGAAGGGGAGGGAAGAAACTGGGAGGGAACTGAATACAACTGAAAGAAGGAAGGGAAGGAAGGGAGAGAAGTGAAGGGGGGGGGGAAGAAATGGGAAGGGAGGGAACTGAAGGGAATGGAAAGAGGGAAAGGGAGGGGGGGAAGTGAAGGGGAGGGAAGAAACTGGGAGGGAACTGAAGAGAACTGAAAGAAGGAAGGGAAGGAAGGGAGGGAAGTGAAGGGGAGGGAAGAAATGGGAAGGGAGGGAACTGAAGGGAATGGAAAGAGGGAAAGGGAGGGGGGGAAGTGAAGGGGAGGGAAGAAACTGGGAGGGAACTGAAGAGAACTGAAAGAAGGAAGGGAAGGAAGGGAGGGAAGTGAAGGGGGGGGGGAAGAAATGGGAAGGGAGGGAACTGAAGGGAATGGAAAGAGGGAAAGGGAGGGGAGGGAAGTGAAGGGGAGGAAAGAAACTGGGAGGGAACTGAAGAGAACTGAAAGAAGGAAGGGAAGGAAGGGAGGGAAGTGAAGGGGGGGGAAGAAATGGGAAAGGAGGGAACTGAAGGGAATGGAAAGAGGGAAAGGGAGGGGGGGAAGTGAAGGGGAGGGAAGAAACTGGGAGGGAACTGAATACAACTGAAAGAAGGAAGGGAAGGAAGGGAGAGAAGTGAAGGGGGGGGGGAAGAAATGGGAAGGGAGGGAACTGAAGGGAATGGAAAGAGGGAAAGGGAGGGGGGGAAGTGAAGGGGAGGGAAGAAACTGGGAGGGAACTGAATACAACTGAAAGAAGGAAGGGAAGGAAGGGAGGGAATTGAAGGGGAGGGAAGAAATGGGAAGGGAGGGAACTGAAGGGAATGGAAAGAGGGAAAGGGAGGGGAGGGAAGTGAAGGGGAGGGAAGAAACTGGGAGGGAACTGAATACAACTGAAAGAAGGAAGGGAAGGAAGGGAGGGAAGTGAAGGGGGGGGAAGAAATGGGAAAGGAGGGAACTGAAGGGAATGGAAAGAGGGAAAGGGAGGGGGGGAAGTGAAGGGGAGGGAAGAAACTGGGAGGGAACTGAAGAGAACTGAAAGAAGGAAGGGAGGGAAGTGAAGGGGGGGGGAAGAAATGGGAAGGGAGGGAACTGAAGGGAATGGAAAGAGGGAAAGGGAGGGGGGGAAGTGAAGGGGAGGGAAGAAACTGGGAGGGAACTGAAGAGAACTGAAAGAAGGAAGGGAAGGAAGGGAGGGAAGTGAAGGGGAGGGAAGAAATGGGAAGGGAGGGAACTGAAGGGAATGGAAAGAGGGAAAGGGAGGGGGGGGAAGTGAAGGGGAGGGAAGAAACTGGGAGGGAACTGAAGAGAACTGAAAGAAGGAAGGGAAGGAAGGGAGGGAAGTGAAGGGGAGGGAAGAAATGGGAAGGGAGGGAACTGAAGGGAATGGAAAGAGGGAAAGGGAGGGGGGGAAGTGAAGGGGAGGGAAGAAACTGGGAGGGAACTGAAGAGAACTGAAAGAAGGAAGGGAAGGAAGGGAGGGAAGTGAAGGGGGGGGGGGAAGAAATGGGAAGGGAGGGAACTGAAGGGAATGGAAAGAGGGAAAGGGAGGGGGGGAAGTGAAGGGGAGGGAAGAAACTGGGAGGGAACTGAAGAGAACTGAAAGAAGGAAGGGAAGGAAGGGAGAGAAGTGAAGGGGGGGGAAGAAATGGGAAGGGAGGGAACTGAAGGGAATGGAAAGAGGGAAAGGGAGGGGGGGAAGTGAAGGGGAGGGAAGAAACTGGGAGGGAACTGAAGAGAACTGAAAGAAGGAAGGGAAGGAAGGGAGGGAAGTGAAGGGGAGGGAAGAAATGGGAAGGGAGGGAACTGAAGGGAATGGAAAGAGGGAAAGGGAGGGGGGGAAGTGAAGGGGAGGGAAGAAACTGGGAGGGAACTGAAGAGAACTGAAAGAAGGAAGGGAAGGAAGGGAGGGAAGTGAAGGGGGGGGAAGAAATGGGAAGGGAGGGAACTGAAGGGAATGGAAAGAGGGAAAGGGAGGGGGGGAAGTGAAGGGGAGGGAAGAAACTGGGAGGGAACTGAAGAGAACTGAAAGAAGGAAGGGAAGGAAGGGAGGGAAGTGAAGGGGAGGGAAGAAATGGGAAGGGAGGGAACTGAAGGGACTGGAAAGAGGGAAAGGGAGGGGAGGGAAGCGAAGGGGAGGGAAGAAACTGGGAGGGAACTGAAGAGAATTGAAAGAAGGAAGGGAAGGAAGGGAGGGAAGTGAAGGGGAGGGAAGAAATGGGAAGGGAGGGAACTGAAGGGAATGGAAAGAGGGAAAGGGAGGGGGGGAAGTGAAGGGGAGGGAAGAAACTGGGAGGGAACTGAAGAGAACTGAAAGAAGGAAGGGAAGGAAGGGAGGGAAGTGAAGGGGAGGGAAGAAATGGGAAGGGAGGGAACTGAAGGGAATGGAAAGAGGGAAAGGGAGGGGAGGGAAGTGAAGGGGAGGGAAGAAACTGGGAGGGAACTGAAGAGAACTGAAAGAAGGAAGGGAAGGAAGGGAGGGAAGTGAAGGGGAGGGAAGAAATGGGAAAGGAGGGAACTGAAGGGAATGGAAAGAGGGAAAGGGAGGGGGGGAAGTGAAGGGGAGGGAAGAAACTGGGAGGGAACTGAATACAACTGAAAGAAGGAAGGGAAGGAAGGGAGGGAAGTGAAGGGGGGGGGAAGAAATGGGAAGGGAGGGAACTGAAGGGAATGGAAAGAGGGAAAGGGAGGGGGGGAAGTGAAGGGGAGGGAAGAAACTGGGAGGGAACTGAAGAGAACTGAAAGAAGGAAGGGAAGGAAGGGAGGGAAGTGAAGGGGGGGAAGAAATGGGAAGGGAGGGAACTGAAGGGAATGGAAAGAGGGAAAGGGAGGGGGGGAAGTGAAGGGGAGGGAAGAAACTGGGAGGGAACTGAAGAGAACTGAAAGAAGGGAGGGAAGGAAGGGAGGGAAGTGAAGGGGAGGGAAGAAATGGGAAGGGAGGGAACTGAAGGGAATGGAAAGAGGGAAAGGGAGGGGAGGGAAGTGAAGGGGAGGGAAGAAACTGGGGGGGGAACTGAAGAGAACTGAAAGAAGGAAGGGAAGGAAGGGAGGGAAGTGAAGGGGAGGGAAGAAATGGGATGGGAGGGAACTGAAGGGAATGGAAAGAGGGAAAGGGAGGGGGGAAGTGAAGGGGAGGGAAGAAACTGGGAGGGAACTGAATACAACTGAAAGAAGGAAGGGAAGGAAGGGAGGGAAGTGAAGGGGAGGGAAGAAATGGGAAGGGAGGGAACTGAAGGGAATGGAAAGAGGGAAAGGGAGGGGAGGGAAGTGAAGGGGAGGGAAGAAACTGGGAGGGAACTGAAGAGAACTGAAAGAAGGAAGGGAAGGAAGGGAGGGAAGTGAAGGGGAGGGAAGAAATGGGAAAGGAGGGAACTGAAGGGAATGGAAAGAGGGAAAGGGAGGGGGGGAAGTGAAGGGGAGGGAAGAAACTGGGAGGGAACTGAATACAACTGAAAGAAGGAAGGGAAGGAAGGGAGAGAAGTGAAGGGGGGGGAAGAAATGGGAAGGGAGGGAACTGAAGGGAATGGAAAGAGGGAAAGGGAGGGGGAAGTGAAGGGGAGGGAAGAAACTGGGAGGGAACTGAATACAACTGAAAGAAGGAAGGGAAGGAAGGGAGGGAAGTGAAGGGGAGGGAAGAAATGGGAAGGGAGGGAACTGAAGGGAATGGAAAGAGGGAAAGGGAGGGGAGGGAAGTGAAGGGGAGGGAAGAAACTGGGAGGGAACTGAAGAGAACTGAAAGAAGGAAGGGAAGGAAGGGAGGGAAGTGAAGGGGAGGGAAGAAATGGGAAAGGAGGGAACTGAAGGGAATGGAAAGAGGGAAAGGGAGGGGGGGAAGTGAAGGGGAGGGAAGAAACTGGGAGGGAACTGAATACAACTGAAAGAAGGAAGGGAAGGAAGGGAGGGAAGTGAAGGGGAGGGAAGAAATGGGAAGGGAGGGAACTGAAGGGAATGGAAAGAGGGAAAGGGAGGGGAGGGAAGTGAAGGGGAGGGAAGAAACTGGGAGGGAACTGAATAGAACTGAAAGAAGGAAGGGAAGGAAGGGAGGGAAGTGAAGGGGGGGAAGAAATGGGAAGGGAGGGAACTGAAGGGAATGGAAAGAGGGAAAGGGAGGGGGGGAAGTGAAGGGGAGGGAAGAAACTGGGAGGGAACTGAAGAGAACTGAAAGAAGGGAGGGAAGGGAGGGAGGGAAGTGAAGGGGAGGGAAGAAATGGGAAGGGAGGGAACTGAAGGGAATGGAAAGAGGGAAAGGGAGGGGAGGGAAGTGAAGGGGAGGGAAGAAACTGGGGGGGGGGAACTGAAGAGAACTGAAAGAAGGAAGGGAAGGAAGGGAGGGAAGTGAAGGGGAGGGAAGAAATGGGAAGGGAGGGAACTGAAGGGAATGGAAAGAGGGAAAGGGAGGGGAGGGAAGTGAAGGGGAGGGAAGAAACTGGGAGGGAACTGAATAGAACTGAAAGAAGGGAGGGAAGGAAGGGAGGGAAGTGAAGGGGAGGGAAGAAATGGGATGGGAGGGAACTGAAGGGAATGGAAAGAGGGAAAGGGAGGGGAGGGAAGTGAAGGGGAGGGAAGGAACTGGGAGGGAACTGAAGAGAACTGAAAGAAGGGAGGGAAGGAAGGGAGGGAAGTGAAGGGGAGGGAAGAAATGGGAAGGGAGGGAACTGAAGGGAATGGAAAGAGGGAAAGGGAGGGGGGGAAGTGAAGGGGAGGGAAGAAACTGGGAGGGAACTGAAGAGAACTGAAAGAAGGAAGGGAAGGAAGGGAGGGAAGTGAAGGGGAGGGAAGAAATGGGAAAGGAGGGAACTGAAGGGAATGGAAAGAGGGAAAGGGAGGGGGGGAAGTGAAGGGGAGGGAAGAAACTGGGAGGGAACTGAATACAACTGAAAGAAGGAAGGGAAGGAAGGGAGAGAAGTGAAGGGGGGGGAAGAAATGGGAAGGGAGGGAACTGAAGGGAATGGAAAGAGGGAAAGGGAGGGGGGAAGTGAAGGGGAGGGAAGAAACTGGGAGGGAACTGAAGAGAACTGAAAGAAGGGAGGGAAGGAAGGGAGGGAAGTGAAGGGGAGGGAAGAAATGGGAAGGGAGGGAACTGAAGGGAATGGAAAGAGGGAAAGGGAGGGGAGGGAAGTGAAGGGGAGGGAAGGAACTGGGAGGGAACTGAAGAGAACTGAAAGAAGGGAGGGAAGGAAGGGAGGGAAGTGAAGGGGAGGGAAGAAATGGGAAAGGAGGGAACTGAAGGGAATGGAAAGAGGGAAAGGGAGGGGGGGAAGTGAAGGGGAGGGAAGAAACTGGGAGGGAACTGAAGAGAACTGAAAGAAGGAAGGGAAGGAAGGGAGGGAAGTGAAGGGGAGGGAAGAAATGGGAAAGGAGGGAACTGAAGGGAATGGAAAGAGGGAAAGGGAGGGGGGGGAAGTGAAGGGGAGGGAAGAAACTGGGAGGGAACTGAATACAACTGAAAGAAGGAAGGGAAGGAAGGGAGAGAAGTGAAGGGGGGGGAAGAAATGGGAAGGGAGGGAACTGAAGGGAATGGAAAGAGGGAAAGGGAGGGGGGGAAGTGAAGGGGAGGGAAGAAACTGGGAGGGAACTGAAGAGAACTGAAAGAAGGGAGGGAAGGAAGGGAGGGAAGTGAAGGGGAGGGAAGAAATGGGAAGGGAGGGAACTGAAGGGAATGGAAAGAGGGAAAGGGAGGGGAGGGAAGTGAAGGGGAGGGAAGAAACTGGGAGGGAACTGAATAGAACTGAAAGAAGGGAGGGAAGGAAGGGAGGGAAGTGAAGGGGAGGGAAGAAATGGGAAGGGAGGGAACTGAAGGGAATGGAAAGAGGGAAAGGGAGGGGAGGGAAGTGAAGGGGAGGGAAGGAACTGGGAGGGAACTGAAGAGAACTGAAAGAAGGGAGGGAAGGAAGGGAGGGAAGTGAAGGGGAGGGAAGAAATGGGATGGGAGGGAACTGAAGGGAATGGAAAGAGGGAAAGGGAGGGGGGGAAGTGAAGGGGAGGGAAGAAACTGGGAGGGAACTGAAGAGAACTGAAAGAAGGAAGGGAAGGAAGGGAGGGAAGTGAAGGGGAGGGAAGAAATGGGAAAGGAGGGAACTGAAGGGAATGGAAAGAGGGAAAGGGAGGGGGGGAAGTGAAGGGGAGGGAAGAAACTGGGAGGGAACTGAATACAACTGAAAGAAGGAAGGGAAGGAAGGGAGAGAAGTGAAGGGGGGGGAAGAAATGGGAAGGGAGGGAACTGAAGGGAATGGAAAGAGGGAAAGGGAGGGGGGAAGTGAAGGGGAGGGAAGAAACTGGGAGGGAACTGAATACAACTGAAAGAAGGAAGGGAAGGAAGGGAGGGAAGTGAAGGGGTGGGGAGGGAAGAAATGGGAAAGGAGGGAACTGAAGGGAATGGAAAGAGGGAAAGGGAGGGGGGGAAGTGAAGGGGAGGGAAGAAACTGGGAGGGAACTGAATACAACTGAAAGAAGGAAGGGAAGGAAGGGAGAGAAGTGAAGGGGGGGGAAGAAATGGGAAGGGAGGGAACTGAAGGGAATGGAAAGAGGGAAAGGGAGGGGGGAAGTGAAGGGGAGGGAAGAAACTGGGAGGGAACTGAATACAACTGAAAGAAGGAAGGGAAGGAAGGGAGGGAAGTGAAGGGGAGGGAAGAAATGGGAAGGGAGGGAACTGAAGGGAATGGAAAGAGGGAAAGGGAGGGGAGGGAAGTGAAGGGGAGGGAAGAAACTGGGAGGGAACTGAAGAGAACTGAAAGAAGGAAGGGAAGGAAGGGAGGGAAGTGAAGGGGAGGGAAGAAATGGGAAGGAGGGAACTGAAGGGAATGGAAAGAGGGAAAGGGAGGGGGAGAAGTGAAGGGGAGGGAAGAAACTGGGAGGGAACTGAATACAACTGAAAGAAGGAAGGGAAGGAAGGGAGGGAAGTGAAGGGGAGGGAAGAAATGGGAAGGGAGGGAACTGAAGGGAATGGAAAGAGGGAAAGGGAGGGGAGGGAAGTGAAGGGGAGGGAAGAAACTGGGAGGGAACTGAAGAGAACTGAAAGAAGGAAGGGAAGGAAGGGAGGGAAGTGAAGGGGAGGGAAGAAATGGGAAAGGAGGGAACTGAAGGGAATGGAAAGAGGGAAAGGGAGGGGGGGAAGTGAAGGGGAGGGAAGAAACTGGGAGGGAACTGAAGAGAACTGAAAGAAGGAAGGGAAGGAAGGGAGGGAAGTGAAGGGGGGGGGAAGAAATGGGAAGGGAGGGAACTGAAGGGAATGGAAAGAGGGAAAGGGAGGGGAGGGAAGTGAAGGGGAGGGAAGAAACTGGGAGGGAACTGAAGAGAACTGAAAGAAGGAAGGGAAGGAAGGGAGGGAAGTGAAGGGGAGGGAAGAAATGGGAAGGGAGGGAACTGAAGGGAATGGAAAGAGGGAAAGGGAGGGGGGGAAGTGAAGGGGAGGGAAGAAACTGGGAGGGAACTGAAGAGAACTGAAAGAAGGAAGGGAAGGAAGGGAGGGAAGTGAAGGGGGGGAAGAAATGGGAAGGGAGGGAACTGAAGGGAATGGAAAGAGGGAAAGGGAGGGGGGGAAGTGAAGGGGAGGGAAGAAACTGGGAGGGAACTGAAGAGAACTGAAAGAAGGGAGGGAAGGAAGGGAGGGAAGTGAAGGGGAGGGAAGAAATGGGAAGGGAGGGAACTGAAGGGAATGGAAAGAGGGAAAGGGAGGGGAGGGAAGTGAAGGGGAGGGAAGAAACTGGGGGGGGAACTGAAGAGAACTGAAAGAAGGAAGGGAAGGAAGGGAGGGAAGTGAAGGGGAGGGAAGAAATGGGAAGGGAGGGAACTGAAGGGAATGGAAAGAGGGAAAGGGAGGGGAGGGAAGTGAAGGGGAGGGAAGAAACTGGGAGGGAACTGAAGAGAACTGAAAGAAGGGAGGGAAGGAAGGGAGGGAAGTGAAGGGGAGGGAAGAAATGGGAAGGGAGGGAACTGAAGGGAATGGAAAGAGGGAAAGGGAGGGGAGGGAAGTGAAGGGGAGGGAAGAAACTGGGGGGGGGAACTGAAGAGAACTGAAAGAAGGAAGGGAAGGAAGGGAGGGAAGTGAAGGGGAGGGAAGAAATGGGAAGGGAGGGAACTGAAGGGAATGGAAAGAGGGAAAGGGAGGGGAGGGAAGTGAAGGGGAGGGAAGAAACTGGGAGGGAACTGAATAGAACTGAAAGAAGGGAGGGAAGGAAGGGAGGGAAGTGAAGGGGAGGGAAGAAATGGGATGGGAGGGAACTGAAGGGAATGGAAAGAGGGAAAGGGAGGGGAGGGAAGTGAAGGGGAGGGAAGGAACTGGGAGGGAACTGAAGAGAACTGAAAGAAGGGAGGGAAGGAAGGGAGGGAAGTGAAGGGGAGGGAAGAAATGGGAAGGGAGGGAACTGAAGGGAATGGAAAGAGGGAAAGGGAGGGGGGGAAGTGAAGGGGAGGGAAGAAACTGGGAGGGAACTGAAGAGAACTGAAAGAAGGAAGGGAAGGAAGGGAGGGAAGTGAAGGGGAGGGAAGAAATGGGAAAGGAGGGAACTGAAGGGAATGGAAAGAGGGAAAGGGAGGGGGGGAAGTGAAGGGGAGGGAAGAAACTGGGAGGGAACTGAATACAACTGAAAGAAGGAAGGGAAGGAAGGGAGAGAAGTGAAGGGGGGGGAAGAAATGGGAAGGGAGGGAACTGAAGGGAATGGAAAGAGGGAAAGGGAGGGGGGAAGTGAAGGGGAGGGAAGAAACTGGGAGGGAACTGAAGAGAACTGAAAGAAGGGAGGGAAGGAAGGGAGGGAAGTGAAGGGGAGGGAAGAAATGGGAAGGGAGGGAACTGAAGGGAATGGAAAGAGGGAAAGGGAGGGGAGGGAAGTGAAGGGGAGGGAAGGAACTGGGAGGGAACTGAAGAGAACTGAAAGAAGGGAGGGAAGGAAGGGAGGGAAGTGAAGGGGAGGGAAGAAATGGGAAAGGAGGGAACTGAAGGGAATGGAAAGAGGGAAAGGGAGGGGGGGAAGTGAAGGGAGGGAAGAAACTGGGAGGGAACTGAAGAGAACTGAAAGAAGGAAGGGAAGGAAGGGAGGGAAGTGAAGGGGAGGGAAGAAATGGGAAAGGAGGGAACTGAAGGGAATGGAAAGAGGGAAAGGGAGGGGGGGAAGTGAAGGGGAGGGAAGAAACTGGGAGGGAACTGAATACAACTGAAAGAAGGAAGGGAAGGAAGGGAGAGAAGTGAAGGGGGGGGGAAGAAATGGGAAGGGAGGGAACTGAAGGGAATGGAAAGAGGGAAAGGGAGGGGGGGAAGTGAAGGGGAGGGAAGAAACTGGGAGGGAACTGAAGAGAACTGAAAGAAGGGAGGGAAGGAAGGGAGGGAAGTGAAGGGGAGGGAAGAAATGGGAAGGGAGGGAACTGAAGGGAATGGAAAGAGGGAAAGGGAGGGGAGGGAAGTGAAGGGGAGGGAAGAAACTGGGAGGGAACTGAATAGAACTGAAAGAAGGGAGGGAAGGAAGGGAGGGAAGTGAAGGGGAGGGAAGAAATGGGAAGGGAGGGAACTGAAGGGAATGGAAAGAGGGAAAGGGAGGGGAGGGAAGTGAAGGGGAGGGAAGGAACTGGGAGGGAACTGAAGAGAACTGAAAGAAGGGAGGGAAGGAAGGGAGGGAAGTGAAGGGGAGGGAAGAAATGGGAAGGGAGGGAACTGAAGGGAATGGAAAGAGGGAAAGGGAGGGGGGGAAGTGAAGGGGAGGGAAGAAACTGGGAGGGAACTGAAGAGAACTGAAAGAAGGAAGGGAAGGAAGGGAGGGAAGTGAAGGGGAGGGAAGAAATGGGAAAGGAGGGAACTGAAGGGAATGGAAAGAGGGAAAGGGAGGGGGGGAAGTGAAGGGGAGGGAAGAAACTGGGAGGGAACTGAATACAACTGAAAGAAGGAAGGGAAGGAAGGGAGAGAAGTGAAGGGGGGGGAAGAAATGGGAAGGGAGGGAACTGAAGGGAATGGAAAGAGGGAAAGGGAGGGGGGAAGTGAAGGGGAGGGAAGAAACTGGGAGGGAACTGAATACAACTGAAAGAAGGAAGGGAAGGAAGGGAGGGAAGTGAAGGGGAGGGAAGAAATGGGAAGGGAGGGAACTGAAGGGAATGGAAAGAGGGAAAGGGAGGGGAGGGAAGTGAAGGGGAGGGAAGAAACTGGGAGGGAACTGAAGAGAACTGAAAGAAGGAAGGGAAGGAAGGGAGGGAAGTGAAGGGGAGGGAAGAAATGGGAAAGGAGGGAACTGAAGGGAATGGAAAGAGGGAAAGGGAGGGGGAGAAGTGAAGGGGAGGGAAGAAACTGGGAGGGAACTGAATACAACTGAAAGAAGGAAGGGAAGGAAGGGAGGGAAGTGAAGGGGAGGGAAGAAATGGGAATGGAGGGAACTGAAGGGAATGGAAAGAGGGAAAGGGAGGGGAGGGAAGTGAAGGGGAGGGAAGAAACTGGGAGGGAACTGAAGAGAACTGAAAGAAGGAAGGGAAGGAAGGGAGGGAAGTGAAGGGGAGGGAAGAAATGGGAAAGGAGGGAACTGAAGGGAATGGAAAGAGGGAAAGGGAGGGGGGGAAGTGAAGGGGAGGGAAGAAACTGGGAGGGAACTGAAGAGAACTGAAAGAAGGAAGGGAAGGAAGGGAGGGAAGTGAAGGGGGGGGGGAAGAAATGGGAAGGGAGGGAACTGAAGGGAATGGAAAGAGGGAAAGGGAGGGGAGGGAAGTGAAGGGGAGGGAAGAAACTGGGAGGGAACTGAAGAGAACTGAAAGAAGGAAGGGAAGGAAGGGAGGGAAGTGAAGGGGAGGGAAGAAATGGGAAGGGAGGGAACTGAAGGGAATGGAAAGAGGGAAAGGGAGGGGGGGAAGTGAAGGGGAGGGAAGAAACTGGGAGGGAACTGAAGAGAACTGAAAGAAGGAAGGGAAGGAAGGGAGGGAAGTGAAGGGGGGGAAGAAATGGGAAGGGAGGGAACTGAAGGGAATGGAAAGAGGGAAAGGGAGGGGGGGAAGTGAAGGGGAGGGAAGAAACTGGGAGGGAACTGAAGAGAACTGAAAGAAGGAAGGGAAGGAAGGGAGGGAAGTGAAGGGGAGGGAAGAAATGGGAAGGGAGGGAACTGAAGGGAATGGAAAGAGGGAAAGGGAGGGGAGGAAAGTGAAGGGGAGGGAAGAAACTGGGAGGGAACTGAATAGAACTGAAAGAAGGGAGGGAAGGAAGGGAGGGAAGTGAAGGGGAGGGAAGAAATGGGAAGGGAGGGAACTGAAGGGAATGGAAAGAGGGAAAGGGAGGGGAGGGAAGTGAAGGGGAGGGAAGGAACTGGGAGGGAACTGAAGAGAACTGAAAGAAGGGAGGGAAGGAAGGGAGGGAAGTGAAGGGGAGGGAAGAAATGGGAAGGGAGGGAACTGAAGGGAATGGAAAGAGGGAAAGGGAGGGGAGGGAAGTGAAGGGGAGGGAAGAAACTGGGGGGGGGAACTGAAGAGAACTGAAAGAAGGAAGGGAAGGAAGGGAGGGAAGTGAAGGGGAGGGAAGAAATGGGAAGGGAGGGAACTGAAGGGAATGGAAAGAGGGAAAGGGAGGGGAGGGAAGTGAAGGGGAGGGAAGAAACTGGGAGGGAACTGAAGAGAACTGAAAGAAGGGAGGGAAGGAAGGGAGGGAAGTGAAGGGGAGGGAAGAAATGGGAAGGGAGGGAACTGAAGGGAATGGAAAGAGGGAAAGGGAGGGGAGGAAGTGAAGGGAGGGAAGAACTGGGAGGGAACTGAAGAGAAGGAAGAAGGGAGGGAAGTGAAGGGAGGGAAGAAAGGGGAAGGGAGGGAATGAAGAGGGAATGGAAAGAGGGAAAGGGAGGGAGGGAGGGAAGAGAAGGGAGGGAAGAAACTGGAGGAGGGAACTGAAGAGAACTGAAAGAAGGAAGGGAAGGAAGGGAGGGAAGGGAAGGGAGGAATGAGGGAATGGAAAGAGGGAAAGGGAGGGAGGGAAGTGAAGGGAGGGAAGAAACTGGAGGGAAGGAGAACTGAAGAGAACTGAAAGAAGGAAGGAAGGAAGGAGGAAGTGAAGGAGGGGAAGTGAAGGGAGGGAGAAATGGGAAGGGAGGGAACTGAAGGGAATGGAAAGAGGGAAAGGGAGGGGAGGGAAATGAAGGGGAGGGAAGAAACTGGGAGGGAACTGAAGAGAACTGAAAGAAGGAAGGGAAGGAAGGGAGGGAACTGAAGGGAATGGAAAGAGGGAAAGGGAGGGGAGGGAAGTGAAGGGGAGGGAAGAAACTGGGAGGGAACTGAAGAGAACTGAAAGAAGGAAGGGAAGGAAGGGAGGGAAGTGAAGGGGAGGGAAGAAATGGGAAGGGAGGGAACTGAAGGGAATGGAAAGAGGGAAAGGGAGGGGAGGGAAGTGAAGGGGAGGGAAGAAACTGGGAGGGAACTGAAGAGAACTGAAAGAAGGAAGGGAGGGAAGTGAAGGGGAGGGAAGAAATGGGAAGGGAGGGAACTGAAGGGAATGGAAAGAGGGAAAGGGAGGGGGGGAAGTGAAGGGGAGGGAAGAAACTGGGAGGGAACTGAAGAGAATTGAAAGAAGGAAGGGAAGGAAGGGAGGGAAGTGAAGGGGAGGGAAGAAATGGGAAGGGAGGGAACTGAAGGGAATGGAAAGAGGGAAAGGGAGGGGGGGAAGTGAAGGGGAGGGAAGAAACTGGGAGGGAACTGAAGAGAACTGAAAGAAGGAAGGGAAGGAAGGGAGGGAAGTGAAGGGGAGGGAAGAAATGGGAAGGGAGGGAACTGAAGGGAATGGAAAGAGGGAAAGGGAGGGGAGGAAAGTGAAGGGGAGGGAAGAAACTGGGAGGGAACTGAATAGAACTGAAAGAAGGGAGGGAAGGAAGGGAGGGAAGTGAAGGGGAGGGAAGAAATGGGAAGGGAGGGAACTGAAGGGAATGGAAAGAGGGAAAGGGAGGGGAGGGAAGTGAAGGGGAGGGAAGGAACTGGGAGGGAACTGAAGAGAACTGAAAGAAGGGAGGGAAGGAAGGGAGGGAAGAAATGGGAAGGGAGGGAACTGAAGGGAATGGAAAGAGGGAAAGGGAGGGGAGGGAAGTGAAGGGGAGGGAAGAAACTGGGGGGGGAACTGAAGAGAACTGAAAGAAGGAAGGGAAGGAAGGGAGGGAAGTGAAGGGGAGGGAAGAAATGGGAAGGGAGGGAACTGAAGGGAATGGAAAGAGGGAAAGGGAGGGGAGGGAAGTGAAGGGGAGGGAAGAAACTGGGAGGGAACTGAATAGAACTGAAAGAAGGGAGGGAAGGAAGGGAGGGAAGGAAGGGAGGGAAGTGAAGGGGAGGGAAGAAATGGGAAGGGAGGGAACTGAAGGGAATGGAAAGAGGGAAAGGGAGGGGAGGGAAGTGAAGGGGAGGGAAGGAACTGGGAGGGAACTGAAGAGAACTGAAAGAAGGGAGGGAAGGAAGGGAGGGAAGTGAAGGGGAGGGAAGAAATGGGGAGGGAGGGAACTGAAGGGAATGGAAAGAGGGAAAGGGAGGGGAGGGAAGTGAAGGGGAGGGAAGAAACTGGGGGGGGAACTGAAGAGAACTGAAAGAAGGAAGGGAAGGAAGGGAGGGAAGTGAAGGGGAGGGAAGAAATGGGAAGGGAGGGAACTGAAGGGAATGGAAAGAGGGAAAGGGAGGGGAGGGAAGTGAAGGGGAGGGAAGAAACTGGGAGGGAACTGAATAGAACTGAAAGAAGGAAGGGAAGGAAGGGAGGGAAGTGAAGGGGAGGGAAGAAATGGGGAGGGAGGGAACTGAAGGGAATGGAAAGAGGGAAAGGGAGGGGAGTGAAGTGAAGGGGAGGGAAGAAACTGGGAGGGAACTGAAGAGAACTGAAAGAAGGAAGGGAAGGAAGGGAGGGAAGTGAAGGGGAGGGAAGAAATGGGAAGGGAGGGAACTGAAGGGAATGGAAAGAGGGAAAGGGAGGGGAGGGAAGTGAAGGGGAGGGAAGAAACTGAGAGGGAACTGAAGAGAACTGAAAGAAGGGAGGGAAGGAAGGGAGGGAAGTGAAGGGGAGGGAAGAAATGGGAAGGGAGGGAACTGAAGGGAATGGAAAGAGGGAAAGGGAGGGGAGGGAAGTGAAGGGGAGGGAAGAAACTGGGAGGGAAATGAAGAGAACTTAAAGAAGGAAGGGAAGGAAGGGAGGGAAGTGAAGGGGAGGGAAGAAATGGGGAGGGAGGGAACTGAAGGGAATGGAAAGAGGGAAAGGGAGGGGAGGGAAGTGAAGGGGAGGGAAGAAACTGGGAGGGAAGAGAACTGAAAGAAGGAAGGGAAGGAAGGGAGGGAACCGAAGGGAATGGAAAGAGGGAAAGGGAGGGGAGGGAAGTGAAGGGGAGGGAAGAAACTGGGAGGGAACTGAAGAGAACTGAAAGAAGGAAGTGAAGGAAGGGGGGGAAGTGAAGGGGAGGGAAGAAATGGGAAGGGAGGGAACTGAAGGGAATGGAAAGAGGGAAAGGGAGGGGAGGGAAGTGAAGGGGAGGGAAGAAACTGGGAAGGAACTGAAGAGAACTGAAAGAAGGAAGGGAAGGAAGGGAGGGAAGTGAAGGGGAGGGAAGAAATGGGAAGGGAGGGAACTGAAGGGAATGGAAAGAGGGAAAGGGAGGGGAGGGAAATGAAGGGGAGGGAAGAAACTGGGAGGGAACTGAAGAGAACTGAAAGAAGGAAGGGAAGGAAGGGAGGGAACTGAAGGGAATGGAAAGAGGGAAAGGGAGGGGAGGGAAGTGAAGGGGAGGGAAGAAACTGGGAGGGAACTGAAGAGAACTGAAAGAAGGAAGGGAAGGAAGGGAGGGAAGTGAAGGGGAGGGAAGAAATGGGAAGGGAGGGAACTGAAGGGAATGGAAAGAGGGAAAGGGAGGGGAGGGAAGTGAAGGGGAGGGAAGAAACTGGGAGGGAACTGAAGAGAACTGAAAGAAGGAAGGGAAGGAAGGGAGGGAAGTGAAGGGGAGGGAAGAAATGGGAAGGGAGGGAACTGAAGGGAATGGAAAGAGGGAAAGGGAGGGGAGGGAAGTGAAGGGGAGGGAAGAAACTGGGAGGGAACTGAAGAGAACTGAAAGAAGGAAGGGAAGGAAGGGAGGGGAGTGAAGGGGAGGGAAGAAATGGGAAGGGAGGGAACTGAAGGGAATGGAAAGAGGGAAAGGGGGGGGAGGGAAGTGAAGGGGAGGGAAGACACTGGGAGGGAACTGAAGCGAACTGAAAGAAGGAAGGGAAGGAAGGGAGGGAACTGAAGGGAATGGAAAGAGGGAAAGGGAGGGGAGGGAAGTGAAGGGGAGGGAAGAAACTTGGAGGGAACTGAAGAGAACTGAAAGAAGGAAGGGAAGGAAGGGAGGGAAGTGAAGGGGAGGGAAGAAATGGGAAGGGAGGGAACTGAAGGGAATGGAAAGAGGGAAAGGGAGGGGAGGGAAGTGAAGGGGAGGGAAGAAACTGGGAGGGAACTGAAGAGAACTGAAAGAAGGGAGGGAAGGAAGGGAGGGAACTGAAGGGAATGGAAAGAGGGAAAGGGAGGGGAGGGAAGTGAAGGGGAGGGAAGAAACTGGGAGGGAACTGAAGAGAACTGAAAGAAGGAAGGGAAGGAAGGGAGGGAAGTGAAGGGGGGGGAAGAAATGGGAAAGGAGGGAACTGAAGGGAATGGAAAGAGGGAAAGGGAGGGGGGGAAGTGAAGGGGAGGGAAGAAACTGGGAGGGAACTGAATACAACTGAAAGAAGGAAGGGAAGGAAGGGAGAGAAGTGAAGGGGGGGGGAAGAAATGGGAAGGGAGGGAACTGAAGGGAATGGAAAGAGGGAAAGGGAGGGGGGGAAGTGAAGGGGAGGGAAGAAACTGGGAGGGAACTGAATACAACTGAAAGAAGGAAGGGAAGGAAGGGAGGGAATTGAAGGGGAGGGAAGAAATGGGAAGGGAGGGAACTGAAGGGAATGGAAAGAGGGAAAGGGAGGGGAGGGAAGTGAAGGGGAGGGAAGAAACTGGGAGGGAACTGAAGAGAACTGAAAGAAGGGAGGGAAGGAAGGGAGGGAAGTGAAGGGGAGGGAAGAAATGGGAAAGGAGGGAACTGAAGGGAATGGAAAGAGGGAAAGGGAGGGGGGGAAGTGAAGGGGAGGGAAGAAACTGGGAGGGAACTGAATACAACTGAAAGAAGGAAGGGAAGGAAGGGAGGGAAGTGAAGGGGGGGGGGAAGAAATGGGAAAGGAGGGAACTGAAGGGAATGGAAAGAGGGAAAGGGAGGGGGGGAAGTGAAGGGGAGGGAAGAAACTGGGAGGGAACTGAAGAGAACTGAAAGAAGGAAGGGAAGGAAGGGAGGGAAGTGAAGGGGGGGGGGAGAAATGGGAAGGGAGGGAACTGAAGGGAATGGAAAGAGGGAAAGGGAGGGGGGGAAGTGAAGGGGAGGGAAGAAACTGGGAGGGAACTGAAGAGAACTGAAAGAAGGAAGGGAAGGAAGGGAGGGAAGTGAAGGGGAGGGAAGAAATGGGAAGGGAGGGAACTGAAGGGAATGGAAAGAGGGAAAGGGAGGGGGGGAAGTGAAGGGGAGGGAAGAAACTGGGAGGGAACTGAAGAGAACTGAAAGAAGGAAGGGAAGGAAGGGAGGGAAGTGAAGGGGAGGGAAGAAATGGGAAGGGAGGGAACTGAAGGGAATGGAAAGAGGGAAAGGGAGGGGGGGAAGTGAAGGGGAGGGAAGAAACCGGGAGGGAACTGAATACAACTGAAAGAAGGAAGGGAAGGAAGGGAGGGAAGTGAAGGGGGGGGGAAGAAATGGGAAGGGAGGGAACTGAAGGGAATGGAAAGAGGGAAAGGGAGGGGGGGAAGTGAAGGGGAGGGAAGAAACTGGGAGGGAACTGAAGAGAACTGAAAGAAGGAAGGGAAGGAAGGGAGAGAAGTGAAGGGGGGGGAAGAAATGGGAAGGGAGGGAACTGAAGGGAATGGAAAGAGGGAAAGGGAGGGGGGGAAGTGAAGGGGAGGGAAGAAACTGGGAGGGAACTGAAGAGAACTGAAAGAAGGAAGGGAAGGAAGGGAGGGAAGTGAAGGGGAGGGAAGAAATGGGAAGGGAGGGAACTGAAGGGAATGGAAAGAGGGAAAGGGAGGGGGGGAAGTGAAGGGGAGGGAAGAAACTGGGAGGGAACTGAAGAGAACTGAAAGAAGGAAGGGAAGGAAGGGAGGGAAGTGAAGGGGGGGGAAGAAATGGGAAGGGAGGGAACTGAAGGGAATGGAAAGAGGGAAAGGGAGGGGGGGAAGTGAAGGGGAGGGAAGAAACTGGGAGGGAACTGAAGAGAACTGAAAGAAGGAAGGGAAGGAAGGGAGGGAAGTGAAGGGGAGGGAAGAAATGGGAAGGGAGGGAACTGAAGGGACTGGAAAGAGGGAAAGGGAGGGGAGGGAAGCGAAGGGGAGGGAAGAAACTGGGAGGGAACTGAAGAGAATTGAAAGAAGGAAGGGAAGGAAGGGAGGGAAGTGAAGGGGAGGGAAGAAATGGGAAGGGAGGGAACTGAAGGGAATGGAAAGAGGGAAAGGGAGGGGGGGAAGTGAAGGGGAGGGAAGAAACTGGGAGGGAACTGAAGAGAACTGAAAGAAGGAAGGGAAGGAAGGGAGGGAAGTGAAGGGGAGGGAAGAAATGGGAAGGGAGGGAACTGAAGGGAATGGAAAGAGGGAAAGGGAGGGGAGGGAAGTGAAGGGGAGGGAAGAAACTGGGAGGGAACTGAAGAGAACTGAAAGAAGGAAGGGAAGGAAGGGAGGGAAGTGAAGGGGAGGGAAGAAATGGGAAAGGAGGGAACTGAAGGGAATGGAAAGAGGGAAAGGGAGGGGGGAAGTGAAGGGGAGGGAAGAAACTGGGAGGGAACTGAATACAACTGAAAGAAGGAAGGGAAGGAAGGGAGGGAAGTGAAGGGGGGGGGGAAGAAATGGGAAGGGAGGGAACTGAAGGGAATGGAAAGAGGGAAAGGGAGGGGGGGAAGTGAAGGGGAGGGAAGAAACTGGGAGGGAACTGAAGAGAACTGAAAGAAGGAAGGGAAGGAAGGGAGGGAAGTGAAGGGGGGGAAGAAATGGGAAGGGAGGGAACTGAAGGGAATGGAAAGAGGGAAAGGGAGGGGGGGAAGTGAAGGGGAGGGAAGAAACTGGGAGGGAACTGAAGAGAACTGAAAGAAGGGAGGGAAGGAAGGGAGGGAAGTGAAGGGGAGGGAAGAAATGGGAAGGGAGGGAACTGAAGGGAATGGAAAGAGGGAAAGGGAGGGGAGGGAAGTGAAGGGGAGGGAAGAAACTGGGGGGGGGAACTGAAGAGAACTGAAAGAAGGAAGGGAAGGAAGGGAGGGAAGTGAAGGGGAGGGAAGAAATGGGAAGGGAGGGAACTGAAGGGAATGGAAAGAGGGAAAGGGAGGGGAGGGAAGTGAAGGGGAGGGAAGAAACTGGGAGGGAACTGAATAGAACTGAAAGAAGGGAGGGAAGGAAGGGAGGGAAGTGAAGGGGAGGGAAGAAATGGGAAGGGAGGGAACTGAAGGGAATGGAAAGAGGGAAAGGGAGGGGAGGGAAGTGAAGGGGAGGGAAGGAACTGGGAGGGAACTGAAGAGAACTGAAAGAAGGGAGGGAAGGAAGGGAGGGAAGTGAAGGGGAGGGAAGAAATGGGAAGGGAGGGAACTGAAGGGAATGGAAAGAGGGAAAGGGAGGGGGGGAAGTGAAGGGGAGGGAAGAAACTGGGAGGGAACTGAAGAGAACTGAAAGAAGGAAGGGAAGGAAGGGAGGGAAGTGAAGGGGAGGGAAGAAATGGGAAAGGAGGGAACTGAAGGGAATGGAAATAGGGAAAGGGAGGGGGGGAAGTGAAGGGGAGGGAAGAAAGTGGGAGGGAACTGAATACAACTGAAAGAAGGAAGGGAAGGAAGGGAGAGAAGTGAAGGGGGGGGAAGAAATGCGAAGGGAGGGAACTGAAGGGAATGGAAAGAGGGAAAGGGAGGGGGGAAGTGAAGGGGAGGGAAGAAACTGGGAGGGAACTGAATACAACTGAAAGAAGGAAGGGAAGGAAGGGAGGGAAGTGAAGGGGAGGGAAGAAATGGGAAGGGAGGGAACTGAAGGGAATGGAAAGAGGGAAAGGGAGGGGAGGGAAGTGAAGGGGAGGGAAGAAACTGGGAGGGAACTGAAGAGAACTGAAAGAAGGAAGGGAAGGAAGGGAGGGAAGTGAAGGGGAGGGAAGAAATGGGAAGGGAGGGAACTGAAGGGAATGGAAAGAGGGAAAGGGAGGGGAGGGAAGTGAAGGGGAGGGAAGAAACTGGGAGGGAACTGAAGAGAACTGAAAGAAGGAAGGGAAGGAAGGGAGGGAAGTGAAGGGGAGGGAAGAAATGGGAAAGGAGGGAACTGAAGGGAATGGAAAGAGGGAAAGGGAGGGGGGGAAGTGAAGGGGAGGGAAGAAACTGGGAGGGAACTGAATACAACTGAAAGAAGGAAGGGAAGGAAGGGAGGGAAGTGAAGGGGGGGGGGAAGAAATGGGAAGGGAGGGAACAGAAGGGAATGGAAAGAGGGAAAGGGAGGGGAGGGAAGTGAAGGGGAGGGAAGAAACTGGGAGGGAACTGAAGAGAACTGAAAGAAGGAAGGGAAGGAAGGGAGGGAAGTGAAGGGGAGGGAAGAAATGGGAAGGGAGGGAACTGAAGGGAATGGAAAGAGGGAAAGGGAGGGGGGGAAGTGAAGGGGAGGGAAGAAACTGGGAGGGAACTGAAGAGAACTGAAAGAAGGAAGGGAAGGAAGGGAGGGAAGTGAAGGGGGGGGGGAAGAAATGGGAAGGGAGGGAACTGAAGGGAATGGAAAGAGGGAAAGGGAGGGGGGGAAGTGAAGGGGAGGGAAGAAACTGGGAGGGAACTGAAGAGAACTGAAAGAAGGAAGGGAAGGAAGGGAGGGAAGTGAAGGGGAGGGAAGAAATGGGAAGGGAGGGAACTGAAGGGAATGGAAAGAGGGAAAGGGAGGGGAGGAAAGTGAAGGGGAGGGAAGAAACTGGGAGGGAACTGAATAGAACTGAAAGAAGGGAGGGAAGGAAGGGAGGGAAGTGAAGGGGAGGGAAGAAATGGGAAGGGAGGGAACTGAAGGGAATTGAAAGAGGGAAAGGGAGGGGAGGGAAGTGAAGGGGAGGGAAGGAACTGGGAGGGAACTGAAGAGAACTGAAAGAAGGGAGGGAAGGAAGGGAGGGAAGTGAAGGGGAGGGAAGAAATGGGAAGGGAGGGAACTGAAGGGAATGGAAAGAGGGAAAGGGAGGGGAGGGAAGTGAAGGGGAGGGAAGAAACTGGGAGGGGGGAACTGAAGAGAACTGAAAGAAGGAAGGGAAGGAAGGGAGGGAAGTGAAGGGGAGGGAAGAAATGGGAAGGGAGGGAACTGAAGGGAATGGAAAGAGGGAAAGGGAGGGGAGGGAAGTGAAGGGGAGGGAAGAAACTGGGAGGGAACTGAAGAGAACTGAAAGAAGGGAGGGAAGGAAGGGAGGGAAGTGAAGGGGAGGGAAGAAATGGGAAGGGAGGGAACTGAAGGGAATGGAAAGAGGGAAAGGGAGGGGAGGGAAGTGAAGGGGAGGGAAGGAACTGGGAGGGAACTGAAGAGAACTGAAAGAAGGGAGGGAAGGAAGGGAGGGAAGTGAAGGGGAGGGAAGAAATGGGAAGGGAGGGAATTGAAGGGAATGGAAAGAGGGAAAGGGAGGGGAGGGAAGTGAAGGGGAGGGAAGAAACTGGGGGGGAACTGAAGAGAACTGAAAGAAGGAAGGGAAGGAAGGGAGGGAAGTGAAGGGGAGGGAAGAAATGGGGAGGGAGGGAACTGAAGGGAATGGAAAGAGGGAAAGGGAGGGGAGGGAAGTGAAGGGGAGGGAAGAAACTGGGAGGGAACTGAAGAGAACTGAAAGAAGGAAGGGAAGGAAGGGAGGGAAGTGAAGGGGAGGGAAGAAATGGGGAGGGAGGGAACTGAAGGGAATGGAAATAGGGGAAAGGGAGGGGAGGGAAGTGAAGGGGAGGGAAGAAACTGGGAGGGAACTGAAGAGAACTGAAAGAAGGAAGGGAAGGAAGGGAGGGAACTGAAGGGAATGGAAAGAGGGAAAGGGAGGGGAGGGAAGTGAAGGGGAGGGAAGAAACTGGGAGGGAACTGAAGAGAACTGAAAGAAGGAAGTGAAGGAAGGGGGGGAAGTGAAGGGGAGGGAAGAAATGGGAAGGGAGGGAACTGAAGGGAATGGAAAGAGGGAAAGGGAGGGGAGGGAAGTGAAGGGGAGGGAAGAAACTGGGAAGGAACTGAAGAGAACTGAAAGAAGGAAGGGAAGGAAGGGAGGGAAGTGAAGGGGAGGGAAGAAATGGGAAGGGAGGGAACTGAAGGGAATGGAAAGAGGGAAAGGGAGGGGAGGGAAATGAAGGGGAGGGAAGAAACTGGGAGGGAACTGAAGAGAACTGAAAGAAGGAAGGGAAGGAAGGGAGGGAACTGAAGGGAATGGAAAGAGGGAAAGGGAGGGGAGGGAAGTGAAGGGGAGGGAAGAAACTGGGAGGGAACTGAAGAGAACTGAAAGAAGGAAGGGAAGGAAGGGAGGGAAGTGAAGGGGAGGGAAGAAATGGGAAGGGAGGGAACTGAAGGGAATGGAAAGAGGGAAAGGGAGGGGAGGGAAGTGAAGGGGAGGGAAGAAACTGGGAGGGAACTGAAGAGAACTGAAAGAAGGAAGGGAGGTAAGTGAAGGGGAGGGAAGAAATGGGAAGGGAGGGAACTGAAGGGAATGGAAAGAGGGAAAGGGAGGGGGGGAAGTGAAGGGGAGGGAAGAAACTGGGAGGGAACTGAAGAGAATTGAAAGAAGGAAGGGAAGGAAGGGAGGGAAGTGAAGGGGAGGGAAGAAATGGGAAGGGAGGGAACTGAAGGGAATGGAAAGAGGGAAAGGGAGGGGGGGAAGTGAAGTGGAGGGAAGAAACTGGGAGGGAACTGAAGAGAACTGAAAGAAGGAAGGGAAGGAAGGGAAGTGAAGGGGAGGGAAGAAATGGGAAGGGAGGGAACTGAAGGGAATGGAAAGAGGGAAAGGGAGGGGAGGGAAGTGAAGGGGAGGGAAGAAACTTGGAGGGAACTGAAGAGAACTGAGAGAAGGAAGGGAAGGAAGGGAGGGAAGTGAAGGGGAGGGAAGAAATGGGAAGGGAGGGAACTGAAGGGAATGGAAAGAGGGAAAGGGAGGGGAGGGAAGTGAAGGGGAGGGAAGAAACTGGGAGGGAACTGAAGAGAACTGAAAGAAGGAAGGGAAGGAAGGGAGGGAAGTGAAGGGGAGGGAAGCAATGGGAAGGGAGGGAACTGAAGAGAACTGAAAGAGGAAGTGAAAGGGAGAGAAGGGAGGGAGGGAGGGAAGTGAAGGGGAGGGAAGTGAAGGGTAGGATGTTAAGGGAGGGGAGTGGAAAGGATGGAAGAAATGGGAAGGGAGGGAACTGAAGAGAACGGTAAGAGGGAAGGGAAAGGGAGGGAAAGAAGGAAGAGAAGGGAAGGTAGGGAAGGGGAAGGGAGGGAAAGAAGGAAGAGAAGGGAAGAAAGGGAGGGAAGTGAAGGGGAGGGAAGTAAAGGGGAGGGAAGTGAAGGGGAGGGAAGGGAGGGAAGTGGAGAGGATGGAAGAAATGGGAAGGGAGGGAACTGAAGAGAACTGAAAGAGTAAGTGAAAGGGAGAGAAGGAAAGCAGGAAGAGAAGGGAGGGGAAGGAAGGAAGGAAGGAAGGAAGGAAGGAAGGAAGGAAGGAAGGAAGGGACGTGAAGGGAGGAAGAAATGGGAAGGGAGGGAATAGAAGGGAATGAAAAGAGGGAAGGGAGGGAAAGAAGGAGGAGAAGGGAAGGAAGAGAGGGAAGTTAAGTGGAGGGAAGTGAAGGGAAGGGAAGTGAAGGGGAGAGAAGTGAAGGGAGGGAAGTGGAGGGGAGGGAAGTGAAGGGAGGGAAGTGAAGGGAGGGAAGTGGAGGGGAGGGTAGAAATGGGAAGGGAGGGAACTGAAGGGAATGGAGAGTGGGAAGGGAAGGGGAGGGAAGAAACGGGAAGGGAGGGAACTGAAGAGAACGGAAAGAGGGAAGTGAAAGCGAGGGAAAGAAGGAAGGGAAGAGAACAGAAGGGAGGGAGGGAAGGGAGGGATGTGGAGGGGAGGGAAGAAATGGGAAGGGAGGGAACTGAAGGGAATGGAAAAAGGGAAATGGAGGGGAGGGAAGTGAAGGGGAGGGAAGTGATGGGAGGGAAGGAAAGGGGAGGGGAGGGAAGTGAAGGGAAAGGACAGAGGCAAGGGAAGGGGAGGGAAGTGAAGGGGAGGGAAGTGAAGGGTGGGAAGTGAAGGGGAGGGAAGAAATGGGAAAGGAGGGAACTGAAGGGAATGGAAAGAGGGAAAGGGAGGGGAGGGAAGTGAAGGGGAGGGAAGAAACTGGGAGGGAACTGAAGAGAACTGAAAGAAGGAAGGAAGGGAGGGAAGTGAAGGGGAGGGAAGTGAAGGGTGGGAAGTGAAGGTGAGGGAAGAAATGGGAAGGGAGGGAACTGAAGGGAATGGAAAGAGGGAAAGGGAGGGGAGGGAAGTGAAGGGGAGGGAAGAAACTGGGAGGGAACTGAAGAGAACTGAAAGAAGGAAGGGAAGGGAGGGAGGGAGGGAGGGAAGTGAAGGGGAGGGAAGTGAAGGGTGGGAAGTGAAGGGGAGGGAAGAAATGGGAAGGGAGGGAACTGAAGGGAATGGAAAGAGGGAGAGGGAGGGGAGGGAAGTGAAGGGAACAAACTGGGAGGGAACTGAAGAGAACTGAAAGAAGGGAGGGAAGGAAGGGAGGGAAGTGAAGGGGAGGGAAGAAATGGGAGGGAGGGAACTGAAGGGAATGGAAAGAGGGAAAGGGAAGGGAGGGAAGTGAAGGGGAGGGAAGAAACTGGGAGGGAACTGAAGAGAACTGAAAGAAGGGAGGGAAGGAAGGGAGGGAAGTGACGGGAAGCGAAGGGTGGGAAGTGAAGGGGAGGGAAGAAATGGGAAAGGAGGAAACTGGAATGGAAAGAGGGAAAGGGAGGGGAGGGAAGTGAAGGGGAGGGGAGAAACTGGGAGGGAACTGAAGAGAACTGAAAGAAGGGAGGGAAGGAAGGGAGGGAAGTGAAGGGTGGGAAGTGAAGGGGAGGGAAGAAATGGGAAGGGAGGGAACTGAAGGGAATGGAAAGAGGGAAATGGAAGGGAGGGAAGTGAAGGGGGGGGGAAGAAACTGGGAGGGAACTGAAGAGAACTGAAAGAAGGGAGGGAAGTGAAGGGCAGAGAAGTGAAGGGTGGGAAGTGAAGGGGAGGGGAGAAATGGGAAGGGAGGGAACTGAAGGGAAAGGAAAGAGGGAAAGGGAGGGGAGGGAAGTGAAGGGGAGGGAAGAAACTGGAAGGGAGGGAGCTGAAGAGAACTGAAAGAAGGAAGGGAAGGAAGGGAGGGAAGTGAAGGGGAGGGAAGAAATGGGAAGGGAGGGAACTGAAGGGAATGGAAAGAGGGAAAGGGAGGGGAGGGAAGTGAAGGGGAGGGAAGAAACTGGAAGGGAACTGAAGAGAATGGATAGAGGGAAATGAAAGGGAGGGAAAGAAGGAAGGGAAGACAAGGGAAGGAAGGGAGGACGGAAGGAAGGGAAGTGAAGGGGAGGGAAGTGGAGGGAGGGAAGTGGAGGGGAGGGAAGAAATGGGAAGAGAGGGAACGGAAGGGAATGGAAAAAGGGAAAGGCAGGGGAGGGAAGTGAAGTTGAGGGAAGTGATGGGAGGGAAGGGAAGGGAAGGGAAGGGAAAGGAAAGAGGGGAGGGGAGGGGAGGGAAATGAAGGGGAGGGAAGAAACGGGAAGGGGGGGAACTGAAGAGAACTGAAAGAGGCAAGTGAAATGGAGAGAAGTAAAGAAGAATGGGAAGAAAAAAGAAAGGGGGGAAGGAAGGAAGGAAGGGAGGGAGGGAAGTGAAGGGAGGGACGGGAAGGGGAGGGAAGAGGAGGGAGGGAACTGAATGGAACGGAAAGAGGAAAGGGGAGAGAAGAGAAGAGAAGGGAAAGAAGGGAGGGAGGAAGGAAGGGAAGTGACGGGTGGGAAATGAAGGGGAGGGAAGGAGAGGGAAGGAAATAAGGGAAGTGAAGGGAGGGAAGTGAAGGGGAAGGAAGTGAAGGGTGGGAAGTGAAGGGGAGGGAAGAAATGGGAAGGGAGGGAACTGAAGGGAATGGAAAGAGGGAAAGGGAGGGGAGGGAAGTGAAGAGAAGGGAAGAAACTGGGAGGGAACTGAAGAGAACTGAAAGAAGGGAGGGAAGGAAGGGAGGGAAGTGAAGGGGAGGGAAGAAATGGGAGGGAGGGAACTGAAGGGAATGTAAAGAGGGAAAGGGAAGGGAGGGAAGTGAAGGGGAGGGAAGAAACTGGGAGGGAACTGAAGAGAACTGAAAGAAGGGAGGGAAGGAAGGGAGGGAAGTGACGGGAAGCGAAGGGTGGGAAGTGAAGGGGAGGGAAGAAATGGGAAGGGAGGGAACTGGAATGGAAAGAGGGAAAGGGAGGGGAGGGAAGTGAAGGGGAGGGAAGAAACTGGGAGGGAACTGAAGAGAACTGAAAGAAGGAAGGGAAGGAAGGGAGGGAAGTGAAGGGGAGGGAAGAAATGGGAAGGGAGGGAACTGAAGGGAATGGAAAGAGGGAAAGGGAGGGGAGGGAAGTGAAGGGGAGGGAAGAAACTGGGAGGGAACTGAAGAGAACTGAAAGAAGGAAGGGAAGGAAGGGAGGGAAGTGAAGGGGAGGGAAGCAATGGGAAGGGAGGGAACTGAAGAGAACTGAAAGAGGAAGTGAAAGGGAGAGAAGGGAGGGAGGGAGGGAAGTGAAGGGGAGGGAAGTGAAGGGTAGGATGTTAAGGGAGGGGAGTGGAAAGGATGGAAGAAATGGGAAGGGAGGGAACTGAAGAGAACAGTAAGAGGGAAGGGAAAGGGAGGGAAAGAAGGAAGAGAAGGGAAGGTAGGGAAGGGGAAGGGAGGGAAAGAAGGAAGAGAAGGGAAGAAAGGGAGGGAAGTGAAGGGGAGGGAAGTAAAGGGGAGGGAAGTGAAGGGGAGGGAAGGGAGGGAAGTGGAGAGGATGGAAGAAATGGGAAGGGAGGGAACTGAAGAGAACTGAAAGAGCAAGTGAAAGGGAGAGAAGGAAAGCAGGAAGAGAAGGGAGGGGAAGGAAGGAAGGAAGGAAGGAAGGAAGGAAGGGACGTGAAGGGAGGAAGAAATGGGAAGGGAGGGAACAGAAGGGAATGAAAAGAGGGAAGGGAGGGAAAGAAGGAGGAGAAGGGAAGGAAGAGAGGGAAGTTAAGTGGAGGGAAGTGAAGGGAAGGGAAGTGAAGGGGAGAGAAGTGAAGGAAGTGGAGGGGAGGGAAGTGAAGGGAGGGAAGTGAAGGGAGGGAAGTGGAGGGGAGGGTAGAAATGGGAAGGGAGGGAACTGAAGGGAATGGAGAGTGGGAAGGGAAGGGGAGGGAAGAAACGGGAAGGGAGGGAACTGAAGAGAACGGAAAGAGGGAAGTGAAAGCGAGGGAAAGAAGGAAGGGAAGAGAACAGAAGGGAGGGAGGGAAGGGAGGGATGTGGAGGGGAGGGAAGAAATGGGAAGGGAGGGAACTGAAGGGAATGGAAAAAGGGAAATGGAGGGGAGGGAAGTGAAGGGGAGGGAAGTGATGGGAGGGAAGGAAAGGGGAGGGGAGGGAAGTGAAGGGAAAGGACAGAGGCAAGGGAAGGGGAGGGAAGTGAAGGGGAGGGAAGTGAAGGGTGGGAAGTGAAGGGGAGGGAAGAAATGGGAAAGGAGGGAACTGAAGGGAATGGAAAGAGGGAAAGGGAGGGGAGGGAAGTGAAGGGGAGGGAAGAAACTGGGAGGGAACTGAAGAGAACTGAAAGAAGGAAGGAAGGGAGGGAAGTGAAGGGGAGGGAAGTGAAGGGTGGGAAGTGAAGGTGAGGGAAGAAATGGGAAGGGAGGGAACTGAAGGGAATGGAAAGAGGGAAAGGGAGGGGAGGGAAGTGAAGGGGAGGGAAGAAACTGGGAGGGAACTGAAGAGAACTGAAAGAAGGAAGGGAAGGGAGGGAGGGAGGGAGGGAAGTGAAGGGGAGGGAAGTGAAGGGTGGGAAGTGAAGGGGAGGGAAGAAATGGGAAGGGAGGGAACTGAAGGGAATGGAAAGAGGGAAAGGGAGGGGAGGGAAGTGAAGGGAAGAAACTGGGAGGGAACTGAAGAGAACTGAAAGAAGGGAGGGAAGGAAGGGAGGGAAGTGAAGGGGAGGGAAGAAATGGGAGGGAGGGAACTGAAGGGAATGGAAAGAGGGAAAGGGAAGGGAGGGAAGTGAAGGGGAGGGAAGAAACTGGGAGGGAACTGAAGAGAACTGAAAGAAGGGAGGGAAGGAAGGGAGGGAAGTGACGGGAAGCGAAGGGTGGGAAGTGAAGGGGAGGGAAGAAATGGGAAAGGAGGGAACTGGAATGGAAAGAGGGAAAGGGAGGGGAGGGAAGTGAAGGGGAGGGGAGAAACTGGGAGGGAACTGAAGAGAACTGAAAGAAGGGAGGGAAGGAAGGGAGGGAAGTGAAGGGTGGGAAGTGAAGGGGAGGGAAGAAATGGGAAGGGAGGGAACTGAAGGGAATGGAAAGAGGGAAAGGGAAGGGAGGGAAGTGAAGGGGGGGGAAGAAACTGGGAGGGAACTGAAGAGAACTGAAAGAAGGGAGGGAAGTGAAGGGCAGAGAAGTGAAGGGTGGGAAGTGAAGGGGAGGGGAGAAATGGGAAGGGAGGGAACTGAAGGGAAAGGAAAGAGGGAAAGGGAGGGGAGGGAAGTGAAGGGGAGGGAAGAAACTGGAAGGGAGGGAGCTGAAGAGAACTGAAAGAAGGAAGGGAAGGAAGGGAGGGAAGTGAAGGGGAGGGAAGAAACTGGAAGGGAACTGAAGAGAATGGATAGAGGGAAATGAAAGGGAGGGAAAGAAGGAAGGGAAGACAAGGGAAGGAAGGGAGGACGGAAGGAAGGGAAGTGAAGTGGAGGGAAGTGGAGGGAGGGAAGTGGAGGGGAGGGAAGAAATGGGAAGGGAGGGAACGGAAGGGAATGGAAAAAGGGAAAGGCAGGGGAGGGAAGTGAAGTTGAGGGAAGTGATGGGAGGGAAGGGAAGGGAAGGGAAAGGAAAGAGGGGAGGGGAGGGGAGGGAAGTGAAGGGGAGGGAAGAAACGGGAAGGGGGGAATTGAAGAGAACTGAAAGAGGCAAGTGAAAGGGAGAGAAGTAAAGAAGAATGGGAAGAAAAAAGAAAGGGGGGAAGGAAGGAAGGAAGGGAGGGAGGGAAGTGAAGGGAGGGACGGGAAGGGGAGGGAAGGGGAGGGAGGGAACTGAATGGAACGGAAAGAGGAAAGGGGAGAGAAGAGAAGAGAAGGGAAAGAAGGGAGGGAGGAAGGAAGGGAAGTGACGGGTGGGAAATGAAGGGGAGGGAAGGAGAGGGAAGGAAATAAGGGAAGTGAAGGGAGAGAAGTGAAGGGGAAGGAAGTGAAGGGTGGGAAGTGAAGGGGAGGGAAGAAATGGGAAGGGAGGGAACTGAAGGGAATGGAAAGAGGGAAAGGGAGGGGAGGGAAGTGAAGGGAAGGGAAGAAACTGGGAGGGAACTGAAGAGACCTGAAAGAAGGGAGGGAAGGAAGGGAGGGAAGTGAAGGGGAGGGAAGAAATGGGAGGGAGGGAACTGAAGGGAATGGAAAGAGGGAAAGGGAAGGGAGGGAAGTGAAGGGGAGGGAAGAAACTGGGAGGGAACTGAAGAGAACTGAAAGAAGGGAGGGAAGGAAGGGAGGGAAGTGACGGGAAGCGAAGGGTGGGAAGTGAAGGGGAGGGAAGAAATGGGAAGGGAGGGAACTGGAATGGAAAGAGGGAAAGGGAGGGGAGGGAAGTGAAGGGGAGGGGAGAAACTGGGAGGGAACTGAAGAGAACTGAAAGAAGGGAGGGAAGGGAGGGAAGAAATGGGAAGGGAGGGAACTGAAGGGAATGGAAAGAGGGAAAGGGAAGGGAGGGAAGTGAAGGGGGGGGGGGAAGAAACTGGGAGGGAACTGAAGAGAACTGAAAGAAGGGAGGGAAGTGAAGATCAGAGAAGTGAAGGGTGGGAAGTGAAGGGGAGGGAAGAAATGGGAAGGGAGGGAACTGAAGGGAAAGGAAAGAGGGAAAGGGAGGGGAGGGAAGTGAAGGAGAGGGAAGAAACTGGAAGGGAGGGAGCTGAAGAGAACTGAAAGAAGGAAGGGAAGAGAAGGGAAGGAAGGGAGGGAAGTGAAGGGCAGAGAAGCGAAGGGTGGGAAGTGGAGGGGAGGGAAGAAATGGGAAGGGAGGGAACTGAAGGGAATGGAAAGAGGGAAAGGGAGGGGAGGGAAGTGAAGGGGAGGGAAGAAACTGGGAGGGAACTGAAGAGAATGGATAGAGGGAAATGAAAGGGAGGGAAAGAAGGAAGGGAAGACAAGGGAAGGAAGAGAGGACGGAAGGAAGGGAAGTGAAGGGGAGGGAAGTGAAGGAAGTGGAGGGGAGGGAAGAAATGGGAAGGGAGGGAACAGAAGGGAATGGAAAAAGGGAAAGGCAGGGGAGGGAAGTGAAGTTGAGGGAAGTGATGGGAGGGAAGGGAAGGGAAGGGAAAGGAAAGAGGGGAGGGGAGGGGAGGGAAGTGAAGGGGAGGGAAGAAACGGGAAGCGGGGAACTGAAGAGAACTGAAAGAGGCAAGTGAAAGGGAGAGAAGTAAAGAAGAATGGGAAGAAAAAAGAAAGGGGGGAAGGAAGGAAGGGAGGGAGGGAAGTGAAGGGAGGGACGGGAAGGGGAGGGAAGGGGAGGGAGGGAACTGAATGGAACGGAAAGAGGAAAGGGGAGGGAAGGGAAGAGAAGGGAAAGAAGGGAGGGAGGAAGGAAGGGAAGTGACGGGTGGGAAATGAAGGGGAGGGAAGGAGAGGGAAGGAAATAAGGGAAGTGAAGGGAGGGAAGTGAAGGGGAGGGAAGAAATGGGAAGGGAACTGCAGGGAATGGAAAGAGGGAATGGGAGGGAAGTGAAGGGGAGGGAAGAAATGGGAAGGGAGGGAACTGAAGAGAACTGATAGAGGGAAGTGAAAGGGAGAGAAGGAAAGAAAGGAAGGGAAGGGAAGGGAGGGAGGGGGAGGGAAGTGAAGGGAGGGAAGGGAAGCGGTAGGGGGGGAGGGAAGGGAGGGAACAGAAGGGAATGGAAAGAGGGAAGGGGAGGGGAGTGAAGTGAAGGGGAGGGAAGAAACAGGAAGGGGGGGAACTGAAGTGAACTGAAAGAGGCAATTGAAAGGGAGAGAAGGAAAGAAGGAAGGGAAGGGAAGGGAGGGGAGGGAAGGAAGAAAGGAAGGGAGGGAAATGAAGGGGAGGGAAGAAAAGGGAAGGGAGGGAAGGAAGGAAGGGAGGGAAGGGAAGGGCAGGGAAGGGGAGGGAGGGAACTGAAGGGAACGGAAAGAGGGGAGGGAAGGGAAAGGGAGGGGAGGCAAGGGAAGGGAACGAAAGGGAGGGAAGGGAGGGGAGGAAAATAGTAATTGATAGATAAAAACTCAAGAAGTTCTCCTTAACTATCTAACTATGGGAATAACCTACTGGAAGATGTGGAGACAGAACGAAATCCCTTCAAAAGAACAATGGATAATGAAAATAGTGAAACTCATGAACATGGACGAACTGACCCGTCTTCTAAAAAAACATTATGGAAAGCCAATTAAAAAAGACTGACTGGCAGTTATTTCGAATGTACATGGAGAAAGAGAAGAGAACATTAATAATTTAGCCAGAAGATATGCTAAAAGTCTTCACCAACAAGAGATATACCTGAGGAGGAAAGGACTAAAATAATGACACTGCAGGACTGGGAGAGCTTGGAAATACAATTATTGTTATTATGTTTTTTTGTTTTTTTGTTTGTTTTTATTTTTTCTTCTTCTGTTTTTCTTATCTTTCCCTCTTTTCTCCTTTCTTATTTTCCTTCAACGTTTTATGTTCTCCTACTTTACATGTAAAACAAATTACCTTTTTTTCCTTTTTTAAATTTTATATTATTTTACTTTAATAAAAAATATTAAATAAAAAATAAATTGATATGTTTCTGGAGGTCGTGTTGCCTGAGAGGGATCATTTTCAAGGAGTGTGTGTGGATCCAGAGCCCTCTCTGCTCAAAAACACTATGGTTTCCCCCATTTTACAGAAGGTTTTTCTTTAGGAACTCACCATAACTCAAAAATCAGGACAGTTAATAAAGAACAAGACTCAAAAAGCAGGGGGATGCTAGCTAACACCTCCCAACTGAGGATCCTCCAGGCAGCAACCAGCCAGGATTTGAAGCTGCAAAGCCATTAAATGCTAATCAGGATAGCAACTTGCAACATTCAGACTTGCCCCAAGAGTTATTTCTCCCACCCTTGACTTTTCACAGATATGTAGATCTCGTTTGCTTAGTTTCCAACAGACCCCTTAATCTCTGAGGATGCCTGCCACAGATGTGGGTGAAAGGTCAGGAGAGAATGCTTCTGGAACATGGCCATGAAGCCTGGAAAACTCACAGCAACACAACAGCTCTTTCCACAGCAAGCAGGTAGAGGACAGAAGGAGATCATCTTTCATAGCAGTTTATTCTTTCATTTTTTGGATTAATGACTTTTTCCAGATATTTAGATATCCAGACCAAACTCAAGAGGAAAAAGGGCCGGAAAGGAAAAATTGGGGGGGGGGGGGGATCCAAAAAGAAGACATCCAGAAACACCTTTTGGAGTCCCTCCAGTTCATTGGCGTGGGCAGAAATCCAGCACTAGAAATTGTAATCAAACACCCCATCGAAGGAGAAAACAATATTGGAAATGGGTTGTTGTAGGTTTTTTCGGGCTATATGGCCATGGTCTAGAGGCATTCTCTCCTGATATTTTGCCTGCATCTATGACAAGCATCCTCAGAGGTAGTGAGAGACCTCACTACTTCTGAGGATGCTTGCCATAGATGCAGGCAAAACGTCAGGAGAGAATGCCTCTAGACCATGGCCATATAGCCCGAAAAAACCTACAACAACCCAGTGATTCCGGCCATGAAAGCTTTCGACAATACAATGTTGGAAATAATATATTTTTAAGCAAAATCTTAGAAAGGAAGAAAGCAGCCTCAATCCTCAGTTGATCCAGTCAACTCACTGCTTGGCTGTTCAAGAACTTCCTCATGTAGAAACAAGCATTAGTAATAATAATGATAATTATAATAATATTTTTATATCCCAACATCTTTATACTCTTATCCAAAATGCAAACGATTCATCAGGGTAGAAAACATTAAGTATTTAAAACATTAAGCCTTATTCAGATATGGTATGGAGCACAAACATAGAAAAGCACAGCCTGCCCCATCAGTGTTTCAACCTTGTAGGTAAAATTTGACAGCAACACTTTGTTTTTTCCTGTGGTGGGATTTTGAAGAGGGGAAGGAGTTAGTTTTGCAATGAATCAGGTATCACGCTTTCCCTCCCCATTTTTGCACAGCACTGACTTCTTTTGCTCCATTTTCTGGTTTACCCTCTAGATCAGTGGTTCTCAACCTTGCTAATGCCGTGACCCCTTAAAACAGTTCCTCATGTTGTGGAGACCCCCAACCATAAAATTATTTTCGTTGCTTCTTCATAACTGTAATTGTGCTCCTGTTATGAATTGCAATGTAGGGGTGGGTTTGGACTACCTGATCTGAAAACATATTATGAAGCATGTGGACTTACTTGGATCAAAGATTGGACTACCTTAACAAAGAAAAATGTGTTGATATTAGAAGGGGCTGATCTGAGACGGGGTTGGCACGCATACTTGTGGTACGACAAAATTAAAATTGAAAAAAAATTCCACTAATCACTACATTAGAGAGGGACTAATTAAAATATGGGAAAAATGCAAAAGATAATTTTACAATAACACACCACTATGGCTGTCCCCCCTTGAAGCATTTCACAGGAGAGAACTAGGTTGGGAGACCTGGCCAACCTATGAGGATCTACTAAGGAAAGAGAATGGGAAATATGAATTGAAAGAAGAAAAAGAGATTAAAGAAACCTTTACTACCCTATCATGGCTGAATTACAGGCAAATTTTAGACTGCTGTAAGACTGATAAAGAATTAAAATTCGGAGCTAAAGAAGGTTTTTGGGATACCATTATGTCGATTAACAACAAAATAATCACAAAAATCTATAAAAAATTATTAGAATGGATAACAGAAACAGAACAAATAAAAGAGACTATGATCAAATGGGCACAAAACATAGGTCACCAAATCCGTATAGATCAATGGGAGAGGGTGTGGAATCAGAAAATGAAGTTTACCTATTCCTATAACCTGAAAGAAAATCAATTAAAAATGATACACAGATGGTACATTACACCACAAAAGATTTCAAAATTCCAAAAAAATACATCGGACAGATGTTGGAAATGCGAACAGCACACAGGATCCCTCTTCCACATGTGGTGGTCCTGCCCAAAAGCTAAGAAATACTGGAAGATAATACACACTGACATTCAAAAGATACTAGATATAAAAATGAGAAAGGAACCAGAGTTCTTCTTGCTGGGAATGTTTGACATTATAGGAGACAAAAACAAAGATATTATCTTCAATTACCTAATCACTGCAGCCAGAATTGTCTATGCCAAGAGTTGGAGGCAGAAAGAAATACCACAAATAGAAGAATGGCATAGCAAGATATTTGAAATAATGAACATGGATGAGTTAACATACTGGCTAACACCGAACGAAGGAAAACCGAAAAAACATACAAATTGGGATTTAGTGAAAGATTACTTTAAACAACAAAAAATAGAGGTCATTTCATGATATATAAGAAGACAGAAGACAAATAACCGTGACACAGGAATGCAGACTGAACTATTGAGAATGAAAGCCACCTTATCTTTTTGGCTTTCATTATCTCTTTTTATTTTTATACCCTTTTTTATTATACAAATATAGAAGATCTTCAAAGAACAGATGGAAGTCCAACCAACCCCCCTCTCTTTTTTTTCTTCCTTTTTTTCTTTTTCTATTATTTTTTTGTTTTTTAAAAATTATTATTAATATTTTTTACCTCTCACATTTTTTTTGCCTATCATTATTTCCTACTTTCCTATCTCCTCCACAATTATTCCCCCACTTTCCATGTATATACACTAAAACGCAATAAAAATGATTTAAAAAAATGAATTGCAATGTAAATAGCTGTTATTCAGGATGTATTTTCATTCACTGGACCAAATTTGGCACAAATACCCAATACACCGAAATTTGAATACTGGTGGGGTTGGGACGAGTTTGTCACTTGGGAGTGGTAGTTGCTGGAATTTATAGTTAACTTACAATCAAAGAGCATTGCGAACTCCACCAGTGATGGACTTTGAACCAAACTTGGCACACAGAACTTCCATGACCAGCAGAAGGGTTAGGTGGGTTTCGCCTTGAGTTGTGGAGTTGTAGTTCACCTACATCCAAAGAACACTGTAAACTCAAGCAATGATGACTCTTGATGTCAAACTTGGCATGAATACTTAATATGCCCAATCATGAACTATTTTGGGAGTTTGGGGAAAATAGACCTTGACATTTGGGGGTTGTAGTTGCTGCGATTTATAGTTCACCTATAATCAAAGACAATTCTGAACCCCACCAACAATGGAATTGGGGAAAACTTCCCACACAAAACCTGCATGATCAATAGAAAATACTGTGTTTTCTGATAGTCTTTGGTGACCCCCCCTGACACCCCCTGGTGACCCCCCCCCCAGGGGTCCCGACCCCCAGGTTGAGAAATGCTGCTCTAGATCTCAGCTGTGGAATTTGTGTGAATAGGACACTGCAGATGGGAAGATTCTGGTCAAGTACAGAGTGCCTGCAAACACCCCACTTTTGGACTTGAAGGTCCCACAGAGCCCTGATATTTTAAATCATGCCTTGAATTCCTCTCCTGCCCTTCCTTCTACAAATGGGATTCTTTTCCCAAAGGGAGGGGGGGGGGTCATGGGCTGAGGGACCACCACAAATTTAGAGAGTATATTGGGAGGAAGGGCACAAAGGCATTTACACATAGGCCATGCTTACAACCCACAAACAAATAAACATGTGGTTAATCAAGGTGAAGCACCCTTAACTCTTAATCTAATGGCTGGGGAACATGTTTTGCATTTGAAAAGAGTCTGAGTTTACAATCCATTGTCAGCTAATTGATATTTCCCAACCTGCAACCAACTCTGGGAGTCAGTGTTGCAAGAGCCAAAGAGGAACAGCAATCCATGCCAAGCTAGCAGGCTGGCTTTACTTCCTTTTTTAAATAATTGTTTTTATTTAGAATAAGTTGCTCCTTAAGGTAGGAGCAGACAGAAAGAAGTGATAAGGAAAATTGCTGTGGTTCGTATACCGATAAAGAGTGGGAACAATCATCTCAAAGTATAATTTTTCCAGTGAATAATTGGGGGGAGTTGTTTCTGCATCCCAAATCCAGTTTTTAAATACCTCAGATGGCATGTTGCTATAGTCTGCAAACTTTCATTTTAGGATTTTAAAAAAAATCACTTTTGGAAAATAAATGTGTTGGCCCCAACTGAGAATGATAGGTCAAGGGGGTGCCTTCTGTGTCCCCAAATAAGGTACAATCCACCTGCAAGCATGCATTTTTCTATCCAGTAGAATGATCTCTGTCAGAAGCTACAGCCAGTGGTTCTCAACCTGTGGATCCCAGGTGTTTGGGCCTACAATTCCCTGAAATCCCATCTCACCAACTGTAAGGATTTCTGGGAGTTGAAGGCCAAAACATCTGGGGAGCACCAAGGCTATAGAACACGGTGTCTGGATATGCAGGACACTGTCAGGGTTCCAAATAGCACTACCCAGAGTTGAAATATGTAGTCTCCAAAAACAAGGAAACAAGCTTTGCCCCCAGCATCTCCCTCACTTCATACAGCTGCACGTCCAGATTGGATTCCCACAGCATGACGAGCATTTAAATGTAGATTCTGTGCCCCCTTGCACACATTTTCCAGTAGTACATTTCCCCCCTGAGTAGCCCCCAAGGCCGCTTCCACCCCCTTCACACACAAAGAGCTGGAGTAGTTAGAGGAGGAAGAAACTCAGTGTATGTGTGTGTGTGGTTGGGGTGCATCTGTATCCCTGAGGAAGCCTTGAAGGGGCCGATTTGACAGGGACAAGTTCCCTTTTTGCCTCAGTGCAGTAGATCTCTAAACTCTGCCTTGGGCTCTGTGTGTGTTGAGGTCCGAGGACCCTCTCAAGGTCCTTCAGTCCTCCTCGGAAACCACTCGCCCTGCACAGCAGGAGTCCTCAGTAATCTTGGGGGTCCTATTGCCCCATTCATAGGCAAAGGGGCTGTGAAATATCATTGCTCCCTTTCAAAGGCCTCCTGTTTGCACTGATAAGCCACCTTCTTATCAGTGCAAACGAGATAAGTTTAACTAAGGACCCCCCTGGGTCTGGGCAGCCAGTCATTTGACCTCCATATTGAATCCGACTGGTGTCTTGCTCACAACAAGAGGCGAGTTGGTGAGTACTGTGCATCATTGGGCGAGTAAGTTTAAAGAAGTTGAGGTGACAAAGTGTTGGACGTCCTGTGACAGCAACCATCGAGTTTCACAAGCAAAAGGTTAACAGATTGATCCAGGACAATTGTCGTATCACTCAGAGAGAAATTTTAAGCACAATCGACATTTCACAAGAATGTGTGGGTCACATTATTGCTTTGCTTGGCTATCGGAAGATCTGTGCATGATAGGTTTCGGAAACAGAGTGTCAACTTCTTCTGTGACGGCTTCAGAAAACTTGGGCATTGTTAGCAGAAATGTATCCAGTTGTCTGGTGATTATGTTGAAAAGTGAATAGTGGAAGTTAAAGAGCACATTCTAAGGATTCTTTCTGCGTTTGATTTATTAAAATATTCCCATCCAACCCAAGTAACGAAAGTAGAGGCATTACTTTTCATTCCCTCTTCATATAAAGTTCTCCAACTTACAAGTGGGTAGAAAAGTGAATGGAGGGGATTGGAGTTCTGGTTTCTTAATCTTTCTCTCAAATCAAGCTTTACTCACCTGGTTAACACTTCTCACCTGAGGAAGCTACGGTCAACTGTCAGAATCCGCTGGCTCCCTAGTTGCCAGGCAACCTTATAAAAACAATGAGGGAAACTGTCATCCTTACATCAAGGATACAGGTCTTTGTCCCCCTCTTTGAATGAACCATTTTTCTGGCTGCTTGCTTTAGGGTCAAAGAGAGAGGAAGCAAGAAGGTAAGGATTGCTCTATATATTCTGTTGGGGAATCTCAGCTGTTAGACTCAAATATAGCTCTCAGTTGGGGCGATTCCACCACAAATATAGCAGAGTACCAGAAGCAAACTTCATAACCAGCAGGAACTTCAGTGTGGCAATCTAGGATAAGCTTTCCCTTCACACGATGGCACAGGACTGCATAGTCCGAACTTTAGGTTCTGACTCTGCAGAAATACATTCTTGAAAGAAAAGGCTTGGAGCTCACTAGCTTACTAAGTATCATCTTCTAAGAAAGGTAAAAAGGATTAAAAAATTAAAATCCACGCAGCTTCATTTTTCTTAGACAGAGACAAAATGTGTCCTTACCAGAAGGAAGAAAAAGGCAGAAGAAGAACAGAGGATGACCACATGGCCAATCCAGAGCAATATTTTTTAAGAAGTTCCCTCACAGAGATTCCATTAATACATCTTCGAAGGGGGAAGTGATTGTGGCAAGACGGAAGAGTAAAGACAAAGCCCTTTCTGGGGAAGCATGCATAGGAACTCTAATCCTATCCTAGTCTAGCTACTCATTGAGGTCTGGAAATGTGACACGAGAGACTTGTGCAGTCCAGGGATGAAACAATCCAACATATTCTGATACAGGGCTTCCTGGAAATGTCCCCAACTGCCCTGAAATGTACAACCCTGGCCAATATGTATGTTAGTAAGTCACCTATAAAGCCCTAAATAGTTCCGGCCCAGTATCTGTCCGAAAATATCTTCCCTATGAACCACCTTGGAGACTAAGATCATCTGGGGAGGCCCTGCTCTCTATTCCACCCTACTTGCAGGCACGACTAGTCAGGACAAGAGACAGGTCCTTCTCAGTGGTGGCCCCTCGGCTGTGGAATTCCCTCCCTAGTGACATTAGATCAGCCCCCTCCCTCCTATCCTTCAGGAGGAGAGTAAAAACCCAGCTCTGAGTTTGGGCTTTGGAGATGGCACGGTGCAATAATATAATTGGAATATGTGCAATGACTACAGAATGGCCTTAGACTATGATTTTGAATTGTGTGATTTTAATACTGAATGTAATTTAAATTATTTAATGTGCATTAATTTTAATTCAATTGATTTTAAGTGTATCGTTTGTATATGTTAAGGCATCGAATAATTGCCATATGTAAGCCACCTTGAGTCCCCCTTGGGGTAGAGAAAGGTGGGATAGAAATAGGGCAAATAAGTAAATATGTGTCACATTTATACCCCACCATTCCCCATGAGCTAAAGCTGTACACAGTTCTGCCTTCTCTCTACTACAATCCTGTGAGACACATCGCCTTAGTTTGAAGAACTGTTCTAAATTACTCAGCCAGTTTCTTGGGTCAGTGGAACTTGTTCTTGGATTTCCCTAAACCAGGGGTCCTCAAACTAAAGCCTGGGGGCTGGATACGGCCCTACAAGGACATTTACCCAGCCCTCGCTCAGGGTCAACCTAAGTCTGAAAGAACTTGAAAGCACACCACCACCACCACAACAACAACAACCATATATCATCAGCCAAAAGCAGGCCCACACTAGCCCCTGAAATACTAATAAGTTTATATTGGTTACATTGTTCTTCATTTGAATTATTGTATTGTTTTAAAGTATTTTTGCACTACAAATAAGATATGTGCGGTGTGCAGAGGAATTCATTCATGCTTTTTTTCAAATTATAATCTGGCCCTCCAATAGTTTGAGGGACTGTGATCTGGCCCTCTGTTTAAAAAGTCTGAGGACCCCTGCCCTAAACTATATTTCGAGCCCTGTACCAACTACATCACTCTACCGTGGAGACACAATGGTTGTACACCACCCCATCACAACAATATAGTAATAATAATATTTCACTACAGTAGGCTATCAACAAGGGCCAATGTGTGCTTAAGTGTTGGATTGTGACTCTGGAGACCAGGGTTCAAATCCCTGCTTGGCCATAAAAACCCAATGGGTAACGCTTGGCAAGTTACACGCCATCAGAGTTGGAAAACTCTGTGATAGAGTTGTCATATGTTGGCACACAACAACAATTACCTGATTTGAATTATTGTTAGTACTGTAGTCATAGGAGGAATATAAGGCACAATCAGTCAGAGATTATCTGAAACACAACACAATTGTGTCCATCTTTTAGCCTTCTGATGTCATCCTAGCTAGCAAATTCAATACAATTGCGTCATCCATCCAACCATTGCTTTGTTGACAGAGTGCTTAGAATCACTGTCCAAGCTGCATTTGAATAGCTAAGCCTGTGTTAGCACTGATAGGGGATGTCTAACAGCCGTCCCTTTGAAGTGGGGTTTACATTAACTGCCCAAAGACTCCGAGCCAGGTCTGACATAAATTGCAACACCTGTTTATTTATTTGCTTCACAAAATCAATAATAAACAGAAAAACAACTCTGTCCTCAACACAACTGAAATGGATAAAACTGAGGAGAGAGGGCGGCTTGATTAGGATTTTTGTGCCAAAGAATTGTGAGGTCTCCTCCACTCTGGAACACAAATTCCTAAATAGAGAATATGCACATATTGTGAGCAGGGGCGGCTCGACCTATTATGCAAAGTAAGCATTTGCAGTATAGTTGATTTTGCCCAGGGGCGCTCTTGGGGGAAAATAGACCTTGACATATGCGAGTTGTAGTTACTGGGATGTATAGTTCACCTAAAATCAAGGAGCATTCCGAACTCCACCAATGATGGAATTGAACCAAATATGGCACACAGAACTCCCACGATGAACAGAAAATATATATCAACTAGCTGTCCCCTGCCACGCGTTGCTGTGGCCCAGTCTGGTGATCTGGAAAATAAAGTAATGAGAAAGTGTTGGTTTCTAATATATGTAATTCCTTTCTGCTTGTGAGTAAACAGTATTTCTTGTTGTTTCTTTGTCAGTGTTGATGTGGAGAGTGTCTGGTTTGCCTACTCTGGAACATGCAACATATCATAGTCCTTCTTTAAGGGTCTCTTTCTAATTTATGATACTATATCTGTGTGTGTGTGTGTGTGTGAGAGAGAGAGAGAGAGAGAGAGAGAGAGAGAGAGAATCATATCTATCTATCTTTATGACTGGATGGCTCTTTGTCAGGAGGGCTCTGATTACATTTTCTTGCCCTGGTGAAGAGAGTTGGACTGAGAGATGGCCTTAAGAATTTTCTGTTGGTCATGGGGGTTCTGTGTGGGAAACTTGCGCCATTTCTGTCGTTTGTAGGTTTCAGAATGCTCTTTAATTGTAGTGAACTATAAATCCCAGTAACTACAATTCCCAAAAGTCAAGGTCTATTTCCTCCTAACTCCATCTGTGTTCATATTTAGGCATATGGAATTTTTGTGTCAAGTTTGGTCCAGATCCATCATTGTTTGAGTCCACAGTGCTCTCTGGATGTAGGTGAACTACAACTCCCAAACTCAAGGTCAATGCCCACCAAACCCTTCCAGTGTGTTCTGTTGGTCATGGAAGTCCTGTATGCCATGTTTGGTTGAATTCCATCCTTAGTGGAGTTCAGAATGCTCTTTGATTGTAGGTGAACTATAAATCCCAGCAACTACAACTCCCAAATGTCAAGGTCTATTTCCCTTAAACTCCATTTGTGTTCATATTTGGGCATATGGAATATTCGTGCCAAGTTTGGTCCAGAGCCATAATTGTTTGAGTCCACAGTGCTCTCTGGAAGTGGGTGAACTATAATTCCCAAACTAAAGGTCAATGTCCACCAAACCCTTCCAGTTTTTTCTGTTGGTTATGGGAGCCCTGTGTGCTAAGTTTGGCCCAATTCCATCATTGGTGGAGTTCAGAATGCTCTTTGATTGTAGGTAAACTATAAATCCCAGCAATGACAATTCCCAAATGACAAAATCTTTTTTTTTTTAGTGGAGGACATAAATTGGACTGTTAGGTGTCTTGACTGCCTCTGATTGTGAGAGCCTGGAAAGAATATTGTGTTGTTCAGTGCAAGAGGCCTGAAGCCTCACGTGGACCTATTGCAAAAAGACATTTGCTTTGCGTCTTGTCTTTCTTGGTTGAACCTTGTGCCAAGTGCTTGCATCTACATGTCTCAGAGATGCTCTGGACCTTGCTGGCAGGACCTGGGCCAGATGGGCACATGACTTAACAGTAGAAGTCCTCCTTCCTATGAGATGTTGCTTCTGTCCGAGAACTGTGTAGAAATCACTGTAATATCACTAATTAAGATACAAAATGGTTATCAGGCACCTTGCCGGCCTCATTTTGCCTGGGGCCTGGGAAAATTCCTTCCAACTTCCTGTGATTTGGAGGCCAACCATCTCAAGGCTTTCCTTTATCAAGGAGCAAAGCAAGTCAGGAGATGGCCTCAGGCAATTCCACCCCTCCTCCAGCCCAGCTTTCCTTCTCTCTTTCAAGTCAGATTAAACGTTAACAGCACCGTTCTACTATCTTACCATGCCTTTTTCCAGACTGGCTCTACATGCCCATGTTATAGCGTCCTGAGATTTGTATTGTCAAAGGCTTTCATGGCCAGAATCACTGGGTTGTTGTATGTTTTAGGGGCTATATGGCCATGAACTAGAAGCATTCTCTCCTGAGGTTTCACCTGCAGGAGCCCCCGGTGGCGCAGTGGGTTAAAGCCCTGTGCTGGCAGGACTGAAGACTGACAGGTCTCAGGTTCAAATCCGGGGAGAGGCGGTTAAGCTCCCTCTATCAGCTCCAGCTCCTCATGCGGGGACATGAGAGAAGCCTCCCACAAGGATGATAAAACATCAAAAATCATCCAGGCCTCCCCTGGGCAACGTCCTTGCAGACGGCCAATTCTCTCACAACAGGGTGCTCCTGACACGACAAAAAAACCTGCATCTGTGGTAGGCATCCTCTCTGACAATGGCTGCCATAGATGCAGGTGAAACTTCAGGAGAGAATGCTTCTAGAACATGGCCATACAGCCCTAAAACCGTACAACAACCCATCCTGAGATTTGGAGTTTGGTTGCACACCAACACTCTATGTCATGGAAGGCTAAAGACCCTACAACTCCCATCAATCCATAGTATTGAGCCATAGCACTTAAAGTGGTATTAAACTGCATTCATTCTACACTGGAAATGTACCCCCCCCCCAAAAAAAAAAAGTGGAAATAACTGCCATCCTATCTGAAAAGCACTGAAGCCCAAGACTGGCTGCTTTGTGTCAAGTACAACATGGGCAATGGCTAGGCACAGGCATGTGGTTCGCAAAAAGGCCTTACTGGTGCATTATTTAAACTGTTGTGTTTATTCATATCATGATCTGATCACCATACTCAATATATCCCATATGCATGAGGGTATTGGGGTAATGATACAAAAGGTTTGCTAGGGTAGACCCTCTTTCACTCAGACTCAGCCCCCCTCCCCGCGAAACAAAATCAGCCCCCCCCCCCCCCCGAATCGAAGTCCTGGCTACGGGCCTGGCTAGGCAAGGACATCTTCTCCTTGAAATCCATACCCTTCCTGTACAGGTTTGTTCCAGTGCTGAGAAACCTGTGTGTACGGTATGTGTGGGATGTACAGGTTATGATAACTAGCAGCCTCTTTCACAAGGGAATTTTCAAAGTACAGTCAGCCCTTCACCTTCACAGTTATCACTTTGTGGATTTTATTTGATTAATATGTTTTCTTTAGCAATTCCTAGGTCCTCCAGCATGATTTTATGGTAATTAAATGAATAAATAGCTTCAGGTAGATCACTGGTAATCCAGCTTTGGCTTTCCCTCTGCCCCATATTCAGCCCATGCAGCTGCCAGTTGGGCTGATGAGGCTTTGCAGCCTTTTAATAGCATTGTATAGCAGTGCATAAAAGAAACTACATATTATGTCTCCTCCTTTACCTTGATATCATTTCCAGCTTACAGCCAGGGGCAGCTCAACCCATTACGCAAAGTAAGCATTTGCAGTATAGTTGATTCTGCCCAGGGGTGCTCTTGGGGCACTCTAGGGGGAAAGTAGACCTTGACATATGCGAGTTGTAGTTACTGAGATGTATAGTTTACCTAAAATCAAAGAGCATTCTGAACTCCACCAATGATGGAATTGAACCAAATATGGCACACAGAACTCCCACGACGAACAGAAAATATATCTCAGTGATTGGTTTGGGGGGGGGGGGGGGGTGGGAGGCAAAATACTGTTTGCTTACCATTGAAAAGTACCTAGGACCGCCTCTGCTTACAGCAATCTACAGAAAACCTTGTGATGAGTTTGCCTTAACAGTGCCATAAGTCAAAAATTACTTGAAGGCACACAACAACAATAAAATCAAAAGGAGGGAGAGGGAAATAATAATAATAATGAAACAATAGATCACATCCTCAGCTGCTGCAAGAAGATCGTGCAGACAGACTACAAGCAGAGGCACAACACCATTGCTCAGATAATTCATTGGAACTTGTGCCACAAATAACATTTGCCTGCAACAAAGAACTAGTGGGATCACAAGCCGGAAAATGTTATAGAGAATGAACACATCAAGATACTCTGGGACTTCCAGATTCAGACAGACAGAGTTTTGGAGCATAATACTCCTGACCTCACGATCGTGTTAAAAAATAAAGTATGGATTGTTGATGTTGCAATCCCAGGTGACAGCAGGATTAACGAGAAACAACTGGAAAAGATGACACAATATGAGGATTTAAAGATCGAACTGGAGGCTGAGTCCCAAGCAGGAGAGCATGTGATTTTGTTTCATTGAATGCCAAATATTTATTTCTGTGTTGTAGAAATTGTTATTTTGTAAAACAGGCCCACAATTTTTTCCCAGTTTGGGACTCCTCTCTCCAGAGTTTGGGAAATATCACCACACGTTAACTATATGTTAATAGACCTAACAGACTCCTTGCAAATGCAAAACACGCCAGCTGCCTCAGAGATTAAGGGTGCAAAGAACTCCACCTGGGTAAATTGCATGCTAAATGAATGTACTCTCTTTGTAAATGGAAACATGTCCTGGGGTCTCCGCCTCAGCAATAAACCTTCTGTCTATCAATCACTTTATTTATACCTTGTCTTTCCTCCAGAGTGTGCCCATAACAGTTTACAGACTCTAAAGGGATACAAAGAAAAAACCTAAAAACATACAAAAAGCTATGACTGAAATAATCTTAAACTTAATCTTAATACAACTCTAGCCATACACAACATTCAATTAAAAACACAAGTGCCTTTTAGCAACACTACAAGACCTTTGTACATGAGATTTGCAAATTCTCCTCCTCAAACTGCAGATTCCAGAATTTCATAGAAATTTTAGACTTGGCTAGATATATTTATTTATTTATTTACAGAATTTATATTCTGCCCTTCTCAGCCCGCAGGGGACTCAGGGCAGATCACAATACACATATACATGGCAAACATTCAGTGCCAATTAGACATACAACATATATATATAGACAGACAGAGGCAATTTAACATTCCAGCTATTCTGGCTTTCATGAGGGTCAGGCCAGTAGCCAGGATTTTGATTCGGGGGGGGGGGGGGCTGAGTCTGAGTGAAAGAGGGTCTACCCTAGCAAACCTTTTGTATCGTTACCCCAATAATCCCATACATATGAGATATATTGAGCATGGTGATCAGATCATGATATGAATAAACATAACAGTTTAAATTGAACTGTTATGTTTAGCTGAAGCCCCCAAAGCCCCCCCCCCTCCCGGCTACATGCCTGATGAGGGTATGCTCGATTCTGGCTCAATTCCGATCACAGGGGAGCTGCTGCTTCACCGACCATTTGTGACACCGAGTCCTTTGATGGAGTGCTTCCTCTTTCTTCTGCACACTGCTGGAAGGCTTTGTGGTGTCATAAATTAGTTACATTACTAAACTTCCTACTTGACAGATGCAATTGTCTTTCAGGCTGCAAAGGTCGACAGCAAGCTAGACTAATGGCTGGGAGCTCACTCTGACCCAGACTGGCCCCAAACTCATGACCTCTTGGTCAGTAGTGATTTAATAAAGCTGTCTATCAGCTAGCTGCACCACAGCCCGGTCCTGTGCTTATGTTTGTGTTTAATATTAGATATGTTGTGGTTATTACTGAATTTTATTTGTTGGTTACTTTGTTATAGTTATGAATTTATTTTTGGGATTAGACGGGGTTGTTTATTTTGACTTTGTTCAATATATTATGGCATTGAATGTCTGCCATTTTTTTGTTGGAACCCGCCCTTTGATAGGGTGGAATATAAATAAAGCATTGTTATTGTTATTATTAATACTGTCATGATAGTTATAGTGTAATATTGTACAATGATATAACAGTGTAACGTGAAAGTGCCCTTCTCCCTCTGTGTGTCCCAAGCATTGTAGTCAGTCACCCAACTCATGATGACATAGCACCTTCTGCCTGAAAAAAGAGATGTCTTATTTTACAGTCCTTGCAGTATATTCCCAATTTGCTTCTGACACGATAATTTTTTTAATGTCCTGGTCAACTCTTTTGGACATTTGTAAGGAGAAAAGTTAGCTTTTCTTGCTAAGCCATCAAAAAAGAAGAAGAAGAAAGAAAGCCACTTTTTTCTAATTTGGATCTCATTTCTTCTCCAATTTCTAAACATTAAAAGGATACATTGCAAACTTTTTGTGGTATTTCAATCACTGAGTATTTTGTTTCATTTTCCCTTGGTATCCATTGGCATCTGGGGTTTGGTTGCATGACCCTCTTGGAGTGGATACCAAAACCTGTGGATGTTGATGTCTGGGTGTATATAGTAGTGAAGTAAAATGGCGTCCCTTATTCAAACTGAAAAAAAACCAATCTTTAATTTCTGAATTATTTATTTATCTATTCAGCCGTGGATGGTGGAATCAATAGATACAGAATTTGTGCATACGGAGGGCCAACTGTATTTTCCGATCCAATTTCGTAACAGGGGCAATATTGACTCTTCCTCTGACTCATGCTGGAGGCAAGCAGAGACTTGTATTCTCCCATTTTAGCAAAGGGGAACATCACACTTGAAGTGAGAGAATTTCCAGACTTAATGTCTGGAAACCAATGATAACTTATCCTGGATTGGAAAGGGGAGGAGGTGCAGTGCTTGGAGAGGTATTTTCCAAAGGTTCTCACTGAGAGTTTCCTTCCAATCTGGCACATTGATTCTCATTCATGGAAGAAGAGCAGGAAGCCTTCTTTGGAGGCTTTTAAGCAGAGGCTGGATGGCCATCTGTCGGGGGTGCTTTGAATGTAACTTTCCTGCTTCTTGGCAGGGGGCTGGACTGGTTGGCCCACGAGGTTTCTTCCAAGTCTAGGATTCTATGATATAAATCAAATAAATAAAGGCAACCAATGGATAAATCCAATCAGACAACCATTTATTTCTTAAGCTGTCAATAAGCTTTTAAAATAAACTTTTCCCCTAAGAGAGCCACCTAACTAAGAGAGAAATGCACAAAGGTGCAGAACCCTCTCAACCCTTGTTCTCCCTAAGAATGAGCTTTCAGTGCCAGAACTGGAGGGAGACAGCATGGGAAAATGGTTTGAGCTTTGGAGTAGGACTCAAGGAGGGACCAGAGTCTGAACTCTCCTTGGCCATGGAGCCCCCCCCCCCCACCGTGACTATTGGCAAGTCACACACTCTCAGCCTCAAAGGGAGGCAAACCCCCCACCCACACACACACACCTTGCCAAGAACCCCCATCACAAGTTCACCTTAGGATCTCCATAAGTCAGAAACAATTTAAAGTCACACCGCAACAATAACCAGAGCTGGAAGTCACACAGATCTTCTGCTTTTATAACTGCTCCTGCTTTGGCCTAACCTTCCTTGATTTTAACAAGAGTCATTGCAGCCAGTACATAATGTAGTCCTAAATGATAAAATATTTGCACATTCAATGGAAATGTTGTTTATTCATTCAACTGCTTCGTGACCTCATGGACCAGCCCATGCCAGAGCTCCCTGTCGGCCATCACCACCCCCCAGCTCCTTCAAGATCAAGCCAGTCATTTCAAGGATACCATCCATCCATCTTGCCCCTCTTCCCTTTTCCTTGCATTTTCCCCAGCATCATTGTCTTCTCATTGATGGAAATATAGCCTTTTAATCAAGACTAGAGACTTGATTAAAATATTTAAATGACCTCAGTACTTATATCAGCATATAGGACAATATAGTATGGAAACACAAAGATACAGAATCTTTCTTTAAAAGCATGTTTCTGTGTGTTTGCAGGGTCAGTACCTTCTCATTTACTACTTGGTGGACTGCTTTAAATTCTTCAAATATTCTTCAAAAATCTGTTTTCCAGCAATTTACAAGACAATTATAGGCATCTGCAGCAGATAAAATTAACCAGGAATGAAAATTACCCTCCTAGTCTTTTCAAACCATTTTTGATAAGATTTTGTTTGTTCGGAAAACTGGGAAGTTGTACTTATTTGTACACATCCTCAGTCAACAGTTAAAACCATGTTAATATAAGGTTGCAAAGTGTTTGATTACATTTTCTTAAATTTATTGATTTTAGGTTCTGGTGTTGTTTTTATATGTCGGGTTATTTTGGATTACTTCTTAACATTTGTTTGGTTTTTTGAGGCATTGAATATTTGCCTTTTTGTATGTTGGAATCCACCCTAAGTCCCATTGGGGAGATAGGGCAGAATATAAATGGTTTATTTATTTATTTATTTATTTAATAAAAATAACATTTTGACTTCAAATCAAATCATTTATTTCAGTCATTGACCAGCACAGGAAATAGAGTCACATTTTCATACAAACCTGGTGTGTTTGGTACATTAAAAATATAAATATAACTACTGAAGCACAATATGGGTGAGGGAGTGGAAAGGAAGGGGAAACGGTAAAAACATACAATGCCCAGATCCATCACCAAATTGTAGATTCAGAGAAGAAGATTACTGGACACACAGTTAACTAACATTTTGACTTGGTGCCAGAGAAATGACAATATAGGTACCACTGTTTGGCTTTCCCAAGGGATGGGCATCCCCCAAGAGAGAAGCCTCTGCCCCATAGCCTCCCCAATGTATATGATGGGACAGTGGATCTCAGGTAATCCTTGGGAATTGAGTGGGTTCCTTCAAGCCTCAAGATCTCAAGCCATTTAAGGTGCTGAATGCTGTCACCAGCACCATGAATTCAGACTGAAAGTAAACTATCGGACAGTTCTTTCAGATTAAATATATTCTACAGTTTCGTGTTTTATAGGAATTTGTTGTTTATTTTATTATTTATAATGTTAGTTTTTGAATATTGGGTCATGAACTCTGAAACCTGCTGAGCTATATTAACATGGGATGTAATTTGTATGTTGCTTTGAATGCCCCTTTCCTCCAGAAAGCTGAGACTCATTGCAGAATACAAATTGAAACAATAAACAGAGTTAAACATACAAATAACTATGATAAAAAAGTAAACAACACCATTTTAAAAATATATTATTTAGTAGTCACAAAAAGCAATTTTAAAACCATACAATTGGTATAAACAGTACTGTACCCTGTGAAAAGCCCTTTCTATATAAATTACGTAAAAGCTTTTCCCTGTCAGGAGCAGAACACCAACTTTAATTTCTTTTAAACATAGAATCTAAGAAGGCCCTGTTTTGTGGCCTCACCTGTGAAAGGCAAAGGACTGGGAGGAGTATCATTTAAAAGTTATCTGTTTCTTGTGCATTATTTCTCCATGTTCTCATTCTGGTTGACTTCATTCACCTTCTAGTATAGTGGTTCTCAACCTGTGGGTCCCCAGATGTTTTGGCCTTCAACTCCCAGAAATCCTAACAGCTGGTAAACTGGCTGGGATTTCTGAGAGTTGTAGGTCAAAGAACCTGGGGATGCACAGGTTGAGAACCATGGTTCTAGTGGTTCCCAAGCTTTGGTCCTCTAGGTGTTTTGGAATTCCAGACAATTGGCCAATCTGGTTGGGGTTCTTGGGAGCTGATGTTTCAAACATCTGGAGGCCTAAAGATTGGCTACCACCTTAAGAAGGAAATAGTGGCAATTGTAACACTTTGTTGTTTGGAATTAACTGGTCATAATGTAAAAGTAGGTATTTGGAGCAATCCTACTCCTGGAATATATATTACTTCGAAATCAGAGCCATTAAAATAAATAATGTTTCTAATGTTTTGACTGAGATGTTTAGGGAAAATCAACATTAAAGACTCATTTGCTTGAAGAAAGTTTTTCTTCTTTTTCTGACTTGCAGTCTGCATAATTATGCCTCAGAAGCAAGCCATTCAGTTAATGACTTTCTCTGTTACAGTCATTCATGGTTACAGTCATTCATGGTTAAGCTACCCAAATTGGCCCTTTAATGGACCTATTCTTCATTAATTATGCCAAAGCCTTCCCTTTTAAAGCTATCAAAGATGATTCCCAACACCCCCTCCTGTGATGGTAAATGCCATAAGTTAGTTCTGCAGACAAAGAATGCCTCATTTTCCCTGTTCTGCATCTACAGGCCTTCAGAGTCCATCTAGATGTCCACCTGTTGGCCTTAAGTGTAAATATTGTAGGAGAGAAGGATTTCCTTTCGCATTCTTATAAGTTATGCTTATAAACGTCAGTCCTAGCTCTTTTTCTCTTTTAATTGTAAGCATTGTTTTACATTTGGAAGGTGCTCAAACTTCTTACTCATTTCACACTGTAATCTTATCCATGTTTATCCACTAAGACCCATTGAACACCCCACTCCTTCTAGATATGGTTTCAAAACTCATGGGCAAGATATCTGCAATCTTCTAAACTGGAGACAAGCAGAAAACAAAGGGACTCCTTCAGAACTAAGCTAGAGAGATCCTTGAGTAAGACAGCAGTTTAATCTCAGTTGTTTATCCATTGATTGAAAGAAGTTGAGATCGCCATCATTTAGTACAGCATTTGTTGCTTTCTTGGCCAGAAAAACCACCCAAGAGCCAAGAGTTAGTTTGAAAAGAGCCCCTTAGAGACAAATTTCTTCTCCACATGGAAATTCCAGCTTTACTCCTGAAAAAAGCATTGTCTGATTTGAGAGATGCCAGGAATTTCTCAATATTTAAGAAGAGCAATGTGGTGGATGGGATACCATTTATCAGAATACTCTCATAGAATGGTACTTCTCTGGTCAACACTAACTTGACGGCTGAAGGAACCCCTGAACCCCATCATCAGCATTCAGTCAGGACAATAGCCAGTTGCTTCCCTGTGGCTCTAATTCTTCTTGTGGTCATTTGTGAGTTGTTGTAGATTTTTCGGGCGGTATGGTCATGTTCTAAAATCTCTGGCAGGCATTTTCAGAGGTTGTGATCTCACTACCTCTGAGGATGCCTGCCATAGATGCAAGTGAAATGTCAGGAGAGAATACTTCTAGAACATAGCCATACAGCCCAAAAAACCTACAACAACACAGTGATTCCAGCCATGAAAGCCTTTGACAACACAGTCATCTGTGTAGCCACAGATATGTTTTTTCTGTGCAGAGAGAGTCCGTCTTTGGAACCATCTAGGGACAAATAGCAATAGCTCTCTTCTTCCCACTGTCTATGCTCTCCTTGATTCCTTCTCAAATCTCAGTTCCTGTTCACCCAATCTGAACAGGCCTATGGTCTATGTTCAAGAAGAAGGAAATTTCCTTTGTGTGGGGAAAGGTTGCCACAACTGCCCCATACTTTATTAATATGGGGATGTGGATAGGCAAAATGAGAGGGCAAAAAACCAAGAGGAGATGTGTTCTAATATCAAGCGTCGAAAGCAACATCGCATATGTCAAATTGAAATGTAGAGATACACATTCTCTAAGTCGTTTATTTATTTATATCTCATATTTCTCCCATGAATGACTCAAAGTAGCCAGAATGTTGGCTTGCCCCATTGGCTTAGAATTGGGTGAAGATCTCCATCACATTTGGGGAACTGGATTGTTGGAAACCCTACTTAATTGCTCCTTTATCCAAGGTGAAGAGGTGGATTGAAAGGTAAGATCTGGAACAGTGGTTCTCAACCTGTGGGTCCCCAGATGTTTCGGCCTATGACTCCCAGAAATCCCAGCCAGTTTACCAGCCATTAGGATTTCTGGGAGTTGAAGGCCAAGACATCTGAGACCCACAGGTTGAGAACCACTGATTTAGAAGGTAATGATATGCCTCTAGCAGTTTCTCAAGGATCCAAGAATCCATTGTTATGCTGCCCTGTTGGTGGGAAAACAGGACATGATGGGCCCCAAAGGGTTGTGGTGGGTTATGGTGATAATGGGTCTGACATGGTTGAAGGCAATGTTTAGAAGTTTGCTTTTTCCGTGTAGAAATACCAGTATTTACAAGACACTTGGGGCTACTTTGAAGTGAAGGAGGTACCCTGAGAGGGCATCTTCTGAGACCTGGAGTATTAGCATAATGACTCATCCAAGAATGCATGTCCTTCTGCTGGTAAGGAAGGCTGTTGTAGTCCATTCCTATTTGTGTGGTGCATACTTCTGGGTGTGCTACAGCTTGTCTTCTATTTTGTTATTAAAGCGACCCTCCTCATCAAAGGAGAAGTTCTCAAGATCAAGCTTTGCTTTGGGACTGATAAATTACTTCAGGCATCACATCTAGTTTCATTGAAACTTCTGTGATACTCTGCCCTAGGCTCTTCTCTTGTGGTACAGTTTTGGTGCAAGGATCAAGGAGAACATTTGTGATTACTCAGTGGAAGGAGCAGTTTCAACAGAGCAATCAGTCTGGATTTTTAAATGGCATGTCCAAAATGGCCCCTTGTTTCAGAACAAGAGGTCTCCAAACTTACATGTGTTCTAGCAGCAAATTACCTAGTTGCTATGATTTCATTAAAGCAGTGTTTCTTAATCTCTGCTCCTCTGTGTACTTTGGACTTCCGCTCTCAAAAATCCCAGACAGTTTACCAGCTGTTAGGAATTGTGGGAGCTGAAGTCCAAAACATCTGGAGGAGCAGAGTTTGAGAAGCACTGCATTAGAGGCCTTCAAGAACAATTCTGAATGGCGGGCCCTTCTGGTAGCAAATCTGTGGTATTTTACCATATAAACTCCACAGACATTTTTTCCAGAGACACAGAATCCATTTACAAGAAAAAAGCAATATAAACAATCAGAATTTTCAACCAATTCATTTATTGGACATTAGCCGTATTAGTGGATCTACATGGCAGAATTAATGCTAGGTTGTTGTAGGTTTTTTGGGCTATATGGCCATGTTCTATAGGCATTCTCTCCTGACGTTTCACCTGCATCTATGGCAAGCATTCTCAGAGGTTGTGAGGTCTCAGATCTCACACCCTCTGAGGATGCTTGCCATAGATGTAAGCGAAACGTCAGCAGAGAATGCCTATAGAACATGGCCATATAGCCCGAAAAACCTACAACAACTCAGTGATTCCAGCCATGAAAGCCTTCTACAATACATAGAATTAATGTTGTTTGACACCACTTTAATTTAAGAATTATGGGAGTTGTAGTTTGGTGACGCACCAGCACTTTTAGCAAAGAAGGCTAAAGACCTTGTAAAACTGTAGCTTAGAACAAACCACACAAAACTATAAAATGTTGATTTTTAAAATTCTAAGCATAGTCTCCCAAAGCTTTAGAATTCAGTGGTCCTCAGCTTGTGGGTCTCCAGATGTTTTGGCCTTCAACTCCCAGAAATCCCAGCCAGTTTACCAGCTGTTAGGATTCCTGGGAGTTGAACACCAAAACATCTGGGGACCCACAGAGAACCACTGGCTTTAGATGAACAGTAGAAGAATGGTGGCAGGACTAAGCTGAAACCCTTTCAATAGATTAAAAAATAGTTGAAGTTTAAAAGAAACTGAGGGTCATGATTTTGTTCCAGTCTTGATTGTTTTCCATTGGCGTCATCTCTTGAAATCAAACCATGTAAGAGGACAGTATTTACAAATGCTTTTCCTTGGTCGTCTGAGAACTGCATTTAGGGAACTACATTCCCATACTATCTGTTTGGGCTGATATAGAAATGCTCTGAGAAATTTAAAGTTCTGTATATGTGTCATGGGAAAAATAGAGGATATTTCACATTATTTCCTCTGTTGTCAATATTATCAAAATCCCGAGAAGAGATTCTTAAGACAGATTCTTACTTTCTGGCTGCTAACAAGACTGTCCATTTGTTGCATGCAACACAGCCTTGTGTTGTCGAAGGCTTTCATGGCCAAAATCACCAGGATGCTGTCAGTTTTCTGGGCTGTATGGCCATGTTCCAGAAGCATTCTCTCCTGACATTTCACCCACATCTGTAGCAGGCCTCCTCAGAGGTTGAGGGGTCTGTTGGAAACTAGGCAAGTGAGGTTTAGGTATCTGTGGAATGTCCAGGGTGGGAGAAAGAACTCTTGTCTGCTTGAGGCAAGTATGAATGTTACAAATGGCCACCTTAATTAACATTTAGTGGCCTTGCAGTTTCAAAATCTGGCTGTTTCCTGCCTGGGGGAATCCTTTGTTGGGAGGTGTTAGCTGGCCCTGATTGATTCTTGTCTGAAATTTCCATTTTCAACGTGTTGTTCTTTATTTCCTGTCCTGATTTTAGAGGGTTTTTAAATACTGGTTGCCAGATTTTGTTCATTTTCATAGTTTCCTCCTTCCTGTTGAAATTGTCCACACGCTTGAGGATTTCAATGGCTTTTCTGTGTAGTCTGATATGGTGGTCCAGCATTCCTGGGTTCTCAAATAATATGCTGTGTCCAGATTGGTTCATCTGCTATGGCTGACTTCTCTGGTTGAATTAGTCTGCAGCATTTGCAAAATTCACACTTGGCTCAAGCAGACAAGAGTTCTTTCTCCCACCCTGGACATTATTCCACAGATATATAAACCTCACTTGCCTAGTTTCCAACAGACCCCTCAACCTCTGAGGATCCCTGCCATATATGTGGGTGAAAGGTCAGGAGAGAATGCTTCTGGAACATGGCCATATAGCCCAGAAAACTCACAGCAACCTGGTGACTTCGCCATGAAAGCCTTTGACAACACAAGGCTGTGTTGCATGCAACAAATGGACAGACCCATCCCACTTACAGCAGGAACCACTGCACTTCTTCCTCATCTACTGCACCATCTCCTCAGTCAGGAACCCTGCCAGGGTTGGGCAGTCCTTTGTGTTGGGTTTCATTTCTGGACTGCACAAGTCTCTTGTGCCATCAAGTTTCCAGACCTCAATGAGTAGCTAGACCAGAGATAGGATTGTTGTTGTACATTCGTTCAGTGGCTTCCAACTCTTTGTGACCTCATGGACCAGCCCATGCCAGAGCTCCCTGTCGGCTGTTCCCACCCCCATCTCCTTCAAGGTCAAGCCAGTCACTTCAAGGATACCATCCATCCATCTTGTCCTTGGTCAGCCCCTCTTCCTTTTTCCTTCCAGTTTCCCCAGCATCACTGTCTTCTCCAGGCTTTCCTGTCTTCTCATTATGTGGCCAAAATACTTCATCTTGGCCTCTAATATCCTTCTTTCTAATGAGTAGTCGGGCTTTATTTCCTAAAGTATGGACTGAGCCAAGAAAACTAAATGGACCAGTACAACCAGAGATAGGATTAAGCTGAGAGATTCCTTTCCCCACTTGACCATGCATGTTTCCCATAAGGGCTTTGCCTTTCCTCCTCCTACTAGCCACAGTTTCCTCCCTCTTTTGATGATACAGGAAGGGAATTCTGTGAGGGAACTTCCTCTTTAAGTTTTGTTGCCCTGGATTGCCCATGCTGTCTCCACCATTGTTCTCTTCTTTCTTTCTTCCTTCCACTGAGGAAGCATTTTGCCTCTCTCTAGGCAAAATGTAGCTGCATAGACCATTTTTTGACTTTTTACCTTTCACTTCTTTAAAAGATGAGACTTAGTATGCTAGTGAGCTTCAAGACCTTTACTACCAAGAATATATATTTTTTACTTCAATAAATTCTTTTGAACCTAAAGTTCTGACTCTGCAGTCCTGTGCCATCCTATGAAGGGAAAGCTTATCCTAGCTTGCCACGTATATGTTTCTGTTGGTTATGAAGTATATATATTTATTGTGGAATCGCCCAAACTGAGGGTTATTTTTGAGCCTAACAGCTCAGATTCCCCAGCACTTTTCATTGCCAAGCCTATCCATACACTTTCCCACAGCAATTAATAATGTCTGTCTCTCAATGAATCTCCTAACTTAGTATCTATCCTCCTGCATCCCATTTATTCTTCACTTCTCTAGTGATAGGGCTTGGTTTCTTCTCTCAACACAGCCTTAATTACTGTATATAACCATTTATAGACATTTTAGTTTAAAAAATCAACATCAAACTCATGGGTTGACTTATCCAAGAGCCAGTGTAAGTGCTATACCTTCACTCTTATCCCTTTCTCTGATGGCTCTTCCACACAGCTCTATATCCCAGAATATCAAGGCAGAAAATCCCACAATACCTGCTTTGAACTGTGTTATCTGAGTTCACACTCAGATAATGTGGGCTTTTGTGCCTTGATGTTCTGGGATTTGGGGCTGTGTGGAAGGGCCCTTTATCTAAAAGGAGAAGAAGCCTACATTAACACTTGCATTGTCTCATATACTGAAGGCCCTTCCACACAGCCCTATATCCCAGAATACCAAGGCAGAAAATCCCACAATATCTGCTTTGAACTGGAATATCTGAGTCCACACACAGATCATGTGGGATTTTCTGCCTTGATATTTTGGGATATAGAGCTGTGTGGAAAGCCGCCCAAAATATCAAGGCAGAAAATCCCACATTATCTGCTTTGAATTGGGTCTTCCTTTCAGGCCCCTTCCACATAGCTGAATAAAATCCCACATTATTGGCTTTGAACTGGAATATATGGCAGTGTGGACTCAAAGCCGATAATGTGGGGTTTTATTCAGCTGTGTGGAAGGGGCCTGAAAGGAAGACTCATCCATTTATGACCACTGAAGCCAATTTCTTCTTTCTAGCTCAGAAAAGTAGTGGAAAGCAGGACAAAAATTGCAGGAAAACCATAGAAAGTTCTATTTTAAGAACACACTTTCTTAGAAAATATCCATCAATTTTAATGATTTGCAGCCAATACATTGATTTAAAATCTGGAATATATGGCAGTGTGGACTCAGAAAACCCAATTCAAAGGAGATAATGTGGGATTTTCTGCCTTGATATTCCAGGGGTCCTTCCACACAGCCCTATATTCCAGAATATCAAGGCAGAAAATCCCACGTTATCTGTGTCTGGACTTGGATAGCCCAGTTCAAGGCAGATATTGTGGGGTTTCCCAGAATATAGGGCTGTGCGGTATATGAGACAATGAAAGTGTTAATGTAGGCTCCTTCTCCTTTTAGATCAGTGTTTCTCAACCTTCCTAACACCACGACCCCTTAATACAGTTCTTCATGTTGTGGTGACCCCCAACCATAAAATTATTTTCGTTCCTACTTCACAATTGTAATTTTGCTACTGTTATGAATCATCATATAAATATCTGATATGTAGGATGTATTTGATACAAATACACAATATGCCCAAATTTAAATACTAGTGGGGTTGGGGTTAATTAATTTTGTCATTTGGGAGTTGTAGTTCCTGGGATTTATAGTTAACCTACAATCAAAGAGCATTCTGACCTCCACCAATGAGGGAATTGAACCAAACTTGGGACACAGAACTCCCATGACCAAGAGAAAATCCTGGAAGGGTTTGGTGGGCATTGAACTTGTGTTGAGGAGTTGTAGTTCACCTACATTCAGAGATGTGAACTCAAGCAATGATGGATCTGGGCCAAACTTGGCAGGCATACTCAATGTGCCCAAATGTGAACACGGGTGGAGTTTGGGGAAAAATAGACCTTGACATTTGGGAGTTGTAGTTGTTGGGATTTATAGTTCACCTACAATCAAAGAGCATTCTGAAACCCACCAAGGACAGAATTAGGCCAGACTTCCCACATGGAACCCTCATGGGAAAACAGAAAATATTGTGTCTTCTGATAATCTTTGGTGACTCCTCTGACATTTCCTCATGACCCCCCCCCCCCCCCAGGGGTCCCGACCCCCAAGTTGAGAAATGCTTCTTTAGATAAAGGGCCCTTCCACACAGCCCTATATCCCAGAATATCAAGGCAGCAAATCCCACAATATTTGCTTTGGACTGTGTTATCCGAGTCCTCACTCAGATAATGTGGGATTTCCTGCCTTAATATTCTGGGATATAGGTCTATGTGGAAGGCCCCCCTATAAGACATTTATTAGAACACTTGCATTTAAAATATCCTAAATGTATAGAAGTTATGAAACAATCAGAAATTCTGAATGGGTTAATCAATAGTGCCAAAATTAAAATGGGGTAAATAAATACCACATTGAAAAATTCTCTAGCAGCCCCAAAAGAAAGACAATTGAAATTGGAAAAGCAATATGAGCAGAGGGAGCCAAATAAGAAGGAAAAATGGAAGGAGAGATTGAAGATAAATAAATAAAGAATCATGAAGAAGGAATGCAGAGGGAATCATTACAGACTGGGCCCCAGACAGAAATCCAGGGGCAAAACATACAGCTGGAACAAGAGAAGCCTCAAAAGGTTGGGAGATGCTACAGAAGAGATCTGGGGCCAGAAGAAGATGCCAAATCAAAACTCACAAAAAGAGTGGGAAAATAGGAGGAGACAGAGATGGTTCAGACCTATGAAGTAAATGCTGAATGCAAGACAGGAAACAAAAGCCAAAAAGAAGAATGAGCAAGATTATATTCTTGAATGGTTAGCACAGGACTTTGTAAAAGTGGATATTAAAGAAAGGAGAATTCCAATAACACTAACTTACTAACAAACAGATTTGACTCATAATTTTCTAAGATTAATTTGGTAATAAACACAACTAAACAAGAGGGTTTTTTTAAAAAAAGGAACAAGTTAGCAGGAACTTTTAAAGAGAACAAAAAAAGACAAGCAACTTGAAACAAGATCAAATATAGAGAAGATGACTAAAGAAGACAGAACTATTAGGTTTAAAATAATGGACAACAAAGCCCCTCGTTTATATACGTAAGAGATACATCAACTTTTGGGAGGGAATTAAAAATATTTTAGTAGTTTAAGCAATGGATGTTAGCGTCATGTCCTACTCTGTGGGGTGGTGCTCATCTCCATTTCTAAGTGGAATGGCTTTGGAGAAGCTGGAGTTAACAGCAGGAGCTCACCCTACTCCCAAGATTCCAACCGCCAACCTTAAGCAAGTTCAGCAGCTCAGCGGTTTAACTCCCTGGGCCACCAGGGGACCTAATCTCTGTTTCTCTGTTAGGGTAACAGAGCTTAAAAACTGGGTGTAAAACCTATCACTCTCCTCTCTCTTGATGATTTATTAGATACTAGCCATCCCCTGCCACACATTGCTGTGACCCAGTCTGGTGATCTGGAAAATAAAGTAATGAGAAAGTGTTGGTTTCTAATATATGTAATTCCTTTATGCTTGTGTGTAAACAGTATTCCTTGCTGTTTCTTTGTCAGTATTGATGTGGAGATTGTCTAGTTGCCATACTCTGGAACATGCAACATAGAATTGTCCTTCTTTAGGGGTCCCTTTCAAATCTTTGATACTATATATATGTGTGTGTGTGTGTGAAGCATATCTACTTAGCTGTATCTATGGCTGGGTGGCTCCTTTTCAGGAGGGCTTTGATTGTGTTTTCTTGCCCTGGTGAAGGGAGTTGGACTGTATGGCCTTTAGGCAGTATTTCTCAACTTTGGGGGTCAGACTCCTGGAGGAGATCATGAGGCGGTGTCCGATGGGTCTCCAAACACCACCAGAAAACAGTATTTTCTGTTGGTCATGGGGGTTCTGTGTGGAAAGTTTGGACCAATTCTATAGTTGGTGAGATTCAGAATGCTCTTTGATAGTAGGAGAACTATAAATCCCAGCAAGGTCTATTTCCCCCGAACTCCATCTATGCATCTGAAATATTTGTGTCAAGTTTGGTCTAGATCCTTCATTGTTTGGGTCCACAGTGCTCTCTGGATGTACGTGAACTACAACTCCAAAATGCAAGGTCAATGCCCACCAAACCCTTTTAGTGTTTTCTGTTGGTCATGATAGTCCTGTGTGCCAAGTTTGGTTCAGTTCCATAGTTGGTGGAATGCTTAGAATGCTCTTTGATTGTAGGTGAACTATAAATCCCAGCAATTACAATCCCCAAATGACAAAGTCCTTTTTTTTAGTGATGGTCACTCCTTCTGTTAGTAGGTGTCTTGTGGCCAAATTTGGCAATTCATCCAGTGGTTTTACAGTTATGATGTCACTCAAAACAAATAGAGCATATATAGGTAAATAGACAGACAGACAGACAGACAGACAGATAGATTTACTAACACTAATCTTAACACTCCCACCCCTCTCTGTATTCCCTACCATACTCTTTGGAAAAATATGAATGAAAAGGAATATTCCCCCAAAAAAGATATGCAAGGCATGCTGTGTGGGAACCAAATCTGGAGGTGTGGGTATAGGATGTGGGGTGAAATCCTTGTTCCCTTGCTTTTGGAGACTATCTATTTCTACTCTGAAGGTTTTGATGAACAGTTCAGGGAGTGCTGTTGTTTTGAGCTTGTTAACTTTGGATATGTTTTAATGGTTTTGAACTGTGCATTTTTAAAGACTGTTTATGTTTACTTCTGTGTTAATGTTTGCCTATTGGTATATTTTAAATTCTATGCTAATGCTTTTATGTGAAGTCGCTTTGAGTCTCCTTCAGGAGAGATAAAGCAGGGGAATAATCTATATAAATAAAAATGTAATGTTCGTTTGTGGGATTAACAGAACTCAAAAACCACAGGAACAATTGACACCAAATCTGGACACAAGACACCTAACAACCCAATGTATGTCTTTCACTTAAAAAAATGATTTTGTCATTTGGGAGTTGTAGTTACTGGGATTTATAGTTCACCTACAATCAAAGAATGTTCTGAACGCCACCAATGATGGAATTGAACCAAACTTGGCACACAGTTCTCCCATGACCAACAGAAAATACTGGAAGGGTTTGGTGGGCAGTGTCCTTTAGTTTTGGAGTTGTAGTTCACCTACATCCAGAGAGCACTGTGGACTCAAACAATGATGGATCTGGACCAAACTCTACAAGAATACTCAATATGCCCAAATGTGAACACTGGTGGAGTTTGGGGAAAATGGAATCTTGACATTTGGGAGTTGTAGTTGCTGGGATTTATAGTTCACCTACAATCAAAGAGCATTCTGAACCCCACCAATGATACTTAGGCGATCCCTCGTTGGACGAGTAAGATGGTCTTCCATCATGGGTTTCCTTGTGGGTCCGCATGTGGCTGTGGAGCCCTATTCTTGCTCTGCATCTTCTTCCGCAGTGAGGGCATTGGTTTCCAGGTGGAAGGCGGTCCCGGTCGGGGTTGGCTTGACGTGCCTTCCTCCTGGCACGTTTCTCTCTTTCACCCTCCACTCGTGCCTCCTCGAATTCTGCAGCACTGCTGGTCACAGCTGACCTCCAGCTGGAGCGCTCAAGGGCCAGGGCCTCCCAGTTCTCAGTGTCTATGCCAGAGTTTTTAAGGTTGGCTTTGAGCCCATCTTTAAATCTCTTTTCCTGTCCACCAACATTCCGTTTTCCATTCTTGAGTTCGGAGTAGAGCAACTGCTTTGGGAGACGGTGGTCAGGCATCCGGACAACGTGGCCTGTCCAGCGGAGTTGATGTTGGAGGACCATTGCTTCAATGCTGGTGGTCTTTGCTTCCTCCAGCACGCTGACGTTTGTCCGCTTGTCTTCCCAGGAGATTTGCAGGATTTTCCGGAGGCAGCGCTGATGGAATCGTTCCAGGAGCTGCATGTGACGTCTGTAGACAGTCCACGTCTCACAGGCATATAGCAGGGTTGGGAGGACAATAGCTTTATAGACAAGCACCTTGGTCTCCCTACGGATGTCCCGGTCCTCAAACACTCTCTGCTTCATTCGGGAAAATGCTGCACTTGCAGAGCTCAGACGGTGTTGTATTTCGGCGTCGATGTTGACTTTGGTGGAGAGGTGGCTGCCAAGGTAGCGGAAATGGTCAACATTTTCTAATGTTACACCATTAAGCTGTATCTCTGGCATTGGAGAGGGGGCGGCTGGTGACTGCTGGAACAGCACTTTGGTTTTCTCGATGTTCAGTGACAGGCCAAGCTTTGTGTATGCTTCTGCAAAGGTGTTGAGAGTGGCTTGTAGATCTTCTTCTGTATGCGCACAGACGACATTGTCATCAGCATACTGGAGTTCTATAACAGATGTTGTTGTGACCTTGGTTTTGGCTTTCAGTCTGCTGAGGTTAAATAGCTTGCCGTCTGTCCGATAGATGATTTCCACTCCGGTGGGAAGCTTCCCACCAATGATAGAATTAGGCCAAACCACCCACACAGAACCCCCATGTGGGCTACAGCAACGTGTGGCAGGGGACGGCTAGTATTTTAATTAAAAAACTATTATAAAAACATTTTTGAGAAGAGATACTCAACCCAGGGCCCTTCCACACTGCCATAAAACCCAGAATATCAAGGCAGTAAACCCCATAATATCTGCATTGAAAATAGAATCTTGATATTTGGGGGTTGGAGTTGCTGGGATTTGTAGTTCACCTACAATCACAGAGCATTCCGAACCCCACCAATGATAGAATTGGGCCAAACCTCCCACTCTGGTGTTCAGAACCCCCATGACCACCAGAGTGGGCCACAGCAACACCTGGCAGGGGACGGCTAGTAATAATAATAATAAGAAGAAGAAGAAGAAGAAGAAGAAGAATCTTTCTGGCAGCTTGGCAGTGGCCTGCCGTGTCCAAACCTCTTGTTCTCTGGCATCTGATAGGGGCCATTCTTCTGGATTGAAAAGTCCATGTTTCCAGGTGAATTGTGGCTTATTGGGGGGGGGGGGGCAGAAGGCATGATTGGCAGTTGGGATCTTCACACATCTCTCCATGTTTTCGACAAGGCTGTATGCTGGTGGCATCTGTTCTAAAAGGTTGGTTTAATCGGCCACGTGTGAGTTTGCAGACTATGGCAACAGGCCATCTAGGGTATTTCAAAACTGGATTTGGGGTTCAGGGAAAAAACCCTCCCCCCAAGTCCTTATTCAAGGGAATAATTTGCCTTGTGAGGTTTTATGTAAACAGGGAGTTGGGATTTAGGAACCAAACCCAACTCTTGCAACACTGACTCCCAGATCTGATCCCAGGTTGGGAAAGAGCCTTAAGTGGCCCTGGAGTGCGACCTCAGACTCTTTTCAAATGCAAAACATGTTCCCCAGACATTAGCTTAAGAGTGGAGGGTGCTTCATCTTAATTAATGGCACCTGGATATGCTTATGGGTTGTAAGTATGTCCTGTGTAAATGCCTACGTGCAGGAATCCAATCCATGGCTTAAAATAGCAGGGCTCTGGGGGACCTCCAAGTCCAAAGGTGAGTTTGTTGGAGGCACTCTGTACTTGCCCAGAATTCCTCCCTCCTGGAGTGCCCCATTCACACAAGACCTGGTTCAGAAATCAAATCCCACAACTGAGACTTTGGGGGTTCTTACTCACACCCTGAACAAGGAAACCCTCTGGTCTGCATATCTAAGTATCTGGGGGGAAAAGTCATTAATCGGAAATATATGGGGAAATATATTTCTACAATGAAATACTCTACACTGAATATACTACACTGAAATATGATTTCCTTCTGTCCTCTACCTGCTTGCTGTGGAAAGAGCTGTTGTTTTGTGAGTTTTCTGGGCTGCGTGTCCATGTTCCAGAAGCATTCTCTCCTGTCCTTTCACCCACTTCTGTGGCGGGCATCCTCAGAGGTTCAGGGATCTGTTGGAAACTAGGCAAGTGAGGTTTATATATCTGTGGAAAGTCCAGGGTGGGAGAAAGAACCCTTGCCTGCTTGAGGCAAATGAGAATGTTGCAAATGGTGAGCCTGATTGGCATGTAATGGCCTTGCAGCTTCAAAGCCTGGCTGGTTACTGCCTAGAGGAATCCTTGGTTGGGAGGTGTTAGCTGACTCTGATTGATTATTGTCTGGAATTGCCCTGCTTTTTGAGTCTTGCTCTTTCTTTGCCGTCCTGATTTTTGAGTTGTTGTGACTTCCTATAGAAAAACCTCCTGTGAAAATGGGGGCAGCCATAGTGTTTTCGAGCAGAGAGGGCTCTGGATCCACACACACTCCTTGGAAACAGTCTCTCTCCGGCAGCACCATCTCCAGAAACATGGCTCTTTCTATCTTCTGCAGAAAGCAGGTCCTTCTGCTCGCTAATGTCACTCCTTAAAACCAAAGCTGCTTCTTCTGGGGTCTTGATGAGGGTGTTTGTGGCAGGAAGAGGAAGGAAAAGAACTCAGGAATGCAGGACGGGAGAAACAGAAACTGGAGGGGAGGGAGGCCACACAGGGAATACCCCCCCCCCCCCCCCCCCGTTTCAGGACTCAGGAGAGCAGCCCGGCCCCCCTTGCCTTGCCTTGCCTTGCCTTGCCTTGCCTTGCCTTTTTCCTTTTTCCTTTTTCCTTTTTCCTTTTTCCTTTTTCCTTTTTCCTTTCATTCCTTTCCCTTTCCTTTCCAAGGGAAAACAAACCGACTTCTTCACCCGCTTTTGGGGCGGAGGCTCTGGCAGAAGTGAATTCCTTGGGCAAGTTTCTCTCTCAGGAAGCAATGGTCACCCCTCCTTCTCCACAAACTCAGCCAAGGAAACCCTCCTGACTTTGCCTCAAAAAAGAGGAGCTTCTCTCCTGCCAATATGTTTGGGAGTGCTGTTGCCGTGGGCCTTGGGGCGGTTTCCGACTTCTGGCAAGATTTGTACAGGGGAAATTAGCCTTTGCTTTCCTCTGAGGCTGAGAGAGTGAGACCCACTGGGTTTCCCTGACTGAACAGGCATTTCAGAGTCATGGTGTACCACTGAAGCCACTACACCACCATGGCTCCCCACTAGAGAGATAGATAGATATGTGTATGTGCGTTTTTATATAAGACTAGCCGTCCCCTGCCACAGGTTGCTGTGGCCCACATGCGGGTTCTCTGTGGGAAGTTTGGCCTAATTTTATCGTTGGTGGGGTTCAGAATGCTCTGTGATTGTACATGAACTATAAATCCCAGCAACTACAACTCCCAAATGTCCACGATTCTATTTTCCCCAAACTCCACCAGTGTTCACATTTGGGCATATTGAGTATTTGTGTAGAGTTTGGTCCAGATCCATCATTGTTTGAGTCCACAGTGATCTCTGGATGTAGGTGAACTACAACTCCCAAACTCAAGGTCAATGCCCACCAAACCCTTCCAGTATTTTTTGTTGGTCATTGGAATTCTGTGTGCCAAGTTTGGTTCAATTCCATCGTTGATGGAGTTCAGAATGCTCTCTGATTGTAGATGAACCATAAATCCCAGCAACTATAACTCCCAAATGACAAAATCAATTTTTTTGAGTTAAGGACATACATTGGGTTGTTGGGTATCTTGTGTCCAAATTTGGTGTCAGTTCGTCCAGTGGTTTTGAGTTCTGTTAATCCCACAAAATAAAGTAATGAAAAAGGGTTGATTTCTAATATATGCTACGTCTTTATGCTTGTGGGTAAACAGTATTTCTTGCTGTTTTTTTGTCAGTGTTAATGTGGAGATTGTCTGGTTTGCCTACTCTGAAACATGCAACATATCATTGTCCTTCTTTAGGGGTCCCTTTCAAATCTATGACACTATGTGTGTGTGTGAATGATATCTATATCTATGGCTGGATGGCTCTTTGTCAGGAGGACTAGTTTACCTTTTCTTGCCCTGGTAAAGGGAGTTGGATTGGATGGCCTTAAGCATTTTCTGTTGGTCATGGGGGTTCTGTGTGGGAAGTTTGTCCCAGTTCTGTCATTCCTGGGGTTCAGAATGCTCTTTGATTGTAGGTGAACTATAAATCCCAGTAACTACAACTCCCAAATGTCATGGTCTATTTTCCCCAAACTCCATCTGTCTTCATATTTGGGCATATGGAATATTTGTGCCAAGTTTGGTCCAGATCCATCATTATTTGAGTCCACAGTGCTCTCTGAATTTGGCAGCAATTCGTCCAGTGGTTTTTGAGTTCTTTTCATCCCACAAACAAACGTTACAATTTTATTTATTTTTATTTATATAGAAGATATAGATATAGAACACCTATCTGCCAATACTATCTGTCTATGTATGTATGTATGTATGTATGTATCTATCTATCTATCTATCTATCTAGAGAGCATTGTTCTATATCTATATCAAATTGTAATGTTCGTTTATGGGATTAATAGTATATCCCTTTGAGAGGCTGGATTGAATTCCTTGGGAAGCCTCTCCTTTGAAAGCAATGGCAACCCCCCCCCCCCCTTCCCTGGCTGAAGGGCCTCCAGAGTCCGAGGAGAAAGAGAGGCCCCCCTCTTCCTTCTTTCTTCCAGATCCTCCCTCACCTTTCCTTATTATTATTATTATTATTATTATTATTATTATTATTATTATTATCCATCCCCTGCCATTCGTTGCTGTGGCCCAGTCTGTGTATATGTGTTTTGTGTGTGTATATATGTGTATGTGTCCATATATTTGTGTATATGTAGTTTTGTGCATGCATTGTAATGTATTTTTTTATTTTTTGGCCTTTTTAAGCCTCTTCCACTGTGTTTTTCAGTGTTTTTTTTAATGAGTGATGGTCACTCCTTGGCCTGATAGGTGTATTCTGTCCAAATTTGGTGTCAATCCGCTCAGTGGTTTTTGAGTTATATTAATCCCACAAACGAACATTACATTTTTATTTATATAGATTGCATAAATATTGTAAAGCAAGGGTTTGGGAAAATAAGCCATTTACAAGACAGTTTGCCCAGGGGACCACCTTTTGACTCAGTATTTACTCAGTCTTGGGGGAGGCTCTTTCCTGCCTTCCCTCCTGAGGCCGAAGGAAAGAAAGGGGAGCCCTTCCCACAATACATTAAACTCCCCCTTTGGCCAAAATATGGCCCTGATCCAGCCTGGTGAGCTGTGAGGAAACCCTCCAACTTCCCTTCAGTTCCAGATCCGGGGCCTTCAGAGAAATCTCAGCCAGGAAAGAAACGTTGGTTCAACGGCCCTTTTTCCTCCTCCCTCTCTTTGGAAACTTTTGTGCCGCCTTTCAGGAACATTTCCCCAAAGCACAGCACAATGTGGAAATCATGTAAACATTCAGGTGTCATTGAAAACATAAAGACATCGAACATTTCATAGGAATCACGCAAAAAACTAAACCCGAGTGGGGAGGTGAGAGGAGACAAGAGAGGGAATGGACTCTTCTGAAGGAAAGAAGGAGAAGAGAGAGAAGAGAGTCCCCCAAGGAAGGAAGGAAGGAGACCCAGTCAGGCTGGCCCTGGAGGGAGGGATTCAGGCCTCTTTCCCTTTAAATCTGGTATTTCAAACTGGGGTTTGGGAGGAAAAAGAGAATGAGAAGGGAATTCGGTTTGAGACTGAATGTGTAAGTTGGCATTGAAAGGTCTTCCCTTTCTTTCTTTTGAGAAACGAGCTTTCTGTCTTCTTTGAAGGAAATGCTCTCAAGGCACAACACTCTTGACATTTTTTAAATACAATATAATTAAAGAAAATATAATACACCAGGACAGAAGATGGAAAACATGACAGAGAGCACCAAAACCAGGAGGAAAAGAGCCCTGTGGGAGAGAAAGAGGGTCCAGAATGGGCTTGAATGAAGGGCCTGAGGATTTCTTCCCTCCTGAATTCCCTTTTTTTACATTCAGAAGGATGTTACAGGAGGGAAGAATCTATTTGTCTAAACAGTAAACAAATCATAGAATCATAGAATCAAAGAGTTGGAAGAGACCTCCTGGGCCATCCAGTCCAACCCCCTGCCAAGAAGCAGGAATATTGCATTCAAATCACCCCTGACAGATGGCCATCCAGCCTCTGTTTAAAAGCTTCCAAAGAAGGAGCCTCCACCACACTCTGAGGCAGAGAGTTCCACTGCTGAACAGCTCTCACAGTCAGAAAGTTCTTCCTCATGTTCAGGTGGAATCTCCTTTCTTGTAGTTTAAAGCCATTGTTCAAGTCTCCAGGGCAGCAGAAAAAGCTTGCTCCGTCTTCCCTATGATTTACTTAGACTGGCAGAGAGTTCCACTGCTGAACTGCTCTCACAGTCAGGAAGTTCTTTCTCATGTTCAGATGGAATTTGAAATTATTCATTTCAAATGCTTCCCACAGATAGGGGAAAGGAAAAAAAGAAAACATAAAAAGATGGAAAGAAAGTATAGGAAGAAATATATAAGAAAAGACGAATAGGAGGAAAAATGGAGCAAAAAACTAAAATAGATTTAAAAGAAAATTGGATAACAATGGCATTTGACACCACAAAAAAATTGGAAAGTATTACAAAAATACAAACAGGAAATGCAGGGAAACAGAAGGTTCATATTTCCACATGTGGTGAATGTGCAACAAAGCCAAAAACTACTGGAGAAATTCAGAAAAATATTCAAGAAATTTTAGAGAGAAAAAATCCATTAAAACCGGAAACTTTGCTACTGGGACTCTATGAACAAAAAATGGATACAAACAAAGATAAAATATTATTTCTATTAACTACCACAGCAAGGCTAGAAAATGAAAGAGATAGCCGAAGAGGAAGACTGGATGAGAAAAAAAATTCAAGATATAAGATATATGGATCAATTAACCTTCCTGATCTCCAAAAACAAAGGAAACCCAAAAAGAGAGACAAATTGGGACCCAGTTACAGAATATTTAAAAAGAAACAAAGAAATAAGATGAAGAGAAAGAAGGGGGGAAAAGAAGAAAAGAAAGGAAAAAAAAAGGGGGGGGGGAGGATGTGAGAAGAAAGAAGAAAAACAGAAATAGAAGGAAAGGGGGATACCTGAGAGCCAGACACCAAACCACTATTTTTTGTGTTGGGGGGGGGGGGTCTTTAAGGCACGCTTTTTTTACTTTCAATATTATTTATTTATTTCTTCCACCTTTTCTAGCTTTTCTTCGTTGCTTTTAATTGTTTTTACTGATACCCGAGAGCCAAATACCAAACCACTACTTTTTGTGGGGGGGGGGGTTTTTTGGGGGGGGGGTTCTTTAGGGCACGCTTTCCCCCCAATATTTATTATTATTATTATTATTATTATTATTATTATTATTATTTACTTATTCATTTATTTATTTATTTCTTCCACCTTTTCTAGCTTTTCTTCGTTGCTTTTAATTGTTTTTATGGATACCCGAGAGCCAAACACCAAACCACTATTTTTTGTGTTTTTTGGAGGGGAGGGGGGGGGGTTCTTTAGGGCACGCTTTCCCCCCAATATTTATTATTATTATTATTATTATTATTATTATTATTTACTTATTTATTTATTTCTTCCACCTTTTCTAGCTTTTCTTCGTTGTTTTTAATTGTTTTTATGGATACCCGAGAGCCAAACACCAAACCACTATTTTTTGTGTTGGGGGGGGGGGATTCTTTAGGGCACACCTTTCCCCCCAATATTTATTATTATTATTATTATTATTATTATTATTATTATTATTTCCTCCACTTTTTCTAGCTTAATTGCTTTTAATTGTTTTTATGGAAAATTTTCAATAAAGATTATTTTAAAAAATGTTTTCAGTGTTTTAAAAGGCAACGGAGGAGCAAATGGCGAATCTGGATCCTGTTATAACGGGTGGTTGGGGCACTGGGAGAACTGGTTAGGGAGAACTGGTTGTGCTTCAACACAAGAATCCTTGGTGCCATCCTTTTGGGAAATTTCAGGGCTGAAAATGCAGACCATTTAACATTTATTTATTGAAAACTTATTTACCCCTGAAAGGGCCAAGGAGAGCCTCCCTTCTTCTTAAACCCTCCAAACAAAGAACAGCAGAGGAAGGAAAAGGGTAGGGAAGGAATGGGGAGAAATGCGATTTATACAGAAGCACAAAAGAGCAGCCTTGGTTTCAGGGCCCGTCCACACAGACCTATATCCCGAAATATCAAGGCCGAAAATCCCACATTATCTGAGTGTAGACTCACATAACCCAGTTTAAAACAGACATTGTGGGATTTTCTGCCTTGATATTCTGGGATATAGGGCTGGGTGGAAGGACACAAAGAAGGATGAGATTGGTAAACATCCCTGGAAAAAAAAAACCCTAAATATATTAACCAATATACATTCTACGGTTTAGTTTAGTCGTGTATGTGTGTTACAGTAAGTGTATGTGTGTATCAAAACAGTATGTCTATATTGTTGTGTGGTATATATATATTTCAATAAATACATTTTTGTTCTTTGACTTGAATTCGTTTTGGGCTTCTGGTGACCCAAGTTCTATCAGGGGTTTTATATCCACATGCATATTTTATTTTATTATTTTATCATTATTTATTGACTGTATTTGTATACCACTCTTCTCAGCCCTTCAAGCGACTCAGAGTATATTATATAGTGTATGTTTTGATATAAGTCCGTCAAAGGGAAGTCTCAAGCTTGGCGTTTTAAGAATGATATTTTAATTACTTTTAACTTTTACTCAAGTTCTAATGTATATTAGTTCACTATTACAGCAGTCTTAGGATAGTGGTTAGTGTCTATTTGTGTACTTTTTCGTTTTGTCTTTTCTGTTGATATGGTCAGTGGACTAATCAATAAACTTCGTATATATATATATTTCAGTATATACATTGTTGTTGCTCGTTGACTTTAATTCGTTTTCGGCTTCTGGCGACCCCAAGAGAAACCTATCACGGGTTTTATGTCCACATGCATATATTATATAGTATATATTCTGATATAAGCCAGTCAAAGGGAAGTCTCAAGCTAGAATGCTTTAAAATATGGTAAAATCCATCTGGTATATACTATTCTTGATTCAAGGACATGGGGAAAAAAGTGTTCCTTTTGCAAACCCGCCTTTGAACATGAGAGTTGTAGCCCCCAGATATCTGAATTTCAGAGTGTTTGGCCTCAAAACTAGAGGCTTTTCTTACCCCAAAGCTGAAGATGTCATACTACCGCACGACTAATATTTTTTTCCTCATTAGGCTTTTAAATTTGTGAGTTGAGGGTGGCATTTTGGTCTTGCCTTCTTCAACCTTCCTTTTTCCCTGTTTTCCCTCTTCTCCTCTTTCCTTCCTTCCTTCCAACTAGATTCATTTCTGTCCAGTTCTGCCCCAGGCCAGTTGCCAACCAGAATCTGTCTCAGAAAAGCCTCCCCAAACCTGGTTTCAATGCACTCTGAAATCTCCATTCAGGCTTCCCTCATTGCCAGCATACTCTCTCAGTTGGCTGAATTCAACTGGTAGAGCAGTCTCTCTAGCAATAGAGAGAGGATTAAAGATGGATGACTGTGTGAACGACCAGAAAGTTGAGAAAGAAATTATTGAATTATATAGATGTAAGTAAATTACATGACTAATAGATTCCAAATTAAAAATAAAATAGTATAAATGTTGTATAGTTTTCGGCTGGCCCCTCCAAGCTGAAAACTAGCCATGTTTTGATTGTAGGTGAACTATAAATCCCAGTAACTGCAACTCCCAAATGTCATGTTTCCCCCCCCCCCTAAACTCCATCGTTGGTGGAGTTCAGAATGCTCTTTGATTGTAGGTGAACTATAAATCCCAGAAACTGCAACTCCCAAATGTCATGGTTTCCCCCCCCCCCCCAAGACTCCATCGTTGGTGGGGTTCAGAATGCTCTTTGATTGTAGGTGAACTATAAATCCCAGAAACTGCAACTCCCAAATGTCATGGTTTCCCCCCCCCCCAAGACTCCATCGTTGGTGGGGTTCAGAATGCTCTTTGATTGTAGGTGAACTATAAATCCCAGAAACTGCAACTCCCAAATGTCATGGTTTCCCCCCCCCCCCCAAGACTCCATCGTTGGTGGGGTTCAGAATGCTCTTTGATTGTAGGTGAACTATAAATCCCAGAAACTTCAACTCCCAAATGTCATGGTTTTCCCCCCCCCAAGACTCCATCGTTGGTGGGGTTCAGAATGCTCTTTGATTGTAGGTGAACTATAAATCCCAGAAACTGCAACTCCCAAATGTCATGGTTCCCCCCCCCCCCAAGACTCCATCGTTGGTGGGGTTCAGAATGCTCTTTGATTGTAGGTGAACTATAAATCCCAGAAACTGCAACTCCCAAATGTCATGGTTTCCCCCCCCCCCAAGACTCCATCGTTGGTGGGGTTCAGAATGCTCTTTGATTGTAGGTGAACTATAAATCCCAGAAACTGCAACTCCCAAATGTCATGGTTTCCCCCCCCCCCCCCAAGACTCCATCGTTGGTGGAATTCAGAATGCTCTTTGATTGTAGGTGAACTATAAATCCTAGCAACTACAACTCCAAAATTACAAAATCAATTACCCCCCCCCCCCACCCACCCACCCAACACACACTGCATAATCCGTTTTATCTTCACAATCACCCATTCTTTTCTGATCTGACACCATGCCTACTCAAAGGAAAGAACACAATGACACGGCTTCGCATGGATCGTAGTTTGCTGCTGCTTCATGCAGAATTGTTTCGCTAGCAAAACTGGCTCGTAGCCTCGGGGGAAAAAAGGCGGGGCTTTGGAGCCAGCTCTAGCACAAGCTCGCTCTCGCTTCCTGTAGTTTGCTACGGCTCTTAGATCACCCGAGTGCAATTGCCCATTAGTTACTATGGGGATAAATGGGGGGAAGAGAGGGGTGGTTTCCTTTTCCTTGGCGTCCTCTTCTGGGGTCCCTTTGGATGAGGGCCAGGGAAGGGCCCCAGGCAGGAACCAAGCAGAGGCGCCCCTTTTCCCATCCTCTGGGGTGCTTTGGGCTGCTGGGTGCCTTCAAATCCTTTGTGAACGATGGCGCCCTTAAGGGACACCCATCAAGGGGCTCTCTGGGCCAGATAGGTTTGCCTTGGCCTCTCTCTGAGGTTGAGAGAGTGTGACCAGCCCAAGGTCAACCCAGGAGTTTCAGCAGGTCGACTTACCAAACGAGCAAGCCAACAAAACACACATTCCCAAGTTCTGGCTATGTGTGGACTTGTAGGGTTGTAATTATTATTAGTAGTATTATTATTAGTATTATTATTACTAGCCGTCGCCTGCCACGCCTTGCTGTGGCCCACTCTGGTGGTCATGGGGGTTCTGTGTGGAAGGTTTGGCCCAATTCTATCGTTGGTGGGGGTTCAGAATGCTCTGTGATTGTAGATGAACTATAAATCCCAGCAACTACAATTCCCGAATGTCAAGATTCTATTTTCCCCAAACTCCATCAGTGTTCACATTTGGGCATATTGAGTATTCGTGTAGAGTTTGGTCCAGATCCATCATTGTATGAGTGCACAGTGATCTCTGGATGTAAGTGAACTACAACTCCAAAACCCAAGGACACTGCCCACCAAACCCTTCCAGTATTTCCTGTTGAGAACTGTGTGCCAAGTTTGGTTCAATTCCATAGTTGGTGGGGTTCAGAATGCTCTTTGATTGTAGGTGAACTATAAATCCCAGCAACTACAACTCCCAAGTGACAAAATCAATTTTTTTGAGTGAAGAACATACATTGGCTTGATAGGTGTCTTGTGTCCAAATTTGGTGTCAATTCGTCCAGTGGTTTTTAGTTCTGTTAATCCCACAAACGAACATTACATTTTTATTTATATAGATTATTACAATTCGAAGAGAAAGTAAAGCATTGCATACATATGTGTGTGTCTTTATACAGAGCTGTAGCAAAGGGAGGGGGTTAGGGGTTCACCCCTCCAATTTTTTTTTCAGGTTGAAAAAAAACCCGGTTTATTCACGAATTTAAACTGGTGAACCCAATCCCCCTGCTGCTAAGTCTACAAGAAGCAAAACTTAAAGGAGTCTCTCCAGAACTGCAAGCACTTTCTCAAGCAAATTTTGACCATGTATTCAGTCCTGACTTGCAGAACTAGCAGATAGAGTGGAAGCAACCAAGTCGGCTCATCCATAACTGGCAGGTAAAGTCTAAGGTAGTGGTTCTCAAAATGTGGGTCCCCAGATGTTTTTGCCTTCAACTCCCAGAAATCGTAACAGCTGGTAAACTGACTGGGATTTCTGGGAGTTGTAGGCCAAAACACCTGGGGACCCACAGGTTGAGAACCACTACCTTAGACTTTACCTACCAGGTATGGATGAGCCTACTTGGTTGCTTCCACTATAGGCATGAGAGGGATTTGAAGCCCCCCCCCCCCCCAATGAAGGAGACCAGAAAATCGATTTAATTAAGCCTATATAAAATATAGCATGAACCATACGATTTACATTATTTTGTGTTATGGAATTACTCTTCCTGATTCGATAAAAAAAAATTCTGGCTATGGCCTTGTGTGTATAGTGTGCGCGCTCATATAAAGGAACACAAATAGCCCAAAGCTTTGCCTAGAGAGAACTGCCTCAGCTTCCCTCTTGGGCTGAGAGAGTGTGCCTCTCCCTAGGATTTCCTGGGGCCCTTCTCTGCCTTTGGAGAACGAGGCAGTCCTTGAAGAGAGAAGCAGGAACTACAAAGAGAGCCCCCCCCCCCCACCTCCTTGCTCCATCCTCCCTCTCCCTGAGGGATGCCTGCCTGCTTACCTGGGGTCCCCCCCTTCTAAATGGGCGCAGCTGGGCCCCTCTCTGCCTGCCATGGGAGAAGTAGTTTCCCAGGGCCTTGAGCCTTCCCTGCCTCAAAGTAGTCTCCCCTCCCTGTGCAACGAATCCCACAATTGCATAAGATTGGGGCATACCATTTAAACGGATCTAATTCTACAACAGATGGGGAACCTTAATAGCCCCACAAAGTACCCATGGTGCCTTTTTTCGGGAACTGAGGCCTGAAACGGATCTGCATTTTCCCCTAGTGTAGAGCTCTTGTTAAGGCCGTGGTTAATAGGCGAGAAAGCGGAAAATAAGCACAAAGAAACACATTTTCCCAATTCCCAAACAAACAGACTAACAGTAAAGTGTATTGGTATCCCTCCTCCTCTCTCCAGGGGACTCGGGGCGGCTTACAACAGAGATAATACAATTATAAGTCAATACACGAAGCACATCTTCATTCAGTTTTGAAATAAAACCCTACCCCAAACCCTGGACTAAACCTCAAAGGGACTGAGTTTGAACCCGAGTTCCCAAGGCCCCCCTCCTTCCCCTCCTCCCCCAATCCTGGCAATGGGCCGGAGGGGAGGCAACGAGGTGCGAAGCGGGCCTTGGGGCTGAGCCCAAACAGGGGAAATTGGGGGGAGGGGTCAGAAAGGAGGGTCAAAGGGGGAGTGGCCAAGGGAGGGGGCTGGCCTATAAAGGCCGGGGTCGTGCTGGGGTCCCCACATTCCGTCGCTCAGACAGAGACCCCAGAGCAGCACCTCTTTCTCCTCCTCTACGATGAACAAGATGAACAACAGCCATCCAGCCGGGAAGCCAGCAGGCCGTCCAGGTGAGGCCGGGGGTGAGGCAGGCGGGAGCTCCTCAGGACGGGCCTTGAGAGATGCCGGCGGGGTCTCATCCCTATCCTACCCTACCCTACCCTACCCTAGGCTGGTCCTGCACTGCCAAGCAAGGCATTGACGGAGGCCAGTGCCCTTGGGGCCAACGGGCCTTCTGCCCAGTCCCTAACCCTAACCCTGGCTTCTTTTCCCGGGAACAAGCGAGGCAGGGCCGGGTCTGGACTTGGGATCTCTAGTTCTCCTCTCTCAGCTCGGTTGTGGGGCTCAGAGAGGAGAAGGGGGGCAGGAGGGGCTGGAGCCGGACTGGGTTATAAGGCAGTTTGATGGGATGGGGGCAGAGACACAGAATGCCGCCTAGCCCCCTTCAGACGGCACTACACGAGAGTCGACGCTGACCACACAATGGGTTTCACTTGGTGGTGTGGATCCAGCCTCAGGCCCCATCTCCGCTGCTCTATAATGCAGTTTCAGCATGCGGATTAACCGCGTTAGGCTGGATTATATTACATGCCGGTGTGCAGATTCATAGAATTCAGTGTAGTTCACTTGCAATCTGAACCCGCATGATGGGGCAGTGCAGATGGGGCCTCCGTCTCCTTTAAAGGGGAAACAGAGCCAGGATTCCAGGGTCCCTTGAAGAACTTGCCCTTGGAAGGGGGCGCCCCTATCATTTCCTTGGCTCAATTGAAAGAACATATTTTGGGGAGGGGGGAGATGTAGGATTCCCCAAAGCCTTTGCTTGGGGCACCCTTGGGTTGCTCTCTCTCTCTCTTTAAGGCGCAGGTCCTTCCACTGCCAGCCCCGTAAAGGAGGGTCTGGGGTCAGTGGGGGGGGGGTCTCTTCCTGGGCCTCTGACGAAGGTGGTGGTGGGGGGTGGGGGGAGAGCCAAGCGCCGGCTGAGAGGCTGACCCTCTCTCTCTCTCTCTCTCTCTTCTTTCTTTCTCATTCTCTTTTTTTCTCTCTCTTTCTCTCTCTTTCTCTCTCTTTCTCTCTCTTTCTCTCTCTTTCTCTCTCTTTCTCTCTCTTTCTCTCTCTTTCTCTCTCTTTCTCTCTCTTTCTCCCTTTCTTTCTCTTTTCTTTCTCCCTCTCCCTCTTTCCCTTCGGTAGGAAGCCCCGTGGCCTCAGGCAGCGAAGGACCGAAGGCCACGAAGCGGCGGCGGGAGAGGACCAAATTCAGTGCCGAGCAGGTGGCGACTTTGCAGGCCTTCTTCGACGAGGACCCCTACCCGGACCACGGGCAGTGCCAGGAGCTCGCCGGGAAGATCGGCGTGGGGGAAAGCCGGGTCTCGGTAAGGAAGGGAGAGAGGGAGGAAGAGAAAGAGAGAAGCGGGAAGGGGGCTCTGTTGGGCAGGAGCCTTGCTCCTTTTTGCCTTCTCTCCCAAGGCCATGGGAGCCTCTGCTGGGGACCTTTCCAGCAGGTGCTGCCTCTGCAAGGACCGCGTCTGGTGCTTTTCTTTGCAGGGACTTTTTGCAACCCCCTCCCCTCGCCTTCTTCTCCAAGCCACTACCTTGTCTTCAGCCTGGACCTGGTTTTGTCTCCCTTCTCTAAAGGAAAGGGAGAGCTGAGTCCAAAATGGAAAGCTTGCCATTCTTCGGGTTTCTATATATAATGTCCTTTCTTTACCCTGAGAAGCTTGGAAAGTGGAACTCGAAGCATACTTTTGTAGGCCTTTCCCTTTGGGGTTTGCTTTACCTTTTTCAGGGGGTGGCTTTGAGGCAGGAAAGAGGAGGCTGGGCAGGGCACTGTAGGACTCACCCAAGTTCTGTTTCCCTGCTGTTTATTCACCAAGAGATTTACCAAAAGGCATGTTTTATTAAACAAAAACTTAGTACTTCATCACACTAGAGAGTGAATCCACTTTAAACCGGTTTCTGCCTCCTGCAAAATTCTGGGGTTTGTGCTTTAATGAAGCTGTTAAAGAGTTTTCCTTAAAGTACAAAGCTTAAACTCCAGACCCTGCAGGAGGCAGAAACCTGATTTAAAGTGGATTCAGCCTCACTAAACTACAAACCCCAGAATTCTGCAGGAGGCAGAAACTGGATTTAAAGTAGATTCTTTCTCTAGTATGAGATATTGTATCACCAAGATGAGATCCTTTCCAGTGTTTGCAATGTAAAAATATAATTCTTATATTTTATTATTAGTAGTATTATATTGTATTACATTATAATATTATATATTGTATCACCAAGCTGAGATCTTTTCCAGTGTTTGTAATATAAAAATATAATTCTTATATTTTATTAGTAGTAGTATTATATTTTATTACATTATACTATTATATATTGTATCACCAAGCTGAGATCCTTTCCAGTGTTTGTAATATAAAATATAATTCTTATATTTTATTATTAGTAATATTATATTTTATTACATTATAATATTATATATTGTATCACCAAGCTGAGATCCTTTCCAGTGTTTGTAATATAAAATATAATTCTTATATTTTATTATTAGTAATATTATATTTTATTACATTATAATATTATATATTGTATCACCAAGCTGAGATCCTTTCCAATGTTTGTAATATAAAAATATAATTCTTATATTTTATTAGTAGTAGTATTATTTTATTACATTATACTATTATTTATTGTATCACCAAGCTGAGATCCTTTCCAGTGTTTATAATATAAAATATAATACTTATATTTTATTATTAGTAGTATTATATTGTATTACATTATAATATTATTATATATTATATATTGTATCACCAAGCTGAGATCCTTACCTGTGTTTGCAATATAAAAATATCATTCTTATGTTTTATTATTAGTATTATATTGTACTACATTATAATATTATTATATATTATATATTGTATCACCAAGCTGAGATCCTTTCCAATGTTTGTTATATAAAAATATAATTCTTATATTTTATTATTAGTAGTATTATATTGTATTACATTATAATATTATTATATAATATATTATTATATATTATATATTGTATCACCAAGCTGAGATCCTTTCCAGTGTTTGTAATATAAAATATAATACTTATATTTTATTATTAGTAATATTATATTTTATTACATTATAATATTATATATTGTATCACCAAGCTGAGATCCTTTCCAGTGTTTGTAATATAAAATATAATTCTTATATTTTATTATTAGTAGTATTATATTGTATTACATTATAATATTACTATATAATAATATTATATATTATACAGGGTTAGTCAAAATGCATAGGCCAATAAGCCATTCAATTGAATGGCTTATTGGCCTATGCATTTGGACTAACCCTGTATATTGTATCATCAAACTGAGATCCTTTCCTGTGTCTGTTTCACTGGCCTGCAGCACCCCCTGGTGGCCCTCCTTGGCCAGGAGGCTTTGGGACAAGAAGGGAGGTCACCTAAGCCCAGTCAGTGGCCCCTTCTACACTGTCCTGCATCCCAGGATCTTATCCCAGATTATCTGGCAGTGGAGACTCTTATATTCCAGTTCAAAGCAGATGGGATCAGATCTTGGGATATAAGGACAGTGTAGAAGGGGGTTTCTGGGTATCAGCAAACTCTAGGAGGGAGATCTCATTGGTGAGAAGGGGCAGCCATACTGGAAAGTCACACAGAGAGACTGGGATAATGTGCCTATATTCTCTGCAGAAAATGGTAATGATAAGCAAGTGCTCCCTATCAATGTGGAGAAAACAAGCCAGGCAGGCATCAAACCTAGTAACATGCACATTTTCTCCACAAGAGAGGAAATGTGCACATGGAGGATGCTATGGAAACTTGTCCCATCTCATGCCAGCTTCATAGTATGTTCAACCTCCAAATGTAGGGGAGGAAGGAGTAATGCAAATTTCCTCCACAAGAGCACATGAGCCCCATGTCATGCCAGCTACACTGCACATTCATCCTCCAAAAGTAGTTTTCACAGAAGGGGAGGAAGGAGTAATCCTAAAAACTAGGTAGGCTCTCTCCTGGGCTCCAGTGCTCTTGAGAGGCAAGTCTTTGATGTGTTTCTGTGTCAAGAAGTATGTATTCCCTGTCTGGAAATAATAAACAACATTCTCCTGTTTTAGGTCTGGTTTCAGAATAGGCGAGCCCGGCACCCAAAGGGTGAGGAAGGAGATGAGGGGAAGAAGGCAGCGAAGCGACCCAGGAGTGCCAAGAGGGCAGCCCCCCAGAGCCGGACAGGAGCCCTCCCTCCCCCCACAGCAGCAGCGGCAACACAGAGGATGATGGCGCAGTCCAGCTGGACCGGATATTTTGGTTCTCATCAGACCTGGGCAAGCCAGGACCAACTTCTCACAAGAAGCTACGAGTGTGAAAGCAGTCAGTTTGGGAGTGGGCAAGCCCCTCCTTTCAGCTACAGTCACCACTGGAGTCCCAATGTCCAAAATCCTCATTTGTTTGGCACTGGCGTTCAAGATTGGAGACCGCAACAACAGAGCCAGCCCACGCCTCAGGACTCAGGTTTTCATTTTGGCTCCTACTGTCAAGGCCAGGTTTATACCACAGAAAGCCAACAGGAGCCAGGACAGGCTACAGTTGTTGTCCAGGACTCTGTGCTAAATACCGGAAAAACAGGAGCCATAATGGACATCATACGATATTTAGAAGATGATGGTTGTGCAGTGCCCGCCACACCTGGGATCAGCCCGGCCCTCCCTGGAGAGGTGCCCTCCGTGGAGCACAATCCCTTGGGCACTTGCCAGCCACATCTTCCATCCACAGCACAGTGGCCATGTCCACAGTGGGGGACCCTGCCGGGGCAGGACAATCTATTACATCTACCAAGCTATCAGGGTCCCTTTTAAATGGCACTTGGCAATTGCATCCACAAGCACTAAAATAACTGCCTTTAATATTTATGCATTTACAGAGATTTATTGGATATTTCTGACTGATTTTCTTTTGCTAACATTTTGTAATAAAGTTTTTTCTTAAAAGTTGGGTTGTCTGTGATTTTTCTACAATTTTTACCCAACTCTTTGCTTCCTTCCTGGGCTGAAGAGTAGAAACCGGTTGCAGTTGTCATCAAGGGTCATCTTCTCCTCAGTTTAAGAGGCAACCAAAGTTTTAATGCAATTTAGAATTAAGTATAATGATTATCAGAATGGTTTGGACTATGATGGCACATTATTTATTTACAACATTTATATGCCGCCCTGGAAGGGGACTCAGAGCAGCTTACAAGATATACATACATACAATATATTATATTATTAGCATAGTACAATATCGGTATTCTATATTACTATATTATACTATACCATTATATTGTAATATTATTAGTAATATTACATGTAGTATAAAATATATAATTATATTGTAGTATTATTATTATTAGTAGTATTTTTAAAGATTTTTATTATGTTTTACACCAAGCCAAATTCCAAGTGTTACACATATAAATCCTGAGTAATTCAACAAATATTAAAGACATTATGCTAATTTACACTGGTGTATATTACATTATCTCCACCTTCCCTCTCTCCCTCTAGTAGTAGTAGTATATTGTGGTTTTATATAATACAATATAATGTGGTTTTATAGTAGTAATTTTAATGTTTTATATATTTTAATGTTTTATAATCTTGTTTTTAAACTTTTCATTGAAATGTTTATTTAATTGTACAGTATATTGGATGTTTATTGTTTTTAAGGCATTGAATTATTGCCTATGCTGTCCCCTTCTGGTTGAGGAAAGGTGGGATATAAATATAGTAAATAAATAAAATAAATAAACTTAAGGTGGTTTTTCTCTCCTTTTTAATACTGATGGGCTCTTCCTCCAAGTTTAGGAGTTACTCACCCAGTTAGTTAAGGTAGAAGTGAAGATTAGCACACTGGAAGGCAATAATGTGTCATTCTCAAGTTTGCTAAAACACTTAAGGACTGAAAGGTAAGGGGTCAGTAGAATGAAGACCTGGGAAGTTTAAGTTAAGCAGGAGCTTATCTTCATCAGAAAGGAATCAGCAGGAGGTAAATGTGCTTTGCCTTGCCATTGTTCCTGCCTATATCATGGTCTATAAACACAGACAAATAGACTACTGGCTAAGTCTGCAATCATGATGCTGAAAGATCTGGGGCTGTCACAACCTTTTCACTTTTCATGGCAAGTTCAATATTAGATCTATCTCAGACCAAAACATTCAGAATGTAAGGAGGTTATCAAAACCAGACAAAAATTTTCCTATGTTTAAAGAATCCAGAGTTCCTTAAACAGATGAAATCCCGCAATGCATTTTTCAGGTCTCCAAAAAGATAGGTTTTGTTTAGAATTCTCAGAATCCCCCAATCAGTCCCGTACATAGTTTGAATGCAGCTCTCTGTGAACCCAACCCCCCCCACCCCAACAATATGTTTTACCATATGATCCAAAATGTCATCAGAGTGTCCTTTAAGATGGCAAAAACGAGGAAGAAATGGGAAGGGCAAGAACCTGCCTCCTCCACTCCCCACCACAGCTGTGAGTATAACCAAGTTAGCATTTAAATCAGTTTGCAGCCATTGAAGTAACTTGGGAACAAAGGGAGAAACAAGGAAAAGAGAGAAATTAGAAGCAGTTGAAAAAAGTGGGAGGATAGGAGATGAAATGGAGTTGCCCATAGCCCCTTCCACACAGCTGAATAAAATTTCCACATCTGCTTTGAACTGGGATATATAGCAGTGTGTTCTCAGATAAACCCAGTTTTGTGGGTTATTCTTCCTTTATATTCTAGATCAGTGGTTCTCAACCTGGGGTCCCCAGATGTTTTTGGCCTTCACCTCCCAGAAAATCCTAACAGCTGGTAAACTGGCAGGAATTTCTGGGAGTTGTGGGCCAAAAACATCTGGGGACCCCCAGGTTGAGAACCACTGTTCTAGATTATATGGCTGTGTGGAAGGGCCCCTTGTTGTAAAGGAACAGTTAGAAAACATCTGATGTCTTTCCTCTTGCTGCCTTTTCAGTTCTGCATGCATTAACATTCCAGACATAGAATCATAGAGTTGGAAGTGACCTCATGGGCCATCCAGTCCAACCCCCTGCCAAGAAGCAGGAAAATTACATTTAAAGCACCCCTGACAGATGGCCATCCAGCCTCTGTTTAAAAGCTTCCAAAGAAGGAGCCTCCACCACACTCCTGGGGTAGAGAGTTCCACTGCTGAACAGCTCTCACAGTCAGGAAGTTCTTCTTAATGTTCAGATGGAATCTCCTTTCTTGTAGTTTGAAGCCATTGTTCTGCATCCTAGTCTACAGTCTCCTAGTCTCTATTATTATTACATTGTATTGTATGTGTATTTGTTATGCTGTTGTTTTATTGAGGTTCTTTGGCCTTTGTAAGCCCCATCGAGTCCTTTGGGAGATATTAGCAGGGTACAAATAAAGTTAATGATAATAATAATAATAATACAATAATAATAATTGTATTGTATTACATTATAATAATATTACATTATAATATTATATGTATATACAATATATTACAGTACATTATATTATTAGCATAGCGCAGGAGGTGGAGCTGTCCCCTGCCCCCCCCCCCCCCTTTCACTCTGGCCTAGCATTGGAGCATTGAACTCCAAAACTCCAGATGATCTCCCAATGGCTTAATGTAGATATTAAACAACACGGGGCATAATATTGAGCCCTGTGGGAATGACTGTGGGGCCGAGAATGTGTCCCCCAAACCACACCTTCTGGGAACGATCCCCCAGGAAGGACCAGAGCCACTGTATAACCCTCCAAGACCCATTCCCACAAAGTATCCTGGGTGTTTTGGCTTACAATTCACAGAAATCCCAGACAGTTTACCAGCGGTTAGGATTTCTGGGAGTTGAAGGCCAAAACATCTGAGGACCCACAGGTTGAGAACCACTGGACTACAAGCTACTTTCATTGCCTTTATTTATTTATTTAATATTCTCCTTTCTCCCAGGACTGGCCCTGAGATATAGCCTACAACACGTATTTAAATTTAAAGCACACACAGTTAAAATGCATAAAATAGCTAAAAACAAATTTAAATAAACACATTAAAGACAGTAACATTGGAACTCTGTTACAGCCATAATGCTCACCAAATACGCTTATTATGGTCTCTTGTTGTTGTGCCGAACTGAACAACAGCCAAATTATCTGAAAGTTGTGTTCTTGTCAAGATTTTGGTAAACTTTAATATTCCCTCAATAAAAGCAGGAATCTGAATCCAACCCCTTTTCTCTCTCTCTCTTGAAAACCAAATGAATTAAAGTACTCAAATCAATGCATCACACTGGTTCTCCTGTCCACCAGCTAGTCTATGGAGTCAAGCCCATTAATTTCAGATGTGAGTGGGCAACCTGAGGCAATTCAGATGCTGCTGGACTTGAACTTTCATTGACACTCACAACTGGCTCTGGTTTTCTTGGGCAGGGAGATGGGCTAGATGATATTTCCAATTCTTTGACCCAAAGTATTTCTGGATGACCACAAGATGCCCAAATTGCATTAGGATTCTCCCTATGGTAGTGGTGGGGAAATGCTACTGCTATTCCTGCCCCCCAAGTCCAAGAGATGACAGGTGTGATAATATACCAGTCAAAGTCTGGATTAGACCTGTAGTTGCTTGCTAAACTGCAGTCACAGGAGTATTCTTATCTGCACTTTCCTTTCTGAGTAACCTGGCTCAAGTGGAGATCCAAGGAGCTGATCTTTGCTTTGGTGCTATTGTTTAAGTGAAATCTTCCCTGAGGCAGGGAGACTGATAAAAGAAAGCAGGGGGGGCTTAGTTTAACAGCTTAACCAGAGAAGGACTGTGTATCCCATCCCCACAACACAATGCTACCAGTTGCTTTTGCTTACATCTTTATTTTGTTTTTGCTTAGGTCTGTGTTTATTTCAATGTATTTCATCGTGTTGAGCTATCAACCATACAAAACAGACAAACCTGGATAAAGTATATATTTTTAAAGACCTATTTCAGAAGATATTGGGGCAGCACACCATAGAATTAGACTGAATCACTTAATAAAACTTGAATTTATTTTTCATGTCAGGAGCGACTTGAGAAACTGCAAGTCACTTCTGGTGTGAGAGAATTGGCCATCTGCAAAGATGCTGCCAAGGGGATGCCCAGATGTTTTGATGTTTTACCATATTTGTGGGAGGCTTCTCTCATGTCCCCGCTGGAGCTGACAGAGGGAGCTCATCCATGCTGTCTCTGGATTCGAACCTCTGACCTGTAGGTCTTTAGTCCTGTCAGGACAAGGGTTTAACCCATTGCGTCACTGAGGGCAATTTCAATTTGAAATTGAAATTGTAACACATAAACTTCTAAAAACCATTGAAAATTTAGGAATTCTTGTCTAAACAACTTGTAGCCCTGCTGTTGGTCACCGGAACAGATACATTTGAAACTTTTTTTGTACTTCAATTTCATTTGCATTGTGGTATAGTGGTTAGTGCCTGAACTCAGACTGGGAAGATTCAGGTTTGTATGTTCCTTCAGCCTGGAGATTAATAAAATACCCTTGAGCCAAATGTGGCCTCTCAGCCTAATGAATTTCATAGGAAGGTTGTTTTGAACATAAGGGGGGCAGGAAAGATGTCATGCCTTGCCTTGAGCTCACTGGAGAAAAAGCAAGTAATGAATCTAAATAATAAATTAATAACAATAATAACCCTACATCATGTATTTTTTAATTTTATCCTGAAAATATACTTGCAGTCTTAGGGCACATCAACACTGACCACTTACTGCAAAGCAGGGGGAGTCAAACAGCTGTAGGCAACTAAACAACACAAAGAGCTGATCTGGGTTAATGTGGGCCAAATCTATCTAAAAGCAACCTTGAATCACATTAACCAGTGAGAAGTTGCTCTGAGATGGAACTGGTTGCAAATGTTTACATGGCTAACCTGTATTTCCTGGGTTCAATGGGACCACTATTTACCTCTTCACACTAGAGAATGAATCCATTTTAAAACAGATTGCTGCCTCCTGCAGAATTCTAGGGTATGTAGTTTAGGAATAGAATCATAGAATCAAAGATTGGAAGAGACTTCATAGGCCATCCAGTCCAACCCCCTGCCAAGAAGCAGGAATATTGCATTCAAATCACCCCTGACGGATGGCCATCCAGCCTCTGTTTCAAAGCTTCCAAAGAAGGAGCCTCCACCACACTCCGGGGCAGAGAGTTCCACTGCTGAGCGGCTCTCACAGTCAGGAAGTTCTTCCTCATGTTCAGCTGGAGTCTCCTCTCTTGTAGTTTGAACCCATTGTTCTGCATCCTAGTCTCCAGGGAAGCAGAAAACAAGCTTGCTCCTTCCTCCCTGTGGCTTCCTCTCACATATTTATACATGGCTATCATATCTCCTCTTAGCCTTCTCTTCTTCAGGCTAAACATGCCCAGCTCCTTAAGCCGCTCCTCATATGGCTTGTTCTCCAGACCCTTGATCATTTTAGTCGCCCTCCTCTGGACACATTCCAGCTTGTCAATATGTGTCCAGAGGAGGGTGACTAAAATGATCATTAAACTACAAACTCCAGAATTCTGCAAGAAGCAGAAACTGGATTTAAAGTGGATTCATTCTCTAGTGTGATGAAGTAGAAAGTCAGACTACACAGAGAAGCCACTGAAATCCACAAACATATGAACAATTTCAGCAGAAAATGAACAAAATCTGGCTACCAGTATTAAAAAAAACTCCAAAATTAGGACAGTAAAAAAAGAGCAACACTCAAAACACAGGGGAATTTCAGTCATGAAACAATCAGGGCCGGCCAATACCTCCCAACAAAGGATTCCCCTGGGCAGCAACTGGCCAGGCTTTGAAGCTGCAAGGCCATTCAACGTTAATCCAGGTGGCCAAGTGCAACATTCACACTTGCCTCAAGCAGACAAGAGTTCTTTCTCCCACCCTGGACATTCCACAGATATATAAACATCACTTGTCCTAGTTTCCAACAGACTCCTCAACCTTTGAGGATGCCTGCCACAGGTTTGGGTGAAACGCCAGGAGAGAATGCTTCTGGAACATGGCCATACAGCCTGGAAAACTCACAACAACCCAGTGATTCCAGCCATGAAAGCCTTCGATGATACAAATCTCAGGATGCTATAAGATTGTTAGATTTGCCACTCCTGGATATGTGGTAAGTGTAGATTCACCTACAGTGATTATGATGCCAAGTATTCGGGAAAGAAGTACACTATTAATAATATTTCTCATTCATCATAACACCTTTGTTTTCAAAACTATTCTCTGACATTTTGCAGGTCTTTTTGTCTAAGAGGTACATTATAATTTTATTTAATTTCAAGAAAAAAAGAAAAGAAAAGTGGGGGTTTATTTTATTTATCGTGTCAGAAGTGAATTGAGAATACTGGTGTGAGAAAGGGGAAGTGAATCACCCCCACCAACAATCAGCAAGACCCCTTCCAGAAAAAAAAAAACCCCAAAAAAACATGATGGCTATTCTTCTGGAATGTAGATGTTTTACCTGGGCCTTCTCTCTGTTCTATGCCTTCTTAACCCCACCAACTGATAACAGTCCACAGAAACATGGAGGCACAGGATAACAATATCTTTTCCTCTTTTTTGCAAAGGAGATGTGAAAGAGCATGTTTCTAAACTTGCCATTTATTAACTTGTAGAAAGCTCCTGATTATCCAACCTGATATAGATTATCAACTTTAAAAATGTAAATTTATAAAGTGAAAAGACAGTTTGTATAACCCCAGTCAATACAATTTTATTATTTTTATGCTTGAAATCCACGTCCTCTTAAAAGTGAAAAGAAGAGCTGAGATAAATTTAGTTTGTAGGTTGTAAAATTTAATGCAATAGTTAGCAACCTCAAATTTATAATTACTTTTACAGATCTTTCCAGTGTGTAAATATGCATTCCAAGGTCAGAGGGAATCATATTCACTTTGCAATCACCTTTTAAAATGATAGGTTGAGCTAAATGATATGATAAATCAATCTTTCAAGCGATTAGTAAACATTTGATTATTGATCAAGTCTCAGACCCCTTCCACACAGCTGAATAAAATCCCACATTTTCTGCTTTGAACTGGAATATATGACAGTGTGGACTCGAATAACCCAGTTCAAAGCTGATAATGTGAGATTTTCTGCCTTGATATTCTGGGTTATATGGCTGTGTGAAAGAGTCCTCAGTATAGATGCCTTTTTGAGAGTAAAGTGGGAATCTAAAGTACAATTTAATACATTCAGACATTGTTAATGGCTGAAAGGAAAATACAGTATGTTTTTATATATAACTTCTAAAATTAAGACTGTATCCCAAAATGCATTAGAGGGGAGGATATTTTGTTAATTTATAGCACTTTTGGGGGAATGTGTGCCTTCATGTTACCAGTTGCCATGTAGCAACCCCATGAACGTTACAGGATTTTCTTAGGCAAGGAGTTCTCAAAGGCAATTGCCATGGGCTTCCTCTGAAATATAGATTATGGCACCTAGAATTGTTTGGTGATCTCCCATCCAGGTACTAACCAGGACTGATTTTGCTTAGTTTCCAGGACCACACAAAATCTGGGGCTTACTGTGGCTAAATCAGAGCCACTTACTGATCCATGAAAAAAGAGCAGGACAGTCCTTTCCTTAGCTCCATGTTCTGAGATTCGGAATTCAGCCTGCTGGAATGGCAGCTGTATGGTACCTGTAAAGAAACAGAAGTTTATCAGAGATAGATTCTGTGGAATAATAGAGGCAGACTTGTTTTAATTCTCTCCCTTCTTCTGAGAATGGATGAGGGATGAGAGCTCTGAATAAGGAAAGGCCTATGGAACTAGCTCAAGTCCCATCTTATGAATTGCCTACCTTCAGGCCAGGGAAAAGCTCAGGAAGTAGGCCTAGGAATTTAGGCAGCCATTTTGTGAAATGGTGCATGGAGGCAGCCATCTTAGAGTACCCATTTCCTAGAGGGGGCGGATCTTAGGAGCAGCCTGGAGGGAAATGTGGAGAAGCTTTGTAATTGGCTGGGAGAGAGTGGGCAGAGCTTAGCTTGAGTGCAGAAAAAATTGCCTGTAAAAGGGGTTTTTAAAATCTGACATCTGTCAGGATCTGTGTGTTGAAGAAGAGAGTCAGGGTCTGAGGATTGAAGAAGAAAGGTTTTGGGAGAGTTAGGAGAAGAGAAGTCATAGAAGCCAAAGTTGGTCAGTTAGTAGAGATAGATAACTATTGGGAAGAATCGCTGATATAGAGAATAGACAGATCCAAGGGAAAGGACTGTCTGGAGTTTAGAAATACTAGTCTGAGGGAAGCCTGCTAGTTTCCTGAAGGAGGGAGTGAAGAATTGTGTCTGGAACTAAGTATTGAACTGTTTTAAAGTAACCATACGCTGCAATTCATTATTGCAACCGTTAAGCTTAAGTGCCTGTATTGTTGAAGTTCACACAAATAAACAACTTTGTTCTTTTGTTAAACAACAACTGTCTCAAGTGTGCCTCTATGTGAAATAGTTCCATAGCAGTTTTAGAGAAATAGAGTTTAAGATTGGTGGCAGCATGTATTTAAAAGAATCTCAGTGATATTTACCTCAGAGTTCAGAGCCCTGAGTGCAAATACACCACATTCAAGCAACTAAAAACCTCTGGCCTGAAACTGACTCATAGCTAAAGCTATTGCATGGCCCATGAGGCTGAATAAGGCACAGAAGGACTGAGGCCCTTTCTACACTGCCAGATAAAATCCAGGTTATTTGCCATGAACTGGATGCATGGCTGTGTACACTCATATGGGAGTTAGCTGCATTAAGATCACTACTGACAGAAAGGTCATGAGTTTGAAGTCACCCCGGGTCAGAGTGAGCTTCTGACCAATTTGTGTAGCTTGCTGTCAACCTTTGCAGCCCAAAAGACAGTTGCATCTGTCAGGTAGGAAATTTAGGTACTGCTTATGCGGGAAGGGTAATTTATCTAATTTATGAGGCCATAAAAATCTCCAGCAAGCATGCAAAGAATGAGGAAGTACTTCATCAGTGTCACAAATGGACGGTGAAGCAACAGCTCCCCTAGTGGCCAGAATACCCTCATGAAAAGCTGGATTGTTAAATAGCCTCTGTGTGTCTGTCTATATATGTTGTGTGCCTATGTATGGCATTGAATGTTTGCCATATATATGTACATTGTAATCCGCCCTGAGTCCCCTGCGGGGTGAGAAGGGTGGAATATAAATACTGTAAATAAATAAATATGATCCAGTTCAAAGCAGATAGTCTGGATCATTCGGTTTGATAATCTGGATTATATGACAGTGTAGACAGGCTTGAGTTTCCCGTCTCCCTTCCTCCTTTCCTCATCATCGAAGCAAATCATCCCAGGCTGTTGTTTCCGGGGGGAAAGAAGCTGCAAACGGACCGCACCTTTCCTTGGCTTACACAGTCTCCCTTTGAGGTGTCCTACCTGCTCTCTGCTCCGCCTACGAAACAAAAGTCAACATTCGGTTGCCATGGTTTCCTTTCGACGCTCGGTTGCCATGGTTTCCTTTCGGTGTAGCAAGCACGGCCTTCCCCCACAGGCGGAACCAAATGTTTCGGGTTGCTGTTTCCGGGAGGACGGAAGTGGGAGACGGGACGGCCAGACACGCTGCCTGCTTGCCTGGTCCGTGCTCTGCTGATGGAGTCAGAGGGCTCGGCGAGGACAGGTACGTTTAGGGAGGCCGGATCTTGGCAATGCGGGGCGAGGCTGGTGGGGTGTCACGAGGATCAGGATCTGCCCCAGGGCCCCTCCAGGTAGACCCTACATCCCAAGTTTTCTGCTTTAAACTGGATCATATGAGTCCCCACTGCCAGATAATCTGGGACAAACAGAAAACCTGGGATCAGACCTTGGGATATAGGTCCTGCCTGGAAGGCCCCCCAATGCCTGGGAATGTGTGTCTGGCCTAGATCTGAGGCTCTGCTGTTCTCATCCACGAATACAGCAGGACTTACCTCCATTTGCAAGGCTGCCTTGATTTATTGCTCTAACTTGCCAAGATTCTTGGGGAGACGGGGTTTCTGTGCATATTTAGACTCCTTCTACACTGTCCTTATAGCCCAGGATGTGATCCCAGGTTATCTTCTTTGAACTGGATTATATTAGTCTCCATTGCCATTGCTTCCTCCAGGGGCAAACCAAGAATGGGCAGCTTGGAAGTCCCTGAACAGATTCAGAAGTAGAGTGGGCAGATCAAAAGTCAACATGGCAAAATGCAAATGCAGGCCCACACTTCCCGGGACTGTGGCACAGCTGGCTGGGAGTCAGCTGCATTAAGATCACTACTGACCGAAAGGTCATGAGTTTGAAGCCAGCCCGGGTCAGAGTGGGCTTCCAACCAATTTGTGTAGCTTGCTGTCGGCCTTTGCAGCCCAAAAGACAGTTGTATCTGTCAAGTAGGAAATTGGGGTACCGCTTATGGGGGAGGCTAATTTACGACGCCATAAAAGTCTCCAGCAAGCATGCAAAGAATGAGAAAGTACTCCATCAGTGTCACTAATGGACAGTGAAGCGACAGCTCCCCTGGTGGCCAGAATACCCTCATGAAAAAAATGGATGGTTAAATAGCCTCTGAGAGTCTGTCTATATTTGTTGTGTGCCTATGGCATTGAATGTTTGCCATGAAATATGTACATTATAATCTGCCCTGAGTCCTCTCCGGGATGAGAAGGGCGGAATATAAATACTGCAAATAAATAAATAAATAAATAAATAAAATGGCACTGCCTAAAACAGTGGTTCTCAACCTGGTGTCCCCAGGTGTTTTGGCCTACAACTCCCAGAAATCCCAGCCAGTTTACCAGCTGTTAGGATTTCTGGGAGTTGAAGGCCAAAAACATCTGGGGATCCCAGGTTGAGAACCACTGCCCCTAAAAGAATCCCACACCTTGTGTGACAGTGGAGCAGATCAGACAACTCTGCATCTGTATGCTTGTCCATTGTGCCCTGCCTCATGTACAGAGGAGGAATTGTTGGAGGCTACAGACAATGCCATTGCTGTTGCCCATTTTTGGTCAAAAGATATTTAGCCGCCTGCGCTCCTTCTTTTTTTATCAGTTTTATACTAATTTATGCAATGCTTTTGATATGAAATAAATAAATTGCCATATATTCGAGGATAAGAAAATAATATTTGATCAGATCCTGTAATATAAAGACAGTGTGAAAGAGCCTTGTAAATAGATCCAGATCTTATAAATAGCCCAGGATCTGATCCCAGGTTATCTGCTTTGAACTGGATTATATGAGTCTACACCACCAGATAATCTGGGATAAAAAGATAAACTGGAATCAGATCCTAGGATATAATGCCTCCACATATCTAGATTTCTATAAGCCTTTCCCTTTCTTACTTATTTCTAACCTATTTCCCCCCCCCTCCCCCAATGAAAACTTTTCTTTTTACTCCTCATTTCTCAAATAGTTTACTTTGTTGTATTCTTGTTTGGAGATATACAGCCATCTTTGCCCCCTTCTACAATGCCAGATAAAATCCAGATTATCTGCTTTTATCTGAATTGTATGGTAATTTAGACTCATATAATCCATGGTTACCTCCAGGTTGGACTACTGTAACACATACTATATGGCCTTTGAATGTGGCCCGGAAACTGCAGTTGGTCCAAAGATCAGTGGCCAGGTTGCTAACGGGAGCTTGTTACAGGGAGCAGCCATCCCCCCTTTTTAAACAGCTCCACTGGCTTCCAATAAGTTTGCGGTCCCAATTCAAGGTGCAGGTTATTATCTAAAAAAGCCTTAAATGGTTCAGGACCTGCCTATCTTTGCAATTGCATCTTCCCCTATGAACCAGCACACACCCTAAGATCACCCAGGGAGGCTCTTCTCTCGCTTTCGCCACTGTCTTAAAGCGCAGTTGGTGGAGATGAGGGAGACGGCCTTCTTGGTGATGGCCCCCTGGCTCTGGCTATGGTTAATTTGTGCACTTTTGCTTGCATGCTAATGATTACACATGTATTCATCAGAAACTTCCAAGTGATAGCTACAGAACTGAAATGACATTGGTCCCATTGATAGGTAGCCTTCACCAGGAACCTTACTGGGGAATGTGTTGGTTTTGCTGGAATTCTCAGTAGCTCTTGATACCAGGAGTGTCCTGCTAGGTTGCTTCTCAAAATAGGGAAACTAGTGTCCAACACCAAGTACCCAAGGCTAACATAGAATATTGAATTGGGAGTGACCACAAGGGCCATCCAGTGCAACCCCCTGAATGTGTTGGTGTTAATAATTGTTAATAGGATTTGGCTTCTCACACATATGAAAATAACAGGCTTTACAGTACATTTTTGTTTATCTGGTATTGGGAAGGACATTGATTCTCCTGTTGGCTGTGGAGATAGCTGACCACTGAGAAGAAGCATGGAGGAAAATAACAAGAAACGGCATAGCAAGAGGCACAGTGGACCAAAGGCTGGGAAGAAACAGAAGCGTCACTTGAAAGACTTAGGACTTGAAGATGAGGAAGATGCCCGGAAACGAAACCCAAAGGCTTTTGCAGTTCAGTCTGCAGTGCGGATGGCCAGAACATTCCACAGGTATATTGCAACTATATTTTGTTATGCTACCACTGCCCCTGGTAACATTTCAGGCTCCCATCACCCAAGGCTGGCAGTGTAGTCATTGTGACACAGTGTTTCTCATAGTGCTTTGTAGAATTTCCATGTAATTTCTGTGTAGTATGAGATGTGATATAGAGCCAAATGTAACTGATATTCAGTTAGCATTTTGGGCTCTTATGGCATTTTTAGGTTATATGAAACATAAATGAAATTGTGTTTAGACTTGGTTCCTATCTCCAAGATATTTCATTATGAAAATGCTAGTATTTCAAAATTGGGGGAGGGGGGGTCTGAAATAAGGAACATTTCCCAGCCCAAGCCTTTCTGATAAGGGATACTCAATCTGTATTATTTTTTGGACAACTAAAGTGTAGAAATAATAATAATACTTTGTTTATAGACCGCTCTCTCTCCCTGAGCAGAATTTAATGTTTAAGTTTGAAGCAGGGATGGGTAGCTTAAGGCCCTCCAAATGTTGCTAGACTGCAGCTTCTCACAATCCTCAACATCAGATTTGCTGTGAGCTGTCACCCAACATCTGGGAGAACTAGGTTTATAAAGTGTATATATGAGACGCTTTATAAAAGGAATGTTGTGTTTTGACTTGGGTCCCATTTCCAAGATATCGCACAATGTTCATGTATGCAAATACAAGTATTCCAAAATTTGAAACAAATCCGAAATATTTCTGTTTTCAAGCATTTCAGATAAGAGATGCTTAACTTGGATTTCACTTTTATAAGACAGCTGCAATGCCTTTTAGTCTTTCCTGTAAACCCAATTTAAAATATTGGCCTTGACTTTAAAAACTCTACGTGACTTGGGTTTTGATTATATTGGGGAATCTCTTCACATGCCTCTGTAACTGTATTCCCCTACCGTTGTCGTATCCATGAGAGAGCTTGGCACTAGTTATGGTGCTTTCATTTGTTAATAGCAGCTATTTTAAAATAATTTTATTTTGTTTTAAAAAATCAGGACCCAGGATTTGAAGACAAAAAAGCACCATATCCCTGTGGTTGATCGTGCTCCACTAGAACCTCCTCCAGTGGTGGTGGTGGTGGTTGGCCCTCCAAAGGTTGGAAAGAGTACTCTGATCAAATGTCTCATTAGGAATTTCACAAGGCAGAAGTTAGTTGAAATCCGGGGTCCTGTAACTATTGTCTCAGGTAAGAATAGAAGTTCACATACAAATTTGCATTTTGCATTTATTCTTGTCTTCAATTGCGCAAAAGCATACGTAATACTCCTTGGAGTTTATAAGCTTAATCACCATTATTTGAACTTCTGCATGTAGAACAGTTGAGCAAAGTTTTGGATCGATTGCTTTTGTTTTGTAAGTTTATTCTTTTCCTTATAGTCTTATTGCTTCAAGAGCTGAAACTGTAGTTGTAACTTGTTTTGTTCTCTCAGAAATCATACCGAAGTGTAATTAGCACAAACTGTAAATTGCAAATTCATTTTCCAACCATGCCTGCTGATTCTAGCATATTGGCTAAATTATATGGTTTATCAACCATCATGATAAACCATAATTCAGCTTCCTTAATAATAATTTGGTGTAATTTATTAATCGGGCCATTGTAAATAGCTTTTATTTCCAGCAATGTAATCTAGGAGGCTCCATCCACTGAGATGCTATTTTATTTAGAGTTGAGGAAACTAGTGTGCATTCTAGCTTTAGAGGAAAATAAACAGTATTGGAAATGAAAGAAAGGTACCCATGATAAACTGAAAGCAGAGAATATATTACATTTTCCAAACTAATATCAACACAGCCCAACTAAAATTAATTATTGGTATCTTGGTTTTAAAGGCCTGTTTCTGGGGTTATTTCATGCACTGATTCAGAAAATTGCATTGGATAGGCTACACCAGCTCTAATTTCTTAGATATGATTATCATGTTTCTTTATGGGAAAGCAGATGGAGACTGGTATGTTACATTTTCTTACGTATCTCAAAAACTACAGCTGACAGAGGAAAACTGGTCCCGTTTTTGGAATCAGCAAGTCGCATATGCCCAGAAACAGATCTAATAGTTCAAGCACCAAAGTGTGTTGGCCAGTTTTATTGATAGTTCTACCTAGAGTAGACTCATTGAATCAATGGGATTTACAGAAGATTTTTTTAGTTCATCCAACAATGAATGTACTGTAGTTTAGTTTCCCAATAGAATTCAGGACTATGGGCAAAATCCAGCCAATATAGTTATGTCTTCTCATTGAGCATGGGTGCTATACATAACCATATGAATGATATGTACATACAATAATAAAATAAGCCAGATCTGTTTTGGTTTTACTTTCTGATAATCAGAGTTTAACAGAGTTTGCATTGTTTTAATTAATTGGTTTTTAAGATTGACATATTTGATTTTACTCTGTGTTTATATGTAGCATCAAATTGTGCTTTTTGTGTGAGCTGCCCTGAGTCCCCTTTGGAGCGAGAGGGGCGGGATATAAAAGCAGTAAATAAGAATAGCAGAAAACCATTATTTCTTGGACATATGGTTTTACTGCTTTGAAAAATGATCTTTACCCTATTATAGTATTAGACAATACAGTTTTGTGCTCTTTCCTTTTTCTTTACAGGTAAAAAACGTAGGCTAACCATAATAGAATGTGGATGTGACATTAATACAATGATTGACCTGGCTAAAATTGCTGATTTGGTAAGTTAGTACATTATTGGATGAACAGGTTTTTAGCAGGTTTTCTAGCTCTAAAACCTGCATTGGAAAAAAAGTCTGCTAATACCGAGATGTGTGTGATTGCTGTTCACATTGTAGAGTTGGTCTCTGTCCAATTCTACAAGAGCTTTGTTGTGTGGTCTCATACAATTACTCGGAAGAGAGTCCTATTTATTCAATTGCTTCACTGCATGCGTTTCATGTGTCATAAGCTTTTGAAAACTGCAAGTCATGCAAGGAGTTTAGCTTCAGTTGTAAACATATGAAATAAATGACTGCATGGGTTTGTAATGGACAGGGTTTTTTAACAAGTTCAGGAAAAAGGAAGTAAAATGTCAAATCTGTGAATGTGGAGAACTGACTATATATGTTTTATTTGAAAAGAAAGAAGGGGCTGTTGGTTATACTTTTAATTTGAATCACTTGATCCCTTTTCTTTAAATAATTATATATATATTTCCATATTTTTCTGCAAAATCCTATTGTTCTCTTCCCACATTAACTATCAATCCAGAAAGTACTGTGGTACAGAGATTAGATTGGAAATTATGTTGGTAATTCAAAAAACGGCCTTTTTTTAGCAGACAAAACTTAAACTTCTTTTCCTCCTGGGAATTACTATAAAGTAATTACTATACTATTACTATACTATATAATTACTATAAAGTAAAGCAATTACTGTGAAGAAGGGTAAGTTCTTGGGGTATGCACACAGTTCTGGCTCTTGAATATTTTATCTTTCTTAATGACTGTTACTTGTAGTTGTCTGTTTGTCTCTTAGATGTTATTGATGTTTAAGTGGACTTGATGTTACTTTACTATATAGCTCCAATGTGACATATTATTTTACTATATAACTCCGACGTGACATATTACTTCACTTTACTATGTACTGTTTTGTAGATCTTCCCTCCTTCTCACTCTCTACCTTCCAGTACTATACTAACAGAACACACTAACTGTCTCCCCAAGAAGCCAGAAGGCTCAGGGCTGAGGCTCCGCCCCTCAGAAGATCCTTAAAGGGGCAGGGCAAGGGAGGCTCTAAATGCTAATGGGAAAAGACTATCTAAACTGACCCTCTTCAGAACTGTACATACAATGTGAAACCCACCTACCTAAAAGGGCATGATTAAGCGTAATTAGTGAGGGTTTATCTGATGGCATGATACCTACCTTCTGAAAACCCAGTTGGGAATTAGTTCCTTAGACTGAGAATTTGTTGCAAGCCAATTGTTTTTTGGTTGATTTTTTTGGTCATTTCTTTCTCAGGTTTTGATGCTAATTGATGCTAGTTTTGGATTTGAGATGGAAACGTTTGAATTTCTGAACATTTGCCAGGTACACGGCTTTCCCAAAATAATGGGCATTCTTACACACTTGGATACCTTTAAAAATAACAAGCAACTTAAGAAGACGAAAAAGAGGCTAAAGCACAGGTTCTGGACTGAAGTTTATCAGGTATGATATTACAGGACCATTGTATATGCAAACTTCATCAAAAAGGGGGAAAAGCATAACTTCCCACATTATTTGAATGTGCTTTGGAGTTGCATTTAGCATTATATACTGAAACACTAATAGGCAGAGATCAATTTCTTTAGATAAATTAATTTTTTTTCCTGAGATGGGTTGTCTCTCGCAGCAAGCCAAGGAACTGGAGGAAACATGACTTTTTATGTTATAAGCATTATGCTGCTTCATGTTGCCTGCTCATAGCAGATGACAAAATAAATACACTGTGTGGCTGTGTTGCTAAATATGACAATTGAGAGATCAGGACTTGACATGGCGATGCTGGGTTTTAGTAGCAATGCTTTTGTGATTTGTTCTTGTGCCTGCTCTTTTCAGGGAAACTTGGTTATATATTCAGTATCATAATATGTGCTACTATTATTCTTGTATAAAGTTAAAGTATGAACATGACCATGTGAATGCTTTGATAAGAAAATCCCAGCTACACTGGAAAAACAATGGTATTGAGATGCTTTTTGTATTTGTGAATATAGGGTGCCAAATTATTCTATCTCTCTGGGATGGTACATGGAGAGTATCAAAAACAGGAAATCCACAATCTGGGGCGCTTTATCTCTGTTATGAAATTTCGTCCCCTTACATGGCAGACATCTCATCCATATGTTTTAGCAGACAGGTAATTTCTATTTGCAATATTTCTGATTGTATGCACCCAGTGTGAAATTGCTTTGGATCTTTCCAATGTTTATCCCGATAGAGGCAGCCAAGTTTGTTTTCAGACTTTCAGAAATGAGTTATGTTGACTGGGTAACTAATGCAGACATTTCAAATCTATGGGTCACCCTAAATATTGTGTTGCATAAAGTCTTTGCATGTATGTGAACTGTCTAAAGAACTATATTTCCTGTAAGCTGGGAAGATGTGAAATTTAACTGTCAATAGCCATTATCTTCAGTGTGGTTAAAGGTAACACGACAAATGGTAAAAAGTTGGGCTACACAAATTACACTATGTAACACAATTTAATTTTTTTTTCTGTTCCTGGTTTGAAAGTGTTATTTCCTGTTTAATTGTGCAGTACTTACTTTGAAAGTATATACTCCAGAAACTTTGTTTTTGTGGCTGCCACAAACTATGTTGAATTGGTTGAGATTATATGAGATATTAGTTGAAAAACTATAACAAAATGTTCTGTGGGATGTCCCACACAAACACATTTTGTACAGTTTAATAATCCTTTGCTATGTTTTTATAATAGAACTAATTAGGAAATGGCATTTATAACCCCGGAAGAAAAATGGCGTTACATAGTGTTAACAGCTCACATGCTACTTTTGAGAAAGATGTAAACACAACCTACTTGATATCATGAGTTTGAATAAGTACTGGGAATCATGTCATTCTCCAGATGTTGTTGAATGGCAACCCCCATCATTTCTAGTCCGCATCCAGTGGTGAGGAAGCCTAGAAGCTGAAGTCTAACAACACGTGAAGGGCTACAGGATTCTCATCTCTGGCCGTACTTTAAAGTCCTACTAATGTCAAAGTCATACCAGTGTAGATTATTAGTTCCTGTCATTGATATTTTAATTACAATTATTTAAACATTTAAAGAGGACCAAGAAAAAAATACGTTGAAACAGTGGATACCACAATATCTCAAGTCTTTTGTAATATGAGATAAAACAATAATATCCCATCTCTTTGTAAAACCCAGGTCACCAAAAGAGCATTGAAGTAAATGCTGTAGGAGAGACTTTACTGTGGTTTCTTTGTTCTAATATGCAGAAAATAATTACCTGCGTCTTGTCTTCCGTTGCCCCAGTGCCTAAAATTTTAATGCGGTGTGTAAAATTACATTTCACATTCTAAAATTTAGAATCATGCTGAAGATAAGACTTGTAAATTAGGAGCTATTGCAAGTGAGGGGTATCTGTGGTGTTAGATTGTAGCATGCCAAATTTTCCTGCTGTATTCTTTCTGAAAAACTAAGAAGTTCAGCACTAAATTATATCATTCTATCCCATAGAATGGAAGATCTGACAAACCCAGAAGATATCAGAGTTAATCCAAAATGTGACAGAAAGATTTCACTTTATGGCTACTTGAGAGGAGCCCACTTGAAAAACAAAAGCCAAATACACATGCCAGGTTGGATATAAGATTTTTTTTCATATTTTATTGTGTTTTAAGATTCTCAAAAGACAGACTGTCTTAAAGTCTAAGATTGCACCTTGATTCAGTGGAACACAAACAGAAATCTTTTAAAATGCATATTTCCTTCTTGTCAACTATGTGACAGGGGCAATAATACAGCATTCCATCTCTCCAGTCACAAAATGCTTCCATTTTAAAGAAGGGTTTACCAGAAGTCAAGTAAATATTGGCATTGCCGTATTTTGGAATAGAGTAATTAACATTGCAAGCTAAGTCCTATTGGGCAAAATGAGATTGTGTATAGATTTGCACTGTTAATGTGTATAGATTTGCACTGTACATTGTTTGCCCAAAGCTTCCCAGTGACTTAACAGCTGAGGTGGGATTTGAACAGGAAATATCCACTCTTTAGTTCTCCACCATTATCTGTTACACTACTCCAGCAAAAGCAAAATATTTGGAAGTAATTTATCATGTAAAATAGCGAGACTTCTTCTATTATTACTGTATTATTATTATTATTATTACTAGCCGTCTCCTGTCATGCGTTGCTGTGGCCCAGTCTATGTATATGTATTTTGTCTGTTTATATGTGTGTATATATATTTGTGCATATGTGTATATGTGTGGTTGCATATATGTATATATATGTGGGTTTGGCATGCGCTGTAATGTAATTTTTGTTTTTTGGTGTTTTAAGTCCCTTCTGTTGTGTTTTTCAGTACTTTTATGAGTGATGGTCACTTGTTGGCTGATATGTGTATTGTGTCCAAATTTGGTGTCAATTCATCCAGTGGTTTTTGAGTTATGTTAATCCCACAAACGAAAATTACATTTTTATTTATATAGATTACTAGCTGTCCCCTGCCATGCGTTGCTGTGGCCCAGTCTGTCTTTATGTGTTTTGTGTGTGTCTATATATGTATATGTGTGTGTGTATATATTTGTGTATATGTGTATATATGTGTGTTTGTGTGTATATGTGGTTTTGAGCATGCGTTGTAATGTTTTTTGTTTTGTTTTTGGGCTTTTTAAGTTCCTTCTGCTGTGTTTTTCAGTGTTTTTTTAGTGATGGTCACTCATTGGCCTGATAGGTGTATTCTGTCCAAATTTGGTGTCAATTCGTCCAGTGGTTTTTTAGTTCTATTAATCCCACAAACGAACATTACATTTTTATTTATATAGATTATTATTATTATTATTATTAGTAGTAGTAGTAGTAGTAGTAGTAGTAAAATATTTATTTATAAAGGCATTTACATCCAGACTTCTTTTGTGGGAAGTTTAAAAAACCATTCTGGACTTTGGAGCTTACTTGAAAATGATACTTGAAGGAATTACTTGAAAATGATACTTGAAGGAATATACATATATTTGTATACTGTATCTAATTTTTATTAAAAATGGAAGAAAATGTAGCCCAGAATGTATTGTCGAAGGCTTTCATGTCCGGAATCATTGAAGTGTTGTGTGGTTTCTGGGCTGAATGGCCATGTGGCCCAGAAAGTCAAGAAAAACAACAGGAGGAAACAAGAAAGATTTCCATGGACCAGGTCCTAAGAGCACCAACTACTATAAAAAGAAGGACAGTACAGTTTTAGTCACCCTCAAAAGCCTATTGACATCTAATTATGCTCATTTAAATCAAGGGGAGCATTGTGATGAGCCCTCTTAACCCACTATAGCTCTGTATCTCAAAAGGAGAAAGTTTCTTTCCCAACTGGCAAATTTGCACTCCCAGAAGCCTCTTGAGTGTCTGCGATCTGACATTCAAATGTTGTTTTGATCGCCAGGCTTCTATGAGGCCAGAAAATCTAGCTAATATCATGCTTCACTGGCATGAAATTACTGCCATGGTGTTTTTGATACATAAATGGTTATTTTTAATAGTATTTTTTCACTTGCATACTTTTCTGATCAGGCGTAGGGGATTTCAGTATAAGTGACGTCAGTTTTCTGCCGGATCCTTGTGCGCTTCCTGAGCACCAAAAGAAACGTTCCTTAAATGAGAAGGAAAAGCTGATCTATGCCCCTCTGTCAGGCGTTGGAGGCTTAGTATATGACAAAGATGCAGTTTATATTGACCTTGGAGGAAGTCATGCTCATCAAGTGGAGGAGGTAAGAATTTTAGGCTCTTGACTTAATTCATTGTCTAGTAATCCAGTATTGGTTCTTGAAGAAATCAATTCTAACCACTCTTGGGTTTCAATGCTATGGGTTATGATTTTGGATAATGTGATTTTAATAAGTGTTTTAAGGTTTGATTTATTTTTAATGACTGTTTTAATGTATGTATGTTTACATGGCATCGAATCATTGCCTATATATGTAAGCTGCCTTGAGTCCCCTACGAGGTTGAGAAAGGCAGAGTATAAATATGGCAAATAAATAAATAAATGCTAAATTTGTCAGGTTTTGTTGCATGTAACTAATTGTTTTGGAGAAAGTCTCCCATACTATGTAATATTTTGCACCTAGAATGAATGAAGCTACACTCCTCAGCAAGTTTTGATTATACTGGGGCAAAGAGTGTGAATAGACTGGCAAAAGGAATAGTCTTTGGATAAACTAGAATGGTGGAAATGGTTTTAGCTTGTCAAAAGGAGTGACTGTGTTTCTCGAACCGTCTGATATTGAAGACTAGCATTTTTCCTCCCAATATCACAGGGACTTCTACAGTTGTTTTAGAGGTCTGAAACACATGCCCTATGAGGAGTGACTTAAAGAGCTGAGCTTATTTAGCCTACAGAAGAAAAGGTTGAGAGGAGAAATGATTACCATGTATAAATATTTGAAAGGTTGTTATAAGGAAGAGGGAGCAGGCTTGTTTTCTGATGCATTGGAAACTAGGACTTGGAGCAATGGGTTCAAATCACAGGAAAGGAGATTCCACCTGAACATTAGGAAGAACTTTTTGACCGTGAGATGAGCTGTTCAGCAGTTGAACTCTCTGCCTTGGAGTGTAATGGAAGCTCCTTCCTTGGGGGCTTTTAAACAGAGGGTGGATGGACATCTGTCAGGGGTGCATTGATTGTGCTTTTCCTGTATGGCAGGGAGTTGGACTGGATGGCCCCTATGGCCTTTTCTAACTCTGTTACTCTTTGATTCTGGAGTTCTTCAGGAACTCAGCACAGATTGCTGTGGAACCAGCACAGGTCCATAGACTACCTTTTTTGTGTAGAAATTAACTAGAGTACATTCTGATGATTAATCTTTCTCTGTGTTGATTGTAATAGTTTTCTAATCACTCTTTCAGGAAAAAACAAGATAGAAAGTTGTCCTGTTGAGGTGGTTCAGTGCTCCGTGCTTTAAAAAAATCTTGGAACATCTTATAATTAAAAGCAGTACATTACATTTTATGTTTTTACTATTGATAATTGCAAGTGGAAACAGTCACATTGTTTGAAAAGGACTGCAAGCAATTAAAAAAATCAGATGCATTAAAAAATTGTCTGAAGGAATAATAGCCTCTTTCGCCCAGCTTTTTTGTATCCAGTATAATGTAATTAAATGACTGTTAATCAGATCATTAGAAAACAGTTTTGAAACAATTTTGTATTTTCAGGATGATGTAAAACCGAACCATGAACTTGTCCAGAGCCTCATTTCTACACACTCAACCATTGATGCCAAAATGGCCTCAAGCAAAGTATCTCTCTTTATGGATTCCACACCTTTAGAGGCTGGAGATATTGAAAACCAAGAGTAAGTTTCAGGCTTCTGATCAATTAAAGGCAATATTTCTTGATTACAAGCAGGAGCATTTTAACTTACAATTAAAAAAAATATTTACTCCTTCCAGAAAATGCAGTCCTAAAGCAGCTGGGTGCAACCATGTCAGAACTGCAGTTCTGTGGGACAATACCAAAAATTTTTGAAACTCCAGTATTTACTTGAATAGGGGCACATAGCCCTCATAGTGAGGGTCAACAATGTTTAGTGATTTGATTATGACTTGGGAAAGCCAGGGTTTGAATTTAGCTATGGAAAGCAAAGGGGGGATCTTGGGCAAGTTTCTCAGCCTCAGAAGAAGGCAGCCCTCCCTGAATACAATTGTGCCAAGGCTACCTTATTATAGAATTGCTGAGCTTGACTTGAAGGCACATAACAACAATAACATCAGTAAAGTATAAAGTTGGTTTTTGGAGTGGATTTGATTGAAAGGTAATAAACTAGTTCACATATTCAATCTTCATTATTCCAGTTCTAGAACTGGCTTATTTTTCTAGACCAGCAGATAGATTAAAAAGCCACAAATGTCACTCTAGCGAAGTAAACTTTTAACATCTTCATTTATGAATACCATATATACTCAAGTATAAGCTGAGTTTTTCAGCCCCTTTTTAAGGCTGAAAAAGCCCCCCTCGGCTTATACTTGAGTCAAAGTTATTTATTAATTTACTCTGTTATTATTATTATTATTATTATTATTATTATGTTTATTGTTTATTATTTTACTCTATTTTTATTACGTTTATTATTTTACTCTATTATTACATTATTACATTTACATTATTTTACTCTATTATTGTTTTTATTACTTTTGTTATTATTACATTTCCATTATTTTACTCTATTTATTATTATTTTTATTACGTTTACTATCTTTATTATTATTGGAAGAATATGTAAGGCCATTTACATTGAAGAATGTTAGAATAATGAGTTGGACAATCTTATCATAAATTACAGTATTATGTCAATAATCAAAAACATTTAACCTACTGATGCCTCAATTTATGTAATTGTATTGGTATCTATTTTTATTTGGAAATTTACCAGTAGCTGCTGCATTTCCCGACCTTGGCTTATACTCAAGTCAATACGTTTTCTCAGTTTTTTGATGTAAAATTAGGAGCCTCGGGTTATATTTAAGTCTGCTTATACTCAAGTATATAGGGTAGTTTGTGAAACTTGTCTTCACATTTGATTCTGCTTTTTTCTCCTTATTTTGAAAGGATTTTTTCAATGCCTGAAGAAGAAAAAAAACTTGACCCACATTCTGGGAGGGTACGGCGGAGGGCAGTGTTCAAAGATGAAAAAAATGAAGATGCGGGGAGTGATGAGGAAGATGAAGACATGTCTGAGGATGAGGATGAAGATGGGAGTGATGGTGACAATGACAACGAGGGAGAAGAACATAATGATGAAGATTTGTCAGAGCAACACTTGATTTTGTCACCTTCTAGACATCTTAAAGAAGAAACCAAAGAAGCAACTCTAACAGAACTGCCAGCCTTTGCTGATAGTGATGACGATCTAGAGATGAGTTCAAGTGAAGAGGAAGAAGGAGAGGAGGAGGGCCTTGATGGGGATAGAGGAGAAACAGATGGAGGGGAACCACAACATGTCGAAGAGGAGATAATGGATTTTGAAACTACATCCAGAAATACAGATTTACTTAATAAACCAATGCGTTGCAACAAAAAAGACAGACGGTTAAAAAATAGTAATACCCTTGGTAAAACAGTAGCTTCTACTACAGATTCTGGAAATGGGACCACTGAAGAAGCATCAGCATCTGAATCAGAAGATTCTTCCTTGGAAGAGGAAGAAGAATCAATGGATGATTCTGACACTGAAGAATCTGATAGTGGCGACTTCCAAACAGAAAGTGCTGAAAGCCGTGAACTTGGGGCTGTAAATTATAATGATGATGTTGAACAGCTCTTGAAAGAGGATGAGGAATACAAAGAGGCACCTGACCTTTCTGCAGACACAGATGGTATGTACATACCCATGTCTTCATTTGTATATCTGACGCTGTATTTACATGTTGTTGGCGGTTTCCCTTAATTAATTCATCATTCTAATACATATAAAGGCAAAGGTAAAAGTTTCCCCTTGACAATAAGTCCAATCGTGTCCAACTCTGGAGGGTGGTGCACATCTCCCTTTCTAAGCCAAAGAGCCAGCATTGTCTGTAGATGCCTCCAAGGTCCCTTTTCTGGGCAAGGTGCTGGAGTGGGTGGTCGCCTTCCAGCTCCAGGGTTTTCTAGATGACATCAACTACCTGGATCAGTCACAGTCTGGTTTCAGGCCTGGCCACGGCACTGAGACGGCTTTGGTCGACTTGGTGGATGACCTCCGTTGACAGCTTGACAGGGGGAGTTTGACTCTGTTGGTCCTCTTGGACAACTCAGCGGCTTTCGATACCATCGATCATGGTATCCTTCTGGGTCGACTCTCTGGGATGGGTCTCGGGGGCACGGTTTTGTCGTGGCTCCGGTCCTTCCTGGAGGGCTGATCCCAGATGGTGAAGCTGGGAGATGCCTGCTCGGACCCCTGGCCTTTGACCTGTGGGGTCCCGCAAGGCTCTATTTTATCTCCCATGCTTTTTAACATCTACATGAAACCGCTGGGAGAGGTCATCCGGAGTTTTGGAGTTGGGTGCCATCTCTATGCAGATGACACACAACTCTACTACTCATTTCTACCTAATTCCAAGGAAGTCCCTCGAGTGCTTGGCCGCTGTGGCTATCTGGATGAGGAGGAACAAACTGAAGATCAATCCCGACAAGACAGAGGTCCTCCTGGTCGATCGTAAACCGGATCGGGGTATAGGGTGGCAACCTGTGCTGGATGGGGTTACACTCCCCCTGAAGTCACAGGTCCGCAGTTTGGGAGTCCTCTTGGATTCATCTCTTACGCTTGAGGCTCAGACGTCGGCGGTGTCCGGAAGGGCTTTTGCACAATTGAGACTCGTGCGCCAAATGCAACCTTACCTCGCAAAGGCTGATCTGGCCAGGGTGGTCCACGCCTTGGTCACCTCTAGATTGGACTACTGTAATGCGCTCTATGTGGGGCTGCCCTTGAAAATGGCTCAGAAATTTCAGTTAGTCCAACGGGCGGCGGCCAGGATGTTAACTGGTGCTCCTTACAGAGAGAGGTCAACCCTCCTGTTCAAGGAGCTCCATTGGCTGCCGTTCATTTTCCGGTCCCAATTCAAGGTGCAGGTGCTCACCTACAAAGCCCTAAACGGTTTGGGACCTGCCTACCTGCATGACCGCATCTCTGTTTATGAACCTGCACGCTCCCTTCGTTCATCTGGAGAGGCCCTGCTCACGATTCCACCTGCATTGCAAGCGCGGTTGGTGGGGATGAGGGACAGGGCCTTCTCTGTGGTAGCCTCCCCCGACTCTGGAATGCCCTCCCCAAGGACATCAGACAGGCCCCTACATTGGCAGTCTTTAGGAAGAGTTTGAAGACGGCTATTTCGGTGTGCCTTTCCAGAATAGGAAACCCCAGCAATATGTCCCAGAAGCACTTTACTAGAGACTTAAGATTGTCTGCACATTGTACTTACCCAGAATTCCTTATATTTCATGTCTTACTCAGCACTTTTAATCTGTACCCATTCACACTTGGCCCGGCCTTAGTTTTATTGTGCTATGGTGTACTGTTTTTACTGTTTACTGTTATTGCTTTAATGTTTTGATTTGCTTTATGGTTTATGTGTATTGTCGTTTTATTGAGGCCTTGGCCTTTGTAAGCTGCATCGAGTCCTTCGGGAGATGTTAGCGGGGTACAAATAAAGATAATAATAATAATAATAATAATAATAATAATAATAATAGCCAGTATGACTGCATGGAGCGGCGTTACCTTCCCGCCGAAGCGGTACCTATTGATCTCACATTTGTATATTTTCGAACTGCTGGGTTGGCAGAAGCTGGGGCTAACAGTGGGAGCTCACCCTGCTCCCCAGATTCAAACCGCTGACCTTTCGGTCATCAAGTTCAACAGCTCAGTGGTTTAACCTGTTGTGCCACCGGGGCCTCCTCTAATATGGATAAGGAAACAATATTTTCTTCCTCCAGGTGCACTTAAATGGAAAGAAGACCTTACTCGAAAGGCTGCTGAGGCTTTTCTGAGGCAGCAACAGACAACTCCCAATCTCCGTAAACTTGTTTATGGCACAGGTAAAAATACTCTTCTTTATATTTGTCAGAGAAGACAAATGGGCTAGCAGTATGGCCTGGGGAAGGAGAGAGAGAGAGAGAGAAAAGCCTACTTCTGAGCCTACTTCTTATGCTTTTGTGAGCTAATCGTTCAATATCCGCTGATTTTTTTCTCGATCTTATAAAAGGTTCGCAAGGTCCTGCTTCCATAGGCTTTTGCTAGTCAGACTACTGACTGTAGTTTAAATGCTAGTTTATCCATAGAACATGGGCAACTTGAAAGAAAAGAGAACCATTTGTTTACACAGCATAGGAAAGCTGCTTTGACGGATTACATGGATTCTCATTTGTCACAGCCAAAAATGCCGATGGCTGCTACATACTAAACAGGGTTGTCTCCTGAAAGGCACCCTTACTTTCTAGGCTCTAATACAAGGGCAAAACTTGGAAAAGTTACTTTTGGGACTGCAGCTCTCAGAGTCTGTGGTGTGAGGGCCATGATGGTTGGAGGGTGTTTCCAGCTCTGGTACTGATTTTGGGGATAGTATTTTGGGTCATGGTTTCTTCGACATACACCTATTATTTAATAGCATGGGATAACAGATGGCAAAAATGATTGTTTCAGAAAAAACGGAAGCACACAAAACTTAAATGAACTAAAGTTTCTTGTTCTTATTCAGTGGCTGAAGATGAGGGAGATGAAGAAGAAAATGAAGAACTTGGAGGATTGTTCCATGTCAGCCGCCCCGACACAGAATCAAAGCGAAAAGCCGATGCCCTCGATTGCTCCAAATTTCATGTTGAAGCCCCACAAGACTGGGACTTAGATGAGGTGCTTCTACTAAAAATATTTTGCTTACAGTGTTCTTAGAATGATGTACTCTAGGTGTAGTCCTCTTGTGAGCCAACTGAGTTTAAGCAAATAAATAAACAAAGCTGTTCCAGGATGCAGGTGCTCTGGGATTGCTATACAAACGTCATCCTCTCCGTACTAGTTCCTGGAAACAGTGAAGGCTGGGAACAGAGGGGTGGTGATGGACACCAAATGTATTAATTTCTGGTCTCCCGGAATTGTTGAATTTGCTGGTGAAGAGGACAGTCATGGTTGGGGTTTGGAAATGGAAGAGTGGATGGTACACCAGAATTAGAGGGGACATACCTGGCAATGCTTTTCAAGGAAAAAGTGCAGGTGATTGCACCTCAGTTGTAATGGAACTACACTCAGATAGGATGGAGGCATTTAAGATAGAGATTGCCTTTTTCTAAATAAATAAAAGAAGACAATACCATATTCAGGCATGAGATGATACAATAACAAAGCCCTCACTTAGGTGTTCAGCTGAGTCAATCTTACCAAACCAGCAAATCTTTCCTTGTTAAAAAAAATTGCTGCAGCTAAATTTTTATTTTGGCTTTTTTCAAAAAGTTATGAATTGGCTGCAGCATATGATTTTGGAAGTAGTTGGGATTTGTAGTATGTTGAAGCCCCACAAGATTGGGACTTAGATGAGGTGTTTCTACTAAAAAAGTTGAGATCTTTGTAATTTGCCACCTCTAGTATGAATCTTCAGGATGCGAAAAGTATGTATATGTTCACACACAATATATTAATATGTATGTTTATATATAAAAGAGGGAGCCCCCAGTCGCGCAGCAGGTTAAACTGCTGAGATGCTGAACTTGCTGACTGAAACGTCGACAGTTGAAACCCGGAGAGCAGGGTGAGGTCCTGCTGTTAGCCCCAGCTCTTGCCAACCTAGCAGTTCAAAAACATGCAAATGTGAGATCAATAGGTACTGCTCTGGCGGGAAGGTAATGGCACGCCATGCAGTCATGCAGGTCACATGACCTTGGAGTTGTCTTCAGACAACACCAGTAATATCATTATGCTTCTCATATCATTGAGCCCCTGGTGGCGCAGCTGTTTAAACTGCTGAGCTACTGAACTTGCAGAATGAAAGATAAGCAGTTCAAATCCGGGGAGCGGGGTGAGCTCCTACTATTAGTCCCAGCTTCTGCCAACCTATCAGTTCGCAAACATGCAAATGTGAGTAGATCAATAGGTACTGCTCTGGCGAGAAGGTAACGGCGCTCCATGCAGTCATGCGGGCCACATGACCTTGGAGGTGTCTACGGACAACGGCAGCTCTTTGGCTTAGAAATGGCGATGAGCATCACCCCTCAGAGTCAGACACAACTAGACTTAATATCAAGGAGAAACCTTTACATTTACTTACATATAAAATATGTATTTGAGACTGTAAAATACAGAATATAATTCAATTTGTTTTAAAGGTGTTCACACAACTTTTTCCTTTTTATCTAAAAAGTTCATACTCTATCCTTTGGCAGGTTATGAACAGTATCAGAGACTGTTTTGTGACTGGAAATTGGGAAGCTGATAAAGATGCAGCCAAACTACTGAAAGAAGATGGTAAATTAGAAACTTTTTGTTGCTGGTTAGCTAGTTTGCTCTGATAGCTGCAGTTCAAAGTTCTTGTTTTGTAATATTGTAACTGAGTCTTTATTTAGCTGTGAAGCTGTTTTGAAGAAAAAAACAAAAATAAATGAACTGGAAATAGCCAGTGAATTTTATGTAGAAAGAAAAAACAATGTTTCAGGGTATGTAAAAGAAGATTACAAGTCCTGAAATTGCTTTGAGTATATCATAAATGAAGTAAAGGCTCATGGAAATATGTCAAGGAAAGCAACAATTGCAGGAGTGATAGGGATGATTTGCTCAAAGCTGCCATTTTGAGAGAGAAGCAGTAGGTAGGAAAAGATTTTTGTTCAAATTTGTTTCTAGTTAAGAAGGAATAGTCTCTTGGGTATCTGATTCTTTTGCTGACAGATTTGAGTGACAGTGTATTCCTCTCCTTGTTTTTATGAGAGATGGGGATGCAGACATGTTTGGGAAACAGGTTTCATATAACCTCTGTTAAGTAATTGGCATTAGACATTTTTTTAAAATGATGTGTTGTTTCTTATTTATATATTACCATAACTTACTCTTAGCCTAAAAGGAAGGGCACATAGCCAGTCTAAGTAAATCATAGGGAGGAGAGAGCAAGCTTGTTTTCTGCCGCCCTGGAGATTTGGACACAGAACAGTGGCTTCAAACTACAAGAAAGCAGATTCCACTTGAACATTAGGAAGAACTTCCTGACTGTGAGAGCTGTTCAGCAGTGGAACTCTCTGCCCGGGAGTGTGGTGGAGGCTCCTTCTTTGGAGGCTTTTAAACAGAGGCTGGATGGCCATCTGCCGGGGGTGCTTTGAATGCAATGTTCCTGCTTCTTGGCAGGGGGTTGGACTGGATGGCCCATGAGGTCTCTTCCAACTCTATGATTCTAATATTCTATGATCCATATACTGCTTTCTAATAGGTTTCCTTCCTTATGAAGAGATCCAAAATAGAAACACATGGGGAAGATAGGCATTCAAGCTTAAAAGAGAATGCATTAATAAGCACGCACGATTCAAAGCTTTTTTGGTGATATATCAGGTGACTTTATAATGAAGAATTGTTGAAAAATATTGATGATGTTCCTGTTTCTGCTTTTAACAGAAGAGTTATACGGTGATTTTGAAGATCTTGAAACTGGAACGATACACAAAGGAAAACCAGAAGATCAAGGAGATGAGGTTTGAGGAAAATACATATATGATTGTCAGGGCTTAATCTTTTGACAAGATTTAAAGATGCGTGTGTAGAATACATAATTTATATGTACTACTAGCCGTCCCCTGCCACACATTGCTGTGGCCCAGTCTGTGTATGTAAAGAAGTTGATTATAAATTATATGATTTTAACTGTATTGGTGTTTAGATTGGCTGCAGTAATGCTGGAGCGGCCTAAGTCAGAGGAGTGCGTTGCCATGGAGACGGTGCTGTAGAGAAGTGGGAGGAGCTTAGAGGGGAGAGTTTGAAAAACGACAGTTTAAGTTCAGTCAGAGTTAGGGTTTAGGGTTAGAGGAGTGAGCAGTCAGGAGTTAAGATTGGAGGGTGAGGAATTGGTAGAGGAAAGATTAGGAGGTTATAGCTGTAAAAGAGTGAATTGTGAAGCAAAGTTTTGAGGCTTTGGAAAGCCAGATTAAACTACTGGAAGTTTCTTAGCCTAGAGAGGCTGATAAGGGAAACATAACCAGTATTCCGTTAGTCTAAAGAAAGGCTAAAGAATAAGCTTATTAAGTATCTGATCAAGGGAGGATCAGATAAGGGAGGCATCCCTGTATTGGAACTTTGTTTTGTAATAAGTGCTTCACCTCAGGAAGATACTGTATAACCTGAAAAAGTGTAACATTCAACTAACCAAGCATTATTCTGAGTTCTATAAGAAAAGTTACAATTTGCAACCACACGCTTTGTGCTCAATAAACCTGTTAACTTTTGTTTGAAGACTGCCTCACCTCCATTAATTCTGCGTCCAGTGTGCCATATCTCCCAATAATACCTCACATCACACGTTGGTGGCACCATTAAGAGTAATAAATAATAAATTGTCCCTCCTCTCTCCTAACTCGTTACAGTGTATATGTGCTTTGTGTGTGTATGTGCGTGTATATATTTTTGTATATGTATGTTTGCGTGTGTGTGTGTGTATATATATATATGGTTTTGCGCATGCATTGTAATGTATTTTTTAAAGTCTCCTCGGCTGTGTTTTTCAGTGTTTTTATGAGTGATTGTCACTCATTGGCCTGATAGGTGTATTGTGTCCAAATTTGGTGTCAATTCGTCCAGTGGTTTTTGAGTTATGTTAATCCCACAAACGAACATTACATTTTTATTTATTTAGATTCTTCAGTATTTATAATTAATTAAATGTTGCTAAACACATGGCTCCATTTCTGTCTATGCCTATCCCCTTTTGGATGAACTGCCTTTCATTGGATAGACTTTGGTGCTACATTACATAAATTACATTAACACCATGCAGAACTATCACACAAACCATGGTTTGTCATTTGTGGAATGATAAAATCCTCACTTTCAAGGCATGTTCTTACATTAACTACTAACTGCTCGAATCCCTTTAGACAGAAAGTCAGAGATAAGAAAAACATTTCTCTTTCCCTTAGGGAGAAAATGCAGAAGAAAAAGAAGACAATGCAGATGAAGATGCAAAAACTGTTGGGGAAGAAGAGGAAAAGAAAAAACGCATGGATAAGAAACGTAAACTGAAAGAAATGTTTGATGCTGAATATGATGAGGGGGATGCCACCTACTTTGATGATCTGAAAGGGGAGATGCAGAAACAGGCTCAGGTATGAACATTATGCTTGAGAGAGTATTATATAAGCTCTAGTTTGAATATCTTTTTTTCTGTCTTTTTTAATTAAAGGCTGACTACTGTGTGGTTTGAAATCTCTTTGAGAGAGGAATGTGAATTTTTCCTTCTTGTGATTTAATATGTGCTAGGAGAAACATAATGCTAGTGTACATTTTAAAAACATTTTGCAATGTTTGTGGAGGATAAGTAATGGTGGGACTTTGCTTCTTGTTAGCAGTTCTTCCACTATGTTCTGATATATATTGTGTTCGCTTGACTATGAATATCGAATTTCTAGTCTTGCACCTCCCACTTGGCTGAATGCTGTAAAATTCTGTAGGGGCGAAACTGTTGGCATGTCTAATCAACTTCTTTTAATATGGCATCTGTCCAGGATCATTCCCAGATTTGTGGCAAAGTAGTCCACAGTGCCTCTCAACATGTTAACCCCCCATTGGATTTTGGCAAGAGGGAGAGGAACTCCATTATTCTTGCCATTACCTTCATCTCTGCAACACAACTGTGGGACGATTGCTGCAACTCCTTGTTCTGAACTTCCTTTTCTTTCTTTTTCTGTTTCTGTCACACAGCTTAATAGGTCTGAATTTGAAGATCAAGATGATGAAACCAGAGTTCAGTATGAGGGTTTTCGGCCAGGAATGTATATCCGGATAGAACTTGAGAATGTCCCTTGTGAACTGGTCCTGAATTTTGACCCACACTATCCACTTATCCTGGGAGGCTTGGGAAACACGGAAGGAAACGTGGGATATGTTCAGGTATGCAAACTGTGCTGTTTGCCAAAAATATGGCACAAGTCCTCTTATGCATAACATTTTCACATATGCAAATTCCCTGTCTGTGCTGTGTATTTGATTTTAAAGCGCTCAAATGAGTGTATGTGATATGCCTTGACTAAATATGATCCTTCCAAACATGTGGTGGAATATGTCTATTAAAATACCGTGCAAATTCTTAGCTTGTTCTTCTGCAAGATTTTACAAAATAGTAGGCTGGATATCATTACTAGTACCTACTAAACTAGATCCATTGATTCAGTGGAATTTATACAAGCATTGATTGATTCATTGGTTGAATCAATTGATTTAACCTAAACAGGTTTATATATTAGATTCACACATATTGGGAGCTGTTGTTGTCACTTACTGCTGTGGGAGGGGGCAACCAGTGATGTCGCACACAAGCAGCTTTTGAGGTATCTTTGGCATTAATGTTTCTTAACTATCTGTCAGCTTGGAGGATGCTGGATGCCTTCTTTTAGACCAGTGGTTTTCCACCTGTGGGTTCCCAGGTGTTTAGCCTACAACTCCCAGAAATCCCAGCCAGTTTATCAGCTGTTAGGATTTCTTGGAGTTGAAGTCCAAAACATCTGGGGACCCACGGGTTGAGAACCACAAGAACCCCACAGAATTAATGTCCACGGTGTTGCTTTTAGGGAAATGATAATGATTTATTAACAGCACTTGGGTCTTCTACCATCACTTTATTACGGTCATGAGAAGAGAGACACAGTCCCGCAGAAATACATCAGGTCTAAAGGTCGAGAGATTTAAAATTTTAAAACAAGTGCATCATTGCCATGACATCAAGACAATTAACCCAAGAACCTAAGTCAAAAGGCATATACAGGAATATATCAAAACCCAACACAATTAATGGATTTAGAAGGAAGGAAGTCTGAAGGGAGGGGATTGGAGTGCTCATGTGGCACAAAGAAGGGAAGTCCAGTCAGACAGAGGGAGGAACAACATCCATACTATAATTAAAAGACAATAATTAAAAGACTTTATTTATTTCATATCAAAAGCATTGCATAAATTAGTGTAAAACCGATAAAAATAGAAGTAGCATAGGTAGCTAAATATGTTTTGCCTAAAAACGGGCAACAGCAATGGCATTGTAGCCTCTAACAATTCTTTCTCTGTACATGAGGCAGGGCATAGTGGAGAAGCATACAGATGCGGAGTTGTCTGTTCTGCTCCACAGTCACATAAGGTGTGGGATTATTTTAAGTAGGGATAAAATAAATAGGGATTATTTTAAGTGGGATTATTTTAAGTGGCCATTTTGCCAGGTTGTCTTTTGTTCTTCCCAGTCCACTTCTGAGTCTGTTCAGGGACTTCCAAGACTATAATCCCAGTTTTCTGCTAGTTTGAAATCTTGACTTGTGCTAACTGGTACTATTAGTCATCACTTGCTGGATTTTAATCGCTGCTGTGAAGAACTTGGCGATATTATAGATTATAGCCTAGTTCTTATCTGAAAGCAGCAGGAAGATGTAAAATTGTCCAGAGCGTCCTGGGTGTTTGAGTAACCATGGTGTAATGGGACGCAATTGAATATCTCTACAGAATAGGCACTGAAGGAGCACATGTTCTGTTGTCTCTACTTGGGTCTATCTCCACCCTGATACTAACTTGGTTTCCCCACAACAAAGAAAGATAACTGAATGATCCTATAGCTTCCAGGCGTTGATGTTTCTGAGGTGAATAGATGACAGTCTTCCTTGTTCTCAGTCTCTGGTATAGGGGCCCCTGAGGCACCCTATGCCCAAGGTGATAACCAGTTGCTGTTTAACTGTTAGTTGATGAAAAGGTAACTGGTTGTAGAGTAGACTGGTTTTAGTATTGACTTGAATTGGCTTGTCAAAGCCTGGAACTCTGAGACCAACTAAAGACAAGTCCTGCCTCTAGAATTTCCTGGTGGTCTATGATCTATAACGGCTCCGTTTACCTCAGGCAAAAGGGGATGTGGCCAACTAACTGGTATAAAATGGCTCCCTTTTCCTCAGACAAAAGGGCTAACAAAATGGCTGACACAAACTAGGAAGGGTTTTCCTAAGCTCCACCCTCATAAAAGCTAACATAAAAGTAAGTGCTCTAAAACTATGGGCGAGGAAGCCAGACAAAGGGATCTGGAACTGGTGCAGCTCCAGCACACAACCCTTTGAGCATCTGTTTGGGATGAATGCTGTGGAACATTTTCTGTATTTCTTTGATCCCTGAGATCAATAATCATAATTTTATTGATTACCTGCCTCTCCTTCAGCTTAACTTAACCTGTTTCCTATTTATTTATTTATTTATTTATTTATTTATTTATTTATTTCAGGTATTTTACCCTGCCCTTCTCAACACCCTGGGGGGACTCAGGGCGGCTTCCAGCCGGCACATATTTGATGCCTACAATTAAACACAATAGAATACACAGCAAAACAGTAATTATAAATAGTTAAAAACATTGAGTGAATGCAATGAAATCTACTAGAAAAGAGAGCCAGCCTTGTGGCCGTTGTCTCGCCGAGTTCTGTAATTAGAGATTCCATTCAGCTTGTCATAATCTGTTTCCATAGCTATTGTCGTCATTGTTCTTGTCAAGTCTGCAAGATTACCCAAAGGCCTGATCCCACATCCATGTTTTTAATTTCCTTCTGAAGGAGAATAGGGATGAAGATAACCTAAGTTCCTCAGGGAGTGAATTCCACAGGCGGGGGGCCATCACTGAGAAGGCCCTATCTCTCGTCTCTGCCAATCACGTTTGTGACAAGGGCGAGGCCAAGAGCAGGGCCTCTCCAGAAGATCTTAAATTCTTAGGCGGGATGTAGGAGGAGATACGTTCAGATAGGTACGCTGGGCCGGGACCGAATAGGAGTTCACAGTCATATTTCCTTTTACATTATTAATTTTGAGCCAGTGGCTAGCAAACCTCCAATATTTCATTGATACTTTTATATACTGCAGATGTAGGGATTGCTATACTGACCATTGTTAACTGTGAGGTTTACTTTTGCTGGGATAAAGACACACGGGTTCTTGGTTTTCCTCAGATGCGCCTGAAGAAGCATCGTTGGCATAAGAAAATACTCAAGACTCGTGATCCCCTGATATTCTCATTAGGCTGGAGGCGGTTTCAGACCATCCCTATGTATTACATAGAAGACCATAATGGGCGTCATAGACTACTTAAGTATACGCCACAGCATATGCATTGTGGGACCATCTTTTGGGGTAAGAGCAAATGTCTACCATTTTCTCGCTTCAATAAAAGTATCAGGAATGTCTTATGAGATTATTTGTAAACAGGACTGGAGAACTTTTTTCCACAGTTGTTTTGCACATCAAGTTACATAATCCCCAGTCATAGGGATTATGATAGTTCCAATCCATAATATGTGAAGAATAAGAGGCCCCCATTCCTGACATTGAATAGCCATGGTGTACTGTGTAAAATGAGAGAAGTATTGGTACAAATTGTAGAGCTGGGAAAGATGTGAAAGCTGTCAGGTTCTCTTTGGGGAGGCAAGACTGTTCTGTCACCAAGCATTTATTGACAGGCTAGTTTATATTATTGATTTGTTATCTTTGGGCTTTTTGTGTGTCAGGAGCGCCTAGAGAAACTGCAAGTCCTCAAGGAGTTGCAGTTTCTCAAGGATGCAGTATTACCATCCTGTGGGAGGCTTCTCTCAGGTCCCCACATGGTAGCTGGAGCTGACAGATGGGAGCTCACCCTGCTCCCCGGATTTGAACTGCCGACCTTTTGGTCAGCAGTTCAGCCACACAAGCGTTTCACCCATTGCACCACCTTTGGACTGATACAATGCAAACAAACATTTTTTTTGTGTGCACGATGAAAGTTAGATTCCTTGTTGGTAAGTGTTTAGAGCAAGGCTATAACAATCAGAGAGTTGCTGCACCCCCCTCCCCCCAAGATAATTCTGCGATACTGAAGAGGAATACAGTGCTGGCAAATATTTTTAAAGAGGTGCCAGGCAAACTTTATACACACGAGATTGCCTCCTCTACCTTTTAAGTTATATAAAGACTCTCCCCATTCTGAAACAAGAACCGGCATTAATTTTAGGAAAAGTTTCCTGAACTTGTAATATCTTGATGCCTCATCGAAGAAGCTTGTGTATTTTTTAAATATTTGAATGACATCCCCCTTGATGTTTATCTATGCAACTATCTGATAAATTCTTTATATTGGTTTTAAAAGGAGAATGCTATCATTTGTTTACTTTCTACGTTCTTTTCAACAAAATGTAAGTCACATCCTTTAACCAATCTTTACTCCTTTCCAGGTCCTATCACACCACAAGGGACAGGATGTTTGGCAATCCAGTCAGTGAGTGGTGCAACAGTAAGTATGTCACTGTAGACAGTTTTCCTCAACCTGGTGTCTTTCAGGTATTTTAAATACTGGCTCCCATCACTTTAGTCAGAGAAGAAGAAATAGAGATTTCTGACGCTGTGCCTTAGTGCTCAATCGTTATGAACAATGAGAAAGATTCTCAACTTCTGCATACTTTAAAGTTGTCTTGGAAAAAGGACTGGAAACCAGTTTGTCCAAAACATAGCAGCTACACTCCTGACCACACTCAAAACCTGGCCTTTACTTACTTACTTACTTACTTAGGCAATCCCTCGTTTTCTGAGGATTATTGTCTTCCAGTATTCTTGTGGGTCCGTTTGTGGCTGTGGAGCCCTGTTCTTGCTCTGCATCTTTTCCGCAGTGAGGGCATTGGTTTCCAGGTGGAAGGCGGTCTTGGTCGGGGTTGGCTTGATGCGCCTTCCTCTTGGCATGTTTCTCCCTTTCGCCCTCCATTCGTGCCTCTTCAAATTCTGCAGCACTGCTGGTCACAGCTGACCTACAGCTGGAGCGCTCAAGGGCCAGGGCTTCCCAGTTCTCAGTGTCTATGCCAGAGTTTTTGAGATTGGCTTTGAGCCCATCTTTAAATCTCTTTTCTTGTCCACCAACATTCTGTTTTCCGTTCTTGAGTTTGGGCATGCAGATTCAATTCCAGGGCAAAGGATACACGTACCTTGTAAGTCTGAAGTTTCAAGGGGAGCATAATTGCATAGACCACAGGTGGAATTCCTGTTTCCAGATGTACTTTGCAATTGATCGAGAGCACCTCTGTCTTGTCTGGATTAAAGTTTCAATGTTTAGTTATCCTCATCTAATCAATTACAGTACAGAAGGAGAGATACAATTGGGTGTCATCCATGTAATGGTGACAATCCTAAAACTCTAGATAACCTTTCCCCATAGTTTGATGTAAACATTAAACAGTATGGGGGACAGAATCAAGCCTGAGAGACACCATATTCCATTGACCAAGTTGTCAAAACAGCCATCCCTTTGCACCACCGTGTGATTTCACCCCTCCTATAACCATTAGAATTACTATAGAATCCCAAGTCAATCCAGAGAAGTGGTCAAGCAGGATACCATTATCCATGATATTGAAAGCTGCTGATAAATTATTATTATTACTACTACTAATAATAATAATAATGGGGATTTAAAAATATTACTATTATCATGAATAATAATGTGGGAATTCAAGGTGACTTTTTTGTGTCAGGAGTGACTTGAGAAACTGGAAGTCGCTTCTGGTGTGAGAGAATTGACTGTCTGCAAGGATGCTGCTCAGGGGACGCCCAGATGTTTTACCACCGTGTGAGGAGGCTTCTCTCATGTCCCCACATGGGAAACTGGAGCTAACAAATGGGAGCTCAACCCACTCCCTGGATTCGAACCGTCAGCATTTTGGTCAGCAGTTCAGCCGGCACAAGGGTTTAACCCATTGTGCCACCAGGGGCTCCTTCAAGGTGGCTAACATTCCCATACTTAGTCAAGTTTAAAAAATGCAATGAAGAAGCTAAAAAAACAAATTATAACAGTGTGGTAAAAACAGATTAAAACACCATAAATATACTTAAAATGGCCTTTCAAACTTACATCCTCCTCCCTTCCCTAATCTCACCCACACCTTCCCAAAGTTTGCCTCTTATCCTTCCCCAAATGCCTGCTGGCCGAAGAAGGTCTTGACCAGCAGAACCATTAGGGATATACTTTCGCTTTTAGGTCTGCAAAGGAACCCAACGCTGTTTCTGACATGGGTTAGGTTAAAGGGTAGGTTGAAATTGATCTGGATGGATAATCTGTTTCATCCAGGAACCCAGAAGATAGTAGGCCACCACACAGTGGAACCTTGTCACCAAAAAGGATTTTGGAGACTGGCTGATAGCTTCCCAGTGTGGATGAGTCCAGGAAGGATTTTCCAATAATGGCCTCATCACAGCCTCTTTTAGGCAAAACAGAACTTCCTTTGGCTGTTTTTCAGAGCCAAGAAGGAATTGGGTTCAGGATGCAAGTGGTGGCTCTCACATCTCTACCAGTATGTATGTGGCAGCTCTCACTTCTTTCCATTCTCTGCAACCCATTTCATTTTGATGTTATAGTCTACTGTTTTTAGTCATGATTTTGTTTTACTGTTGTGATTTATATTTTAGCAGTTTGTGCATTGCGCAGAAAATTCTGGTTGGGGCATGGTTTAAAACTGGACTGATAAGCTAAAGAAAAAGATGGTATCCAACTTTGGGTCTACAGATGTTGCTGAACTTTAGCTCCTTGATATCCTTACCAATATGGCTAGTAGTAAGAGGTTGTAAGAGTTGCATAACAACAACTTCTGAGGACCCACACGTTTAGAACCATTTCTTTAAAGCATAATATGAATCCCTGCCCAGAAACACAAAGTCAATACTTGTAAGCTCCTGATCCTAGCCTAACTAAGCTGAAAGTAAAAGACACTTTATATGTAAGATTTTCAGATTTTGCTTAGTTTTGAAAAAGTTTATATAATATCTATATCTATATCTATCTATCTATCTATATATATATATATATATATATGTACAGACACACACACAGTAAACCTATCTATACTTTGATGTATTTCAGCCTGATTTTCGGATAGCTGCCACTGGAGTTGTGCTTGACTTAGATAAATCCATTAAAGTTGTGAAGAAATTAAAGTTAACGGGCTTCCCATTCAAAATTTACAAGAATACAGCATTTATCAAGGTTTGTATTCGAGAAGTAATGTTTGTGTAGATTTGTGATAGGTAATCTGTGTGATAATTTCAATTTGGAAAAAAATGTTTCTTAGATGTTACAATTCTAAATAAGCTATTGGCAATATGCCACAATGTTTGTGAAAGGCTTTGAAGCTAGCATATCTGTTTAAAATATTCAGGGATTGGTCTACAGCATTTAGCAGCTGCTCTTTCTTATTGAACTCCAAATTTTCTGGGTTTGGTACTGAGAATTTTGTAAAAGTCCCTATGTTTGAATGCCTAGGTTAATGTGTCAAGGCAGATCTACCAAGGATTATAATTTTGTAGATTCATAATTTTAACCATACATAGAATGGGAATAATAATTTTGGCTTGCTTTACAAAGCTGTTGTAAGGTATATTAATTGTACAACATTAAAACAACGTGAGCTGATAATTATTCCAGCACCTCATGCTCAATAAGTGAAACAAAATGTTCTCTCATATGTTTGTGGAAAGTAAAGCGGAAAAAAAAATCAAAAGTTTCAGTTTGGTTGTTGATTTGACTTTCACAACAAAAATGTGAATCCATAATTCACCATTGTCTTGGATTATTTTGTGTATGTATTGTTTTGCGTGACTCTGAAACTGCCAAACTTTCTTACTAATTGTATTAATTGTTATTAATGAATTTTATGATACACACACACACATATATAAAGAAAGTAAATATAAGCAGTGGATTGCTTTCCAGCCACATCACTGCTGTCCAGTGTTTGATTAGGAAGTGGGATGAGGATTCACAAATACATTCAAATTCTGTTCACTCAAGAAAGTCTTAGATGTGTGTTTCTTTAAACAGACAGGTCTCTGAAACAGATAAAATTTGACTGTAGCCCTGCAAATCTAAGATTGTTGTTTGGATCTTGACCAGCAGCTATAGTGCTTGGAAATTTTGAAGACTTTGTGGTGATTGTTATCTGTATTTTGATCTTCACAAATAAATCTAGGAATTTATTAAGGTGTGTGAAAATTGAAAATCCCTTAATTTCTCCATTGTTTTGTTGTGTATTACATAGGGGATGTTTAACTCTGTACTGGAAGTGGCAAAGTTTGAAGGAGCAGCAATTCGTACTGTGAGTGGTATCCGTGGGCAGATTAAGAAGGCTGTTCGGACACCGGAGGGTGCATTCAGAGCGACATTTGAAGATAAGCTGCTAATGAGTGGTAAGTTGCATCTACTGCTTGTGCATAACATATTTAATGGAATATTGATTTATGTGACTTCTTTCAGGCTGATTTGTACTCTTGGAACAGTATTAATTGAATCGATACCTCACTGTTTTCTGAGAGAAGCTGTATTTGGACTCATTTCATGTAGAGCAGAGCTTTCCAAACTCTTGTGTCGTGACACATTAGTGTGTTAGCCACAGTGTGTAGATGTGTCGCGCAAAGGTAATAAGAAATTACAAAAATCTTGGAAGTGTATGTTAATATCTTTTAATCATTTTAAAAACATATATAGAAAAGAAAGGTTTTTATGAGATACGTTGTATCTCGATACATATTACAATTTATGGATGTGTCTGTATCTTTTCTAAAAAGTTGGTTTAATCTCTGGTTTACTAGTAAAAATGAATTACTGTTTCTTAAATTTTGCCTTTTGTGTTTATGTGTACTTTTTCTAGGCAATACCCACTCAAAGCCATTCCTATAACAAAATACAGTGATACCTTGACTTGCAAGTTTAATATGTTCTGTGACCAAGCTCTTAACTCAAATTGCTCTTATGTCAAATTAAATTTCCCATTGAAATTAATTGAAATGCTATTAATCCGTTCCAGCCTCCCAAAAAGCACGCCAATTTTTGTTACCTGTTTTTAAATAAGAAAAATGTACATTATAAATAACATATCTATATATATAAATTTGTTAGGGGCATCCAACGAGGAAACAAAACTCAAAAACCCCCCAACGAAACTTAACCAAAATCCCCGTGCCCATAACACAACCCACAAGGTATAAACATATCTACTCAAAATGAAAAACAACACAACAACACACTCACAAAACGGCAAAACAACAAAACTCAAAAATCCCCCAACGAAACTTAACTAAAATCCCCGTGCCCATAACACAACCCACAAGGTACAAACATATCTACTTAAAATGAAAAACAACACAACAACACACTCACAAAACGGCAAAACAACAAAACTCAAAAATCCCCCAACGAAACTTAACCAAAATCCCCGTGCCCATAACACAACCCACAAGGTATAAACATATCTACTCAAAATGAAAAACAACACAACAACACACTCACAAAACAACAAAACAACAAAACTCAAAAATCCCCCAACGAAACTTAACCAAAATCCCCGTGCCCATAACACAACCCACAAGGTACAAACATATCTACTCAAAATGAAAAACAACACAACAACACACTCACAAAACGGCAAAACAACAAAACTCAAAAATCCCCCAACAAAACTTAACTAAAATCCCCGTGCCCATAACACAACCCACAAGGTACAAACATATCTACTCAAAATGAAAATGATGCTATTGTTCCTCTGAGACCCTTTTAGGGGGAATGGGAGAGGTGTCAGGTCCCAGAGGCAATGCATTGCATTATTGTTATTGTTATGATGGTGGTGAAATAAAAGGAAATAAAAAGTGAAAGAAGGAAGCAAACAGGGAGGGAAGAAAGGCAAAGGAAGAAAGGGGGAGGGAATGAAGGAAAGAGAGAAGGATGAAACCAAGGAGTGAAAGAAGGAAAGAGGTAGAGAAGGAAGAAAGGAGAGAAAGGGGGAGGAAAAGGGGGAAGGAATAGGTAGGGACCTCTCTTTCATAATAGTCCAGATATCTACCTCAACTTTGATAAGTTTTACTATAGGCCACAGCAACGCGTGGCAGGGCACAGCTAGTAATGTATAAAATAATAATGCATAATAAAAGAGAATGTAAAGAAATAAACTGGATTTATTCAGTGTAGAATATGTATCTTCTGTTAGGTTTCACTTAATCTTCTTCTCATTTCTTGACATTTGCCTTTCCCCCCACACTTCCCTCAATTTCACTTGGATGGCATTTTAATAAAAACCTGTCCAAGGAGATTTATTTCTTCCTCCCTTTCAAAATGTTTCTAAAATGAGAGAGGCAAATGTCGGGAAGTAAAGCGATCAGAAAGGAAGGGAAGCTGTCTCAGTATTGGAGGAGCAGGAAGGTTCTAAGTCAATAACATAAGTTTCGTTTTCCTGCAATGAGTGGAATACTTCACTAACATTGTTCTGCAATGATCAATTAGAATGAGAGGTATCTATTTTAATCAGGACAGAAGTTTACTGACGTTAGTCTTCTGGCCTCTCAGCTTTCCTATAATTTTCCAAAAGTCCTAGGATTGCAGAAATAACAGCAAGGACAAGAGCAAGGAGCTTTCCTGGCTGTTTCCTTAAAGCCCTGTTTATGATGGCGTGTGGCGTATGCTTGCTCTCGCTTGTAACCCAAATCTCGGCTCGTATGTCAAAGCAAAAAATTGACTGCATGGCAGGTTGTATCTCAAAAAACTCCAAGGCCTGAAAACATTGCGCATCCCAACACAGTGATTTAAAAGTAATTTTAAACTAATTTAAATAATTTAATAATGAAGGAGCAAAGCCTTTAAAAAAAACCTTGTCCTTCTCTTTTTAGATATTGTCTTCATGAGAACCTGGTACCCTGTATCCACCCCAGCATTCTATAACCCAGTGACTTCTTTGCTAAAACCTGTGGGTGAAAAACACACTTGGGCAGGAATGAAGACCACAGGCCAGTTAAGGCATGAGAAAGGCATCAGACTGAAACAAAACAAAGACTCCTTGTATAAGGTATGGTTTTCTGTGGGGTGAAGAGTCCTGTGTTTGTGTTAAGGTTGTATAACATTGATATTTAGCTCAGCAGTACTCAACATCAGCAAAAGAGGGAATGTTAGCATTGATTTTGTTGTGAAGTGGTCTGAGTCCTTCTACGGAGGTAAAGAAGATCGGGATATAAATATTTTAAATAAATAAATAAAATAATTGTCAGCTAATAGAACATTTCATCTTAGAAAGAATCTTTACGTAACATAATTTTTAAAACAACCCCCATTGCATGCATAGATTGTTTTGGAAAAAAATAGAAACATGGCTCTTCAGTTTCCTTTCTTTCTTTCTTTCTAGCATATTGTGCGAGAGAAGAAACATTTCAATAAGTTGCATATCCCCAAAGCTCTTCAGAAGGCCCTACCATTTAAGAGCAAACCTAAGATGCAAGAAGGAAAAAGAAAAGTCACAAGGGACAAGTGGAGACCTGCTGTTATCAGGGAACCTCATGAGAAGAAGGTAAGTTGCTTTCTGTACGCTGTGTCCTTTTCTTAAAATAACTCTTTGGAGTTCAATCTTGGCACTGCTCAATTACATTTTTGCAGGCTAGCTTGTAATTTGGCATTTACTATGTATTTCTGTTAGTTGAACTCAAATGATTTTAAGGATTGCAATTCACCGAAATGTTGATTATATCATACATTGGTATATTTCTGTTATACCTGCATATTTTAGTCTCAAGTAATTCATTTTTTTTGTTTTCTGCATGTTTATAATTTCACTTTTCTCCTAACAATGGTATAGCAAACATCATATAAAATCAGAGCTTGGGAAAATCGTTTTATGGATTCCAGTTCCTAGACTCCTGGCCATTCTGGCTGGAAAATTCTCCAATTATAGGCCAAAATTATTATTGGTTTTTCATTTTCTATATAAACCTTAAGTCCCATTCTAGTGGTATATGTTGAAGCAATGTACAACAGTTTAGATGGATTCAACTTGCATTGAAGCCGGAGCCCCCGGTGGCGCAGTGGGTTAAACCCCTGTGCCGGCAGGACTGAAGACCGACAGGTCACAGGTTCGAATCCAGGGAGAGGCGGATGAGCTCCCTCTATCAGCTCCAGCTCCTCATGCGGGGACATGAGAGAAGCCTCCCACAAGGATGATAAAAACATCAAATCATCTGGGCGTCCCCTGGGCAACGTCCTTGCAGACGGCGAATTCTCTCACACCAGAAGTGACTTGAAGTTTCTCAAGTCGCTCCTGACACGACAAAAAAAAACAAACTTGCATTGAAGTACCTAATTCTTCTTTTTGTCTGTAGTCATCAGATGCTGACAATTTTGTGATGTTTTTCAGTTTTGTCACTATGTAGGTACATTACTTTCTCACACAACATTTTGTTTTTGTTTAGATTGCAGCACTTCTGTCTGCGTTGAGTACAGTACACAGTGACAAGTTGAAGAAAGTCAAGCTAAAACACCGTCAGGATCTTAATGAACGTCTGAAAGTGAAACAGAAAGAGGAGGAAGCAAAGATTAAGAGGCAGAAGGAAGCAAAGAAGAAACTGTTCCGCATAATTGGACAGAAGGATCGGAAGAGGCAAAAGTCAAGCCTGAAGGGAAATGCGGAACAAGAGAAGTGAGCTTCTTCCTGCCATCTTCAGGAAATGAGAAAACTTTTTATTGTGATGTGTTTGTTGGGAAGGTCCTGGCACCTAAAATATTGCAATAAAATTCTGAACTCCATAGAACTTGGAGGAAATGAAAGGAAACCAAGATGACATTTCAAAACAAATAAGAGATATATATTATTATTTGCAGTGTTCACCACAATATGCAGAGAGGAATTCAATTCAAACATTGGGCTCATTAAAGTATTTTACATTATATTGTTGAATGGGATTTATTTATGCTTTAGTGTTGGAACAATTTTACTTGCCAGCACTGAACGAGAAATATATTTGTATATGCAGTGTGTATGTGGCTTTAATGCTGACATATGAGTGACTAAGTCCCTTGAAAGCTTCAAGAATATCCCCAGGATTAAACTGAGTTGGCCTATAAATGGTTGTTTATGTTTACACATTAAAATATATGTCAGGCTTATTCTTCCTTTTTGTAATATGTGGTATGAGGGTGCTATTCGTATTGCAGAATAATTGGGGGGAACGGACCACAGAGCCTACTTCTGATATAGTTTAACCATCTCAGTTTATTTGGGTCATTATTCTATTACTTTCTTGTCCCCAGCAATAGCGGTTAGTTGTCGAAGAGATTAAAGAATCTGACTTTTAGTTCTTACGAAATATGATTCTATCCTGAGATAGTACTGGTTTACTTAGCCAGCAGAAGGGAAGACTGAGACATGGTGGTCATGCATAAATATGTGAGGGGAAGTCATAGGGAGGAGGGAGCAAGCTTTTTTTCTGGTATTCTGGAGACTAGGACACAGAACAATGGCTTCAGACTACCGGAAAGGAGATTCCACCTGAACATTAGGAAGAACTTCCTAGCTGTGAGAGCTGTTCAGCAGTGGAAATCTCTGCCTCGGAGTGTGGTGAAGGCTTTCAAGCAGAGGCTGGATGGCCATCTATCCGGGGTGCTTTGAATACAACTATATTGCTTCTTGGCAGGGGGTTGGACTGGATGGCCCACGAGGTCTCTTCCAACTCTATGATTCTATGATTCTATTCATAAGCTAAGAGGAGTGACAAGTAGCCAGCTGAGATCTAAAGTCCAGGTTCCTGGTTGTTTATCTCACATAAAAGGAAAAAGATTAATTAAGTGTGTATGACCTTTGATCGTTACGTACTGAAATCTATAGAAGTTTATTGGTAACAGTCTTCAGAAGGAAATGGAACTAAAAGCAAATGGTGTATTTTGGCTCCTTGTGGGAATTAATTTTGTCCAAAGCAGCAGAGCAGGTAAGAGAACATGTGCAATGTGTTGTTGAAGGCTTTCATGGACGGAATCACTGGGTTGTTGTAGGTTTTTCAGCCTCTATGGCCATGTTCTAGAAGTATCCTCTCCTGACATTTCACCTGCATCTATGGCAGGCATCCTCAGAGGTATTGAGGTCTGTTGGAAACTAGAAAAATTGGGTTTATATATCTGTGGAAAGTCTAGGGTGGGAGAAAGAACTCGTGTCTGTTGGAGCTAGGTGTGAATGTTTCAATTGGCGGCCTTGATTAGCATTTGATAGCCTGACAATCAGGGACAGCTAATCGCCTCTCAACAAAGGATTCCCTCAGGCAGTAACAAGTCACACCAAAGAACTGTCAGGCCATCAAATGCTAATCAAGGTGGCCAGTTGAAACATTCACACCTAGAAAAGAAAAGTTGAAATATAGAAATATTAAGACTGTAACACAAGTATTATATCTGATTGCCTACATGAGATGAAATATTTCAGACAGAATTTGTTGATATAAGATGTCTTCTGCTTCATCAGGATGCTGTGGACGTCTTTCAATACTACTACTACTACTACTACTACTACTAATAATAATAATTTTATTTCTTACCTTCCCCTCCTCATGGCTTGAGGTGGGTTACAACATTCTTAAAACACACAATCAAAACACACAATCATCTTAAACAATGTAAAATACACATATTAAAACATATTTACATACTCACTCAAAGAGGTTGGCATATGCCAATGACAATTTAACAGCAATTAATAATAATAATTATGACTATCCTACCTGAAGGTAAAAGACTCAGTTTTTTTGGTGAACTTCTGAGGTTCTCATTGGACGTCCAATCACATTGGGCATCACTTGATTTTACTAAGTGGCTATCTAAGATGTGACAGACAGGGACACAGTTGGATTTCTAGAAATACTCCATTTGCCACAAACGGAATTCAAATTCAAAATCCAGATCTTATAGGGCTGCTGCTTCCTTTGCTAGCATACATAATAGTAAAGGATTAAAAAAAATGTCACCAACAATATATGGAAGTTGCTGTTTTAACTCTTCAAGTTGCTTTCACTATGGATTTGTTTTCATGTGCCTTCAAGTAATCTGTGACTTATGGTGCCCTTATAGGGTTTTCCTGGCATGATTAATTGGGAGTGGGGGTGGAAAGCTTGGCATCACTTTCCTGTAAGGTTGAGAGCGTACTCCTAGTAAACTGAGGTGATGCCCAGTAGACTTCCATTCAAATCAAAAAGAGCCTCCCAGAGTTCTATTCCAACACTTCCAACTGATATTCCACGATGGTGCCCTCACTACAAATTAGTTACACCTCTTTTCTTCCATTGATTCTTCTCCCGACTTTGTCATCAGAAGAAATGATGAGGTAAGTTCAACAAAGAGTGGTCCAAAATCACCCATAAATTTCAAGGTTTAGTTAGGACTTGAACCTGGCCTTCCACTTCCCAGATCATCAATGTACACCACAGACTCTGAAGGTTGCCCTGAAGAAAGAATTGGCTAACATCAGGGACATTGTGTAAAAAAAAAATCTTTGTAAGTGCTCTGTTTAGAAACCTTTTCTTTTTGTGCAATTAGAAAATGAATTGAAGCTTGACCAAGCCCTGCTTACTGTCAGCAATTACCTTCCTGAAAGAATTGTTGCTTTCTCTGAATCTGATGGATGTTACCGAGTAAGTAGATGGGATTTTACTCTGTTCCAAAAGTAACCAATATTCTTTTTGTAATATGTGGAAAGTTACCTGCATATGGTGAAAGTGAGAACTGAGAGCGGTGTGCCTTTTGTGTGGGTTTAGGGAGCAGAATTGTGCTTCTGTGTCTAAAGCAATAGCAATCACTGCAGACGTATTGAATATCTGGGAAATAAAATGCAAAATACATGCCATCTAGTTCAGAATCTGGAAAAGTTACTCCTGTGGACTATAAGTATCTGAATCAAGGAAGGATTTTTTGTAATTGTTTCCCAAAATATACATATATTTTCTAAGGTATTCCAACACAGTATTGCCAATAATGACCAGTCAACTATTTCCTCAAAGCCTACACTTGGGGCATGAAAACAACATGCATCTTCATAGTTTGTCCTCAGTTTGAATTATTTTATTTTGTCAGCCAACTCTTCTCACTGATTGTCCTCACATATGAGGCGAAGAAGAACATGCACTTTTTCTGTCTGTTATTTCTCACCATTCCCTGTCTCATCTCGTCTTTATAGCCTTGTCTTCATAGTCCTATGGTCTGGTCTGCCATCTTGCATTTCTTGAATACAAGCATTTTCTCTTTTACATGATCCCAACCCAGTCTTTTCTCTTTGTCCTTTGTCTAACTTGCATTTTTTAAGCAGCGGTAACAGTGGGAGGATGTGAAAGGAGGACTAGAAAAACATATTTTTGTACTGGGTTGCAGAAATTTGTCTGTAATAAACCACACAAAGATGTTAAACTGGGAAAGAATGAGATTCTTCTCTAGGTGGTTTTACTGTAGCTGGGTTTGTTTGCCTACAGCAGTCAAGGTAAACAGCAGCTGTACTTGTACTGATTATATGTAAAGAGCAAAACAGAACGAAAAAAATGGAGCAGATCAGCCTTCCTCACAAGCTATCCCTGGCATGTAAAAAACAAAACAAAACACAGATCAACATTGAAATCATAGGACAAATGGAGGCTAGTGAAATAAAGACAATATATTGGCTGCATTTTGGAATAAGCTTTACAATGGTGTTTAGAAAGTTCAAAATGTTTTAGTTTATATATATAAGGTTTATCTGATTTTTAAAAAGTTTCATTTCACCTCTACTTAACTGACGTATACCTGTATTTATTTCCTATACCTTCTGGTTCTTTGCCTTTTCTGATTCTTGGCTCTCTCTCTCTCTCTCTCTCTCTCCCCCCCCCCCCCCCCAATCTTCCTACACCTCTTCTTTAAAACCATCTCTACACGCCTTAACTAACACTAGTAGCTACAGACTACAGGGCAAAATGGTTGAGTTGAGTTACTTGTGGCCTGATACATCTTTCTGCCTGCTAAAACCCCCAAAATAGAGCAAAACTATTGAAGAGCGGGAAAAAGAGCGAGAGAGAAATAAAGAGATATAAAAATAATACCAACACAGTTTTCTACTAGTTGATAGAATTGCTGTAAATTCATAACTTCCTGATTTAAGTATGCTTTCTTATTAGTATTATGATGGAATAAGATAAGCATTTTGTCTGTGACCTGAAAACATTAAATGCAATGCTGTAGTTCTCAAGCAGTGAAACTTTGACTCAATATCTTGCTTCCTTTGCAAAGTCTTCTAGGGGTTAATGAGCATTTATCACCTTAGAAGATGACTCCCATTTTTTCCAGTTTGGATCTACTGAATATTGATCGAAATAGCCACATCTCTTCCACCTAATGGCATTTCTGGGCAAAGTAATTGTTTTTTCTCCATTCATCTCACTAAATCAGGTCAATAGCAAGGACAGAAACAATTGAGTTAGTTTTAAGTGTTCTTGGCATCAAAGTTGGCAACACAGTTGGATTCTGAAAGCACAAAACTGTGATTTATAAACTACAGGAAGGCTTTCCAAGAATTCTAAATATTATTGAAACAGTTGCATATAAAACATTAGGGTTGTAGGTTGCAGGCTATATGAGTTGAACACACTTTTTTTTAGGAATGAAAAGAAAGAAGGGGGGCTTTTTCTTTTCTGCTTTCTAGAAATCTCTCACCCACCTTCAGATGAAAATGACCAAGATCAGGGCTGCCAGGGCTTATAAATGAGATATTTTGTATTTTTAGCACTGTGGGAGAAAGGTTCAAGGAAAAGGAAAGCAACCTTTTGTATACTACCTCTCTTTACAAGTCAGAAAGAGATCTTTAAGGTCCCTTCCACACAGCTGTATAAAATCCACATTGAACTGGATTATATGGCAGTTTGGATTCAGATACCCCAGTTCAAAGTAGATATTGTGGATTATCTGCCTTCATATTATGAATTATATGGTTGTGTGGAAGGGCCCTAAGGCTCCTCTTCTAGGATAACTGCAGCCATGATGTTTCTTCTAGATCTGATTATTCACCATGCCATTTTGTTATTTGGATCATGAAATTGTTCTTCAGATCTACCCTCCTGTGATCAATTTCCTCCCATCCAAATTTTGTCTCACTCTCTATTTCAAAGTGTAAACAATTATTTTCTTTCCTCCCGCAGTGTTTGCCACAGCCTCTCCTTGTGGTCCCACCAGCATCCACCAGAGTGCCTTCTAACATCAGTGTGGCTGTTAGTTCTCACTTTGATCTCACAATCAAAGTATTTACAGCAGCAAATGCCATTGACCCGGTTTGCAGGTACATGGTGTGCAAAATGTTGACAATGATTTCAAAGCAGGACAGGTGCGGTGAGAGAGATATCAGCCATTTGTGGTTTGGTCAGCCTCTGTTGGTGGCTAATCCAGTATTGAGTCAGAAAATGTCTTAGATTAATAATAATAATAATAATAATAATAATAATAATAATTTTGTAAGCTGCTTTATCTCCCCGGAGGGACTCAGGGCAATTTCCAACAAAAGAGGCAAACATTCAATGGCAAAAACAGACCAACAACAAATGAATTCAAAATCAATAAAAACAAAATACAAACAATCGCAATATAAAACTTATAACTAACTAAAACTTATAACAACTAATTCTGAATTTAATTCAGCTGAATGTATAAACTGGATGTAGCATAGGAATTTTAAAGCTTTATTTGGGGGTAGCTCCCTAGAAGATGGTGGGGAGAGCCCCACCCCCATGCAAACACTATAAAGGTTTTTATTCATAGATAACCTTTTTTTTGGCCCCCAAATGGACTCAAAGTGTGAGATTTTAGTCCCAAGAGAGGTCCTTTTTAACAACAGAAAGAGTGCAGAAGTCACTTTAGCCTTATTAGAGGGTATTTGGGGGCAATTCATGCTTAAGCAGGGTCTTTTTATGCTTTAGACCAGTGGTTCCCAACCTGCGGTACATGGACCATCAGTGATCCACAAGAACCAAAATATGATCTGCAGCCTCACCATTGCAACCAGAGTGATGGCTCTCGTGAAACCCTCTTATAGTGCTGGGGCTTATTAAATATAGTTTTCTGTGGGCAAGCAGATGGTGAATACAGGATGCCATATGTTCTGTGTCAGAAACTAAAGCTGATGTAGTCTATCCAATGCAATTTTCTGAATCAGCACCCCAAATAACCAAACCAAATTTAAAGCTGACCAAAAATTGATTCGTAACCCTTTGGGTACTAATGTTGAAGTGTTGTCCGGTCAAAGTAGTTCCTGGTCAAGTGGCTCCTGGTCAAAAAAAAGGTTGGGAACCACTGCTTTAGATTGAAGCAAGGCCTCTCTTGGCCCCCTCCTTTCCATAAGCTGCACAGAGAACTTTGCTGACATCATCAAAGGTGCCTGGCAACAGAGATCCAGAGGAGCTCTCTGGAGTTCCATAACTATTACTATGGTGATAAACAACAGAAAAGATGAAGATGACTGTTCAGCAGGATAACTGGATTTGACTTTTCTGGTCCTTAGCCTACTGTCCAGGAAAGTTTATGCTACCAACTTAATTTTCTCAATTAATCACCTTGCTGCTACAAGATCCCTTTGTATATTGTTCATCTGTACTAAGACAGCAATGTCTTTAAAATTTACCATCAGACCAGGTTAGTTTGTAGGAGCTGAGCTAGAAAGAGGAGTAGGTTTTTATAATGCATTGCTTGGCATTGTCAAAAGTAAACAGATTGATGTCGGGCCATGGCTCTGCTCTTTAGTTGAAGGTTTGGAGAAGAAAGTTTCTTGAGCCCTGGTCTGAGAGGGCAATTGTGTAAAATGGTCAAAGGTTAGCAGACATGGAAAATGGACACTATACACCTTCTAGTAAATGCATTATAACTCTGCTCCTTTGGTCATTACATTTCTGTGGAAGCCCAAAGTCCCACTGGGGCTTTAAAAACCTTTCTCCACCTTTCACAGTGATCACAACCCTTTTCAAATTCAAATAGGAACCCTTCCTGAATTAGCTTATGGTGTAACATGGATAGGATATCTTAGAGGTCCCATATATGTTCTTGCTAGTTTTTGACTGGTTTGGTCAGCAGTCCCTCGGAAATCAGCTTGTGTTTTAAAAACATGATTGAGAAGAAAGTGAGCTGAACAATTTTGAGGCAGAACATATAGATGGCTGTATATCTCCAAAAAAAGCATACAACAAAGTAAATTATTTGAGAAATATGGAGTGAAAAAAGTTCACATTTGGGGGGGGGGGGTTAGGAGATTAGAAATAAGTAAAAAGGGGCAAGGCTTGTAGAAATCTAGATATGTGAAGACATTTCACAGGTTGGATCTACATTGCCCTATATCCCAGGATCTGATCCCAGATTATCCGGCAGTGAGGACTCATAAAATCCAGTTCAAAGCAGGTAACCAGGGATCAGATCCAGGGATATAGGCAATGTAGATCCAGCCCTATTTATAAAGAAGTCTGTGCTATGTTCATTCTCTTTCTAATTTGTGTTTGCACACTTTCCTTTAGATGGAGAGCAATTTATGGAGAACAAGGTCGGTTTTTGCTATCTGTTGGACCTGAACCTGCTGGAACAAATGTCTCTTGTACTTTAAGTGTGGAGAAAGACCCTGTGAATGGTTACATTCGTAAGTGCTTTCACTACTAAATCATAATATGAAGGGAAGGAATTCATATCTCACTAAGATGTTGACCAAACTGAGTTTGTTTGAATGTGGATTTCAATGAAAAACTTCACAAAGAATTTATTTTATTTATTTGAGCCTACATCCAACTGTTAGTCTTTGAACAGATACGTCTCATTCATCATTAAATGTTAAAACATTGCTATTTATGACCAGCAATTTGATTTAGGCTTTCAATTTTTGATTCTAAAAATCTTTATACCCTGTCTTTATATTTGTAGTTTAGAATTTGATATGAAAACAACAAAAGCAATATCAGCTCTTTTTGATCAGGTATTTACAGGATTTGAATGTTGGTTCTTTATTGGCATATTGACTGGTTTGTGAGTAGACTATATTGACTGGTTTGTAGTATTATTTTATAGTAGTAGGTTGTTATGAGATTTTTGGGCTGTATGGCCATGTTCCAGTAGCATTCTCTCCTGACATTTTGGCTGCACCTGTGGCTGGCATCTTCAGAGGTTCTGTTGGCAATGAAATATAGTATTTTATTAGAGAATCATTACTTAAGAATTATAACTTTCAGGGGCTTTAGGAGATACAGTACATAGGGCATGAAAAGTTGGCCTCCTCACAGATCCTACATTTGTCTGTACCTCTGCTGATTATTTTGCCTTTGCAAATGGGGCTCAGAGAAATACAACACTATTGCCTTTGCTAGTCTTGCTAGCAGTTACCGAGTGACTAGCCATCCCCTGCCACGCGTTGCTGTGGCCCCATCTGTTAATCTGGAAAATAAAGTAACGAGAAAGTGTTGATTTCTAATATATGCTATGTCTTTATGCTTGTGGGTATACAGTATTTCTTGCTATTTCTTTGTCAGTGTTGATGTGGAGATTGTCTGGTTTGC